>NW_027468859.1:17185455-17382955 GCF_046254945.1 Alosa pseudoharengus | reverse complement strand
CCCTGCTCTCAAAGTGGCCGATCGATGGCGCTAATTGTTTAAATGCACACCACTGCAATGTAAAGATAATGTTTCCTTTTTGGAAAAAAAAAAAAGAAATGACTTCGCTAGAGGGTCCTGCTTTCAGAGTGGCCGATCGATGGCGCTAATTGCACACCACTGCAATGTAAAGATAACGTTTGGATCATTTGAAATGCATCTATTGGTGTGGTGCATTTAAAAGTGTAGGTATATGTTGATCTATGGAAGATGGATGTGTGCTAAAGGGCTGGCTATGGTTGTGGAGGTTCACCCTGCTGACCTCGTGTGGCAGTGTCCAATAACAGGAACCGAAGCTGGGGAGAGGGCTGGACACGCGTCCCCTGGTTTTGCAGACTTGAGAAAGCCCTTAGATAGATAGATAGATAGATAGATAGATACTTTATTGATCCCCAGGGGAAATTCCTTTGATCCGTTAACATGCCTTTCAGCATAGGGGTCACACACACCACACACACACTTTCTCCTGGCAATCTAATATGGAAGGTCGCACATGTTTCGCACAGGAGCACAAGCATGCACGGACACACACTTGCACACCCTTATCAGACGCTTCAGTGGCAGTTTTAAAAAGCGTTTGATTTTGGAAGGTGCAAACACATCTGTGCACTCACAGGCATTTCACATCCTCGTCACCTTAGCAGCATTTGAAGTGAGTGACCTTGGAGGTATATTTCAAGCTTATCCAGCCTTTTTTCATTCCTTTCCTCCATCCCCCTCTTTTTTCCCCTCCATCTCATTTGCCTCTCTTCCCAGTGCTTCCTTGTCCTAACTCTATTGCTTCCTTTCTTCTCCTCTTCCCTCTTTATTGGCTCTTTCTTTCTCACAGACAGTTTCCTTCTTCTGTCCAGTCTGCCTGTGATTGCTCTCTGATATTCATTCATGTTTCCTCTTTCTCTCTGCTCTTCTCTTCACCCCTCTCTCATACTGTCCTCCTCTCTCTTCTCTCTTCTCTTCACCCCTCTCTCATACTGTCCTCCTCTCTCTTTCTCTCTGCTCTTCTCTTCACCCCTCTCTCATACTGTCCTCCTCTCTCTTTCTCTCTTCTCTTCTCTTCACCCCTCTCTCATACTGTCCTCCTCTCTCTTTCTCTCTGCTCTTCTCTTCACCCCTCTCTCATACTGTCCTCCTCTCTCTTTCTCTCTTCTCTTCTCTTCACCCCTCTCTCATACTGTCCTCCTCTCTCTTCTCTCTGCTCTTCTCTTCACCCCTCTCTCATACTGTCCTCCTCTCTCTTTCTCTCTTCTCTTCTCTTCACCCCTCTCTCATACTGTCCTCCTCTCTCTTTCTCTCTGCTCTTCTCTTCACCCCTCTCTCATACTGTCCTCCTCTCTCTTTCTCTCTTCTCTTCTCTTCACCCCTCTCTCATACTGTCCTCCTCTCTCTTTCTCTCTGCTCTTCTCTTCACCCCTCTCTCATACTGTCCTCCTCTCTCTTTCTCTCTTCTCTTCTCTTCACCCCTCTCTCATACTGTCCTCCTCTCTCTTCTCTCTGCTCTTCTCTTCACCCCTCTCTCATACTGTCCTCCTCTCTCTTTCTCTCTTCTCTTCTCTTCACCCCTCTCTCATACTGTCCTCCTCTCTTCTCTCTGTTTTTCCAACTTCCTCTTTCCTCTTAACCCTCATTAAACCACCATTTGTCATTCTTTCCGTGAAAGACCAACTGATTACCTTTGGGTTGCTCATTAGATTACATACACAAATCAACTTGTGGGCAATGTAGTGTTAAATGTTTTTTTTTAAATATTTTTATATATATAAACGGTATATATTGTACATGCTGTACCAGGATGTTTAGAAGGACATTCAAATATACAGTATGTTAAAATAACAAAATACAGACATAGAATAATTGAAAAATGAAACATAAATGCTGGTAAAAATGTAAAGCTGGTAAAGCTGGTGGATGTGTCTTTTTTTTTTTTTTTTTTTTTTTCTCCTCTGTCTGTCGTCATCTCTCTGTGTCCTGCTCAGGTACCTGCTGTGTCTGCAGCTGCGACAGGACATTGCGTCGGGCCGGCTGCCGTGCTCGTTTGTGACGCACGCGCTGCTGGGCTCCTACACACTGCAGGCCGAGCTGGGCGATCACGACCCCGACGAGCACCGCAGCGACTACACCAGCGACTTCCAGTTCGCCCCCAACCAGACCCGTGAGATGGAGGAGAAGGTGGTGGAGCTGCACAAGTCCCACAGGTCAGCACAGGGCTCTGCCCTGAAGGGATGGGAGGTTCCAGGGGCCCACAGGGATTGGTTCCCAGGGGACGGGAGGCCCTCGGAGGCCTGTAGGGATTGATTCTGAGGGGACGGTAGGTTCTGGGGGCCTGCTGTAATTGGTTCTGAGGGGACAAGAAGTTCCTGGGGCCTGCTGGAATTGGTTCTGAAGGGACAGGAGGTTCAGGGGGCCTGCAGTGATTGGTTCTGAGGGGACCGAAGAGAGAATTAATGGTGTATATGGGATTAAGAGGACAGAGGTGATCCTGCGCTCAAAAAAAAGGGGGCTTTATTTAATTTCATCATTCCTAGAGAAGTTCTGTGTGGTGAGGCCTAATACAGTGTGGAATATAATGCACACAGTAGGCAGTGTGGTGGTGCATCGGCTGTGCTTAGCAGGAAGAGGGTGGGGTTAATCTGTGCTTATTCCACTGCTTGGTTGAATTTCCTGTTGCGTTCTTTAGAACGTATATTTATACGTATGTTATTTGCACACCTATGAAGTAGCTCCAGGTTTTTGGCCATATCACACTTGTATTTTAATTTGCCAAACTCATTGTGAAGTCTAAATGAACGGTCTTGTTGCATCAGAGCTGTAAAATACAGACGTTCAGAACATAGCAACATTGTAGCATATGAAGAAAGTGACTTTTAGCTATTTACATGGCAGTAGGCGAAGAAAAATAGCAAAGGTTCATCAGAATCCTGGGATATGCCCGCTTGACAACGAGACAGATGAAACTAACAACTGGCATTTGGCCATAGCAACCATCCATTTACAACAAGCAACGGCAGTTTGTCCTGCAAGTTGAAAAATTAGTTGATGTGTGGCGGAAATAAGTAGTTCTTCAAACAAGACTGTTTTAGTGATTTAAAACATTTAAATTATAACAGCAAATGAGCACAACGCAAGTGGCAACAGTGGAATAAGTGGGATAAAGTGGGACTCCACGGTGTTCGGTCCACAGAAAGAAATACACTTACGAGGTGTAACGGCCCTTCCCTGTGCGCTGGTTCAGGTTGACCTGAGCTAACAGAACACGATAGGTATGTATTAGTAGATATATCCGAATGTGGGAGCGACCTCTGCAGTCGGCAGGCAGGGAGATCACTGCCAGGTCCAGAATTAAAAACCAGTGCAGATGGGATAGGATATGTAAGTACCCATTGCACAGAGGGGTCATTGAGGCAACCCCCGCAGGGGTTTGTCTGCAGGTCTCCATAGGGGAGGAGTCTCTGAGCTGCCCGGTGTGCGGCCTTGGTAGAGCCCATCCGTGTTTACAGCTGTGGGGGTTATCCCCGTAAATCTGCAGGCCTTTTCCCCTCCGAGGTGCTAATCCCATTGCTTTGGGCTTTTTTTATCCACCCACGCCCCTGTGCCTCATCCAGCGCTCTATTGTTGTTTAAATCTGTTGATTTCTGTTGTCTGTTGCTGGGTCTAACCTTGCTCCCTGATTCTCTTGCTCTTTTGTTTTCCCCTAGTGTGCTGTCTTTTTTATTATGCTTTTTAACATCCTCGGCGTGTCCTTTCTTTCTTTCTTTCTCTTTCTCTCTCTCTCTCTCTCTCTCTCTCTCTCTCTCTCTCTCTCTCTCTCTCTCAGAGGGATGACTCCGGCTCAAGCAGACAGTCAGTTCCTTGAAAACGCCAAGAAGCTGTCCATGTTCGGCGTGGATCTGCACCATGCTAAGGTATAGTGGCCAAGCATCCAGTGACCGACCACACAGACAGACACACAGACACCCACTTTATATACCTTTAATATAACAGATTATTTCTATTCAGTCTGGATGGACACACCATAAGGTTCTAGCCAGAGTGAAGTCTTTCCGGTCCTTGATAAAACACTTTGTGGTTGTTGTATTGGAGCTGCAGGTGCTCTGCTGGTTGTGTGCCGGTTCTGCAGTTTCTTTTTTTGTTTTTGTTTTTTTTTGTCGTGATCAACTGTTTCACAAATGGGGTGGGGTAAAAAGAGTGGTAAAAATATAAAAATCAAAAGATAAAAAATACAAAATGCTAAAGATTTTTATATATATATTTTACACAACATATATTTTCATATATTTTACACAACAAAGCAACTTATTGCACAGGGGGTATGAGATATTTGACCCTACATATTAATGCCTCCCATTTTTGTAGGGTGGATACCTTAGCTTTGTTCAGCCGGGCAGTATGGTATTCTAAATGTACAATGTCATCCAAATAGCTTATCCAAAAACGCTTCAATGGTATTGGAGGGTTGATCCATAACTGTAAAACAATGCCGTGAAACCTGCCATCAGCAGGCTGAGTTTCTTCAGGCTAATGATCGGATTAAATGTGGTAAACATTTTTTACTTTCCCTTGGCATGAATGAAGTACCTATCCATCTATTCCCTCTTCCGGCGACAGCCCAGTTTTCAAAGAACACTTTCCCTTTTCCCTTTGGGCTTTTGACATGCTTCAGCAAGAAAATGTTTTTAGCTTTCAGTCAAAATCCACTGTCAGATTTGCAGTGTGTTGTTCTCATCCAGTGTCTAGAGGACGTGATTGATTTTTGATTTAATGTACCTATGGCCACACACACACACATACACACACACAGACACACACAGAGAGAAAGAGAGAGAGAGAGAGAAACTAATACATAGCATGCAAAACAGGGATACATAGCATGCCAATCGAGTTCTGAGCTCCCATGTTGAATCCAGCTCTTCGCCAGAGGTCTCTGGTGCTGCTGGTATGGGTGCTGAGGAGAGGAGGGTCTGCTGGGGGTCTGGAGGAGGACGGGGGGGTGGGGGGGGTTGGTCCGCAGGAGTCTCCCGTTTCATATGACTCGCTGTCGGGGAGAGTGGAGGAGTCTGGGAAGGGGTGAGATGAAGGTGGGGGTCACAGAGGAAAAACAAAAAGAGCACGATTGTGTCTAAGGAGGAAGGGGGGGCGGTGCAGCAGAACATGGCTGCCTCCATCAGCTGTGTAAACATCCATGGCTGCGCAGACCTCTGCGGGGCTGGCTGGAAGAATGGCTGGCATGGGAAATCATGCAGAGAATGTTCTCTCTCTCTCTCTCCCTCTCTCTTTCTATTTCTCTCTCTTCTCTGTTCTTTCTCTTTTTTTATCATGTCTTTCTCTTTCCCTCTCCTCTTCTAGCTGAATCTCAGATCTGTTTTCAGGCACATTCTAGAACTCGGTGGGGTTTGTTTTTGCTGCCCCTCATGATGCCTTTCTAAAAAAACTCTGGAAAATCTGCTCTGCTTTTTAAAAAAAAATAAACCCATCAGGGACTCCTTTTTTTTAATAGTCCTACCATATCAGAGAGACACCCAGGCCCAGCAGCACAGCCTGCAGCCACCCTGCCAGGCCTGTCTGGTCCCATTTGGTCCTCATGCAGACCCATGAGCCAATGCACCACGAGCTGACCCTGATAGTCTGACAGGCTATTTTTGGAGCCCCGCGCTGCGTGGCGTAATTAGCCCTAGATGCTAACGCCTGGCTGGGCACGAGTTAAGCCGAGGGCAGAGCTGCTGCAGCCAGCCAGCCACCCACACATCAATCTAGCTGCACATTAATGCTAAAGGCTAACAAGGGTACCAGAGAACCACGGACTGCTGAACAGGCTCCAGATCAGCCCCAGAGATGAGCCCTCTGGAGAGGGAACGGACCGTCGGGTGGGCGGGCGCTTCCCTTCCAGCCCCCCTCGGAGCGACATCAGCCTTCAGGCCACCCGAAAGTTCACCCCACTCCACCCCAGCGCCTAATAGTCTCCTCTTAGCTGTCATATCCATCAGCATGCGATTTATTGGGCCTGTTTGGTTTCCACCGTCCTTTACAGTTAAGCACACAAATCGATAGGGGCAGTCAACAACACAGAGCAGCCCTTGCAAGAAAGGCATCATCAGTAGTGGGCCATAGATCTCAAATAACCCTGTTAACGTTGAGTAATTGGGTTAAATGTCAATGATTGCTGTATCAGATGCTAATCAATGCTAATCCTCAAGCTGCAAAGGAAGGAGTGGAACATCTGAGTGGAGGAAGAACAGATGATAACAGAAAGATTAGGCTGTTGTACTGTCAGATGGTGCACTATCTGACTGACTTGTTTCTGTGTTTTCTTCCTGACTTTCTACCCCTTTCCCTCTCTCTTTCTTTCTTTCTTTCTTTCTTTTTTTCTCTCTCTCCCTCCTTCCCTCCCTCCCCGACGCCACAGGACTCTGAGGGGGTGGACATCATGTTGGGGGTGTGTGCCAATGGCCTGCTCATCTACAAAGACCGACTGCGGATAAACCGCTTCGCCTGGCCAAAGATCCTCAAGATCTCCTACAAGCGCAGCAACTTCTACATCAAAATCCGGCCGGGAGAGGTAAACATCCCCCCCACCCACACACACACACACACTCAAACTGTCACGCTCAAGCTGTCAGCCTTGGGCCAATTTACATCTGTAGACACACACACACACACACACACACACACAGAGAGAGAGAGAGAGAGGGAATGCACATAAAAACATAAAACAAGCTCATTTCAAAGCTTTTATAGCTGTCAATTATGACCACTATTACTGGGCTAATTCCTTCCATGCAGTGTGTGTTGGGGCCGGGTGGTTAGCGGGTTCTAGAGGGTATGGTCGGACAGTGGCACCGCGCCAGATACCCCGAGGGCCGCCAACTCTTCCTGCACACAGATGGAAAAGCTAAGATTCCTCCTGTGGCCCCCGCCCTGGCACTTGCAGGGCCCTAAAAGGCCCACAGACACACAGACACCCTCACATGGGGCTGCCAGCTCATTCTTCCAGCATATGGTTCCTAGCTTAGCCATTGTGTCATGCTCATTGGGGCTTTTTGTTGATTTTTTTTATTATTTTTTTGTCTTTTTTTGAGTCTTCTCTTTTTTTTCTCTTTTTATCATTCTTTTTTACTTTTAATATTTGTATTTGTTTTCAGATTTGGTTTTGGTTACTGTGTTTTGAAATACTGCATAGTCTTTGTCTTTTTTTTGTCTTTTTTTTGTCTTTCTTTCTTTCTTTGCCATTGTTTCTTCTGTCTCTTGTTTCTTTCTTTCCTTCTCTAAACTTATCTTCCATCATCATCATCATCTTTCTGTTTTTTTTTTTTTTAGACGGAGCAGTTTGAGAGCACCGTCGGCTTCAAGCTGCCCAATCACCGCGCCGCCAAGAAGCTGTGGAAGGTCTGCGTGGAGCACCACACCTTCTTCAGGTACCCTGTCTCGCACCTCTCCCCACGGTCAGCCCCAGCCCCCGCCCCCCAATATGGGCATGCATCAAGTCCAGCCACGGTCAACTCCTGCATGTACACATCACTCTGAGTTCTTGAACTCTCCTCAGCAGTCATCGTGTAATTGTGTGTACATATTGTGTGTGTGTGTGTGTGAGTGTGAGATGGCGGGAGAGGTCTATATTGTAGCCACTCTGTAGAAACCTCCCCTTTTCTTTAGCTTCTGAGTCCAGCTTTCTGTTTTTCCCCTTTTCTGGCTCTTGCCTTTGATTTACTGAAGTGTGTAATTGGCTGTGGTCTCGGGAGTCGCCATGCTCCGGATCTTTCCGGCCCCCACCAAAAATGTGCCGCGCGCAGGTCGATCAGAGAACCCCTGTCGTGCCTTTATTTAACCAGGCAGCTTCAGGAACGGCTAAAAAAGGCCCCGGCACAGTCGAGTCGGTCAGGATGTGCCTGTCCGGTGCCGTAACTGGTCAGCGACAGACGTTATGTGGCGTGGCGGAGGAAAGGAAACGAGTGAGCGTCTCCATGCAATGGCCCTTAGGAATGAGCAAACATTTAATATCCTACAGGAAAGGGGAATCCTCAGAGGGACTGGGTGGAGGGTGGATCCCTCTCTTATTCTCCTGTAGCCAGCCCCCCCCCCCCCTTCCTCACTTCATTAAGTCTCTTTCCTTCCCTCTCTCTGTCTCTGTCACTCTCTGTCATACTCTCTTTCTTTCTTTCTTTCTTTCCATTTATTGCTCTGTCTGTCACAGCACCTATGTCTGGCTTTTCTCTCCTTCCTTGTCTGTTTTTCTCTTTCTCTATTGCTCTGTCTCTCACCGTCCTTGTCCATATCTCAGCAGTCTTTATCTCCATTCCTCTGTCTTTTATTTTCTTTCACTTTGTTCTTTCACTCTTTACCCCTTTCTTTCCTTTTTCCTCCTTTTTATTGTTTTATTTAGTTTTCTCTCCTACTCGGTGTCCTCTCTCTAAACGCTGGCTTCTCCTCCTGCCCTTTGGCTGCCCGGTGAGGGGATATTTCCTGATGTCATGAGATGGCTGTGGAACACCCTCCCTCTCTCCCTCTCTCCCTCTCTCTCTCTCTCTCTCTCTCGCGCTCTCTCTCTTTCTCGCTCGCTCGCTGGCGTTTCCCCAATCATTCCCCAAATTGGCTGCTGGCTCCGATAATGAAGAGCACCTGGCGGCCCTGGCCAAACCCAACCTGTCAACTCCGTCAGCGCTAGAAGTTGGAGCAGTCCACGGCCCAAATAGGAACCAGATTTGCATTCGGAGAGGTGGAGATGATCGTGGCTGTTGTAATCACGGCAACGCGTGTTGTTTTTGGCACACAGGCCAAGAGGGGCGCTGCAATACCGGCGAACACTAGCGGGGGGGGGGGGGGGATGTGGTGCTCCCTCGACCTGACTGCTAAGAATTAGAGCCTGCACGTTTCCTCCCAATTTTCCCCTTTCTGTCTTCATTTGCTGTTGTTTTCCTTTTGCTTTGTTTTCCCTTTGCTTGCATCTTCAGCTCTGTTTACCACATTCTTCCTCTCTTTTTTTCCCTCCATTCTCTCTCTCTCTTTCTTGTTCGCTCGCTCGTTTGCTCGCTCGCTCTCACACACACACACACTGTGTCTGTTCACCTCCTCGGCCTTGTTTTCTTTCTTCATAACGGTCATCAGGCCTCATTTGCTTCTCCTCCTCTCTGAAGTGCCCTCTTCTGTCCTTTTTTGGTCTCGCTGTTTGTCCCTCTTGCTCACTGTATCTCACACTCGGAGTTGGCCACACACGCGCACACAAACACACACACACACACACACACACACACACACAAAAAACTTTGCCACACTCAAGCTCCCATTGCGCTGTGGAAACTGAATGACTCTCCTTGAACAGTCATGGCTGAGTGAGAGTAGCTGATTCCACCCCCACCCACCCACACACCCCTCCCCCTCCTTTCTTCCTCCCTCTTATTCTCCATCCCCATAGTGACCGATGGCTTTGTAATCAGTCAGGTTTGATGATGCCCGCGTGCCCGATCTCCGATGTCAGTGCTGGCTGGCAATGTGAGAGCAGAGGCGGTTCATGTCACTTCCTGTCTAGCCGAGTGCATGTGGGTTACAGTGATGGGATTCACAGATGTGTACACACACACACACACACACACACACACACACACAAAACCAGCACTGGACACTGGACTATCAAGGCCATGTTCACAGGTCAGTGCATGCATGAACAGATAAGCAGGCTCTTACTCACCCATATGCATCTCTCACATTCATGTACACAGGTATGTCTCTGCATACCTATACATATGCATGCACAAAGCCCATGCAACCGCACGTCCTTTCAGAAATGGGCCTCCCTTTGTGTGTTAGAATCTGATACTGTAGAAATATGATGCATGCCACAGAGGGGAGTCCAGATGTCGCGTGCGTGTGTGTGTGTGTGTGTGTGTGTGTGTGTATGTATGCGCGCACGTGTGTGTGTGTGCGCGTGTGTGTGCGTGCGTGCATGCGTACGCAAGCAGCCTCTACGCCCCGCTGGGCTGTTGATAGCGGAGGTCTGTCGCTATGGGAGATTAAAGATGGGGGCAGGGACCAACCCCCCCACCACCACCCCCCTCCGCCCCCTTCTTTTGTCTCCTGATGATATCTGGACCCAAACACAGCTGTCGCAGGGAGTAGATGTGTGGGTCAGGGAACGGGAACAGGGAGGAAAACCGAGAACACTGGTGACTCACCGGTCTGCCGATGAAACAGAATGACCGATAGGCAGAAACGTGCAACAGAACATTTCACATTAAACAACAATGTTTAAAGAGCAGAAAGGAAGAACATCAGCTAGACGTGCTAGCACTGGAGGCTTTGTCTAGCTGACTGACCTGTGATCATGTCATGTTATATACTTGATTAATATACACACACACACACACACACACACACACACACACACACACGCTCTCACCAATTTTTTGTATTTATTTTTCTAGTTAAATGTAATCACTCTTTATTTATGTTATTTTCGATCGTTTTTGTGTTATTCTTAGTCCTTTTTTCTGATTAACAAACTCTGCTGACACCATCAACGTCAAGTTAACGTTAACCAGCTTCCATTGGGCTGATGGCTAGCCTGCCTTATGTCTCTGAAGTCCCTCATCCATCCGTGACGCTGCACATCCAATGTCTGGACGGAGGGATTGCTCAGCAAGGGTGCCTAACGTCAATCTGCAACAGATCTGCAGCTGCCACGACCACCGAGCTGCGGCTGACATGCGAGCTGCCGTGCTAGCGTCTACCGGTGCCTGGAGTCTGGATTGAGTGCTAAGAAACTCTGATGACCGTGTCAACCATGAAACAACAAACAACAAACGGTCACTGTCTAGGACCACCGAGCTGATAATCAGCAGGGTCGCCCATCACAAATTCGGACTGTCTAGTCCTTCCAGTGCTCTCCAGACTGCCAGTGAATTCTCCGGGTTGGTCAGTTATAAAGAACTTTGTTGGTGTTGCATCGTGAAGACACAGCTGTGCGCAGTTTTCACGCGGGTCATCTTTGCCCTTGGACATTTTCAGCCGGTTGGAAATTGGACTAATTTTATTTTTAATTTTTATTTATTTTATTTATTAATTTGTTTGTTGTATGTCTTGGTGTCACGGGTACGCTGGCGACTACGCCGCTCCCTCCGGCTTCTATTGTCTTTGTTAGTCTGTGTCAATGACAATGTCTTATATGTGGAGCGCTTTGGGTTGCACTCTGTGCATGTTAAATGCGCTATACAAATAAATCTGACTTGACCATAAATCTATGTTTTTTCAATGGCCATACTCCGTTGTCTGACAGGAGAGCTGTTGTTTCTCCGGTAGGTACACTTAGAATCGAAGAATTTCCCCTGCCCTCTTGCATTCCCCTCTTACTTTTTCTACCCACAGGTTTTCTTTGGAAGCACCCGTTGCCAAAACCTAGTTCCCCCAACTACCCCCACCCCTTTACAGAGCCTTTTTAAATTTGATCCATTCACAGCACTCACTTGTGCGGTAATATAAAGCTGTCCCTCCACCTTCCCAGGGTGAAGTTAAAAAGTTTAGCGGTTCCCTCGTCTGCCCTGGCTTTGAACCCTTGAGCCCCATTATCTAAACCAGTGGAGGGAACTCTGTTCCTCTCTTAATCGGCCTCTGTGTGACTGCTGGCTGGCTGGCTGGCTGACTGCTGCGCTTGTTCCTGCCCGTACAGGTTGATGACCCCTGAGCAGCCCACCAAGGCCAAGTTCCTCACGCTGGGCTCCAAGTTCCGCTACAGCGGACGCACCCAGGCCCAGACGAGACAGGCCAGCTCGCTCATCGACCGGCCCGCGCCTTACTTCCAACGCACCTCCAGCAAGCGCATCTCCCGGAGCTTGGACGGAGGTAAGAAAGCTGAAGTGTGTGTGTGTGTGTGTCTGTGTGTGTGTGTTTGGGGGGCGGGGGGGTTGTGTCTGTCAGGATCAGACTTGGCTTACTGTCAGAGAGATTGTACTTGTTCAGTAGAAACAAGTACCATTGTTTATACATACTTCCTGAATGTAGAGCTTCTTTCTTAGCCAAAAGGCTCAGCCTTTTTTGTTTTGTTTTTGGAGCTTGATCTGTGAAATTGTTGTGGATGTGGGTGATTTTGAGTAGAGTTTGAGTAGTGTTCCAAAAAGGATTTCTGTCAAGATTGCTGGAGTGTGTGAGTGTGTGTGTGTGTGTGTGTGTGTGTGTGTGTGTGAGAGAGAGAGAGATTTGTCCAGATCTGCCCCCAGTTTGCCCTCGGCGGGGCGGAGCCCTCCCTGATCCCTGCCCCACTCCCTGCCCTTCACTCTGCCCCTCTGCTGTGTGGAGTCGTGGGCACGCTCGGTCAGGACCCACAGATGACACGTGGCGGGGGGTCGGCAGCCTCCCCACCAGCCACCTCTCTCTCCGCCTGGATCAAAAGACGCGCTCACAAAGCTGAGCTCCCGGGAGGGGAAAAAAAAAAAACAACCAACAACACTAGAGGAGAGAGAGAGAAAAGAGAGAGCAGAGAGAAAGATAGGAAGAGGGAGTGAAAATGAGGGAGGTGAGGGAGAGAAGAGAACAAGCACAACAGTGGAGCCCTAAAGATCAGAGAGGGAGCTACAAACAGCCTCATCCATTCGGAAGTAGAAGGGGGGGGGGAGAGGGGTGGTAGAATCTTTCACTCCGTCGTCCCTTTTTTGACATGAATCGGCTTGTCTGACACGTGTTGTGAGGAGCTTTTCCCAGCGTTTAATTTGCAGCCTCAACTGTAGCACTCAACAGCAGCACTAACGCCCTCATAAGAGGCCTTTTTATGTTGGTGTCCCTATTAATCGCCAAGCCCAAGCGTGTGTGTGTGTGTGTGTGTGTGTCAGACTACACCATGCTGTCAAGCGTGGAGCATCCACATACAGCAGTGTTTCTGTAGATTACATTATTTGGATTCTTAGATTTTTACAGGAATATGAAATGCTACTAAAACGGAACATTCACAAGACACCAGGTGCCTTGGAACATGACATCAGTTAATGCAAGATGAAGATTTTGCTATTTTTAAGCACAGGCATAAGTATGATAAGGATCAAACTGTTATCAGATCGGAATTTTCCTCCATCCAGTCTAAGCTGTAGTGGATGAGCTCAGGCTGGCTTAGGCACAGAGGTTCCTACAGACGACTAGAAATGTGGGTCAGGAAGACTATGTTTATTTATTTTTTATTTATCTTGTGTCCCACTGTATTACATATAGTAAACCAAGCTGAATTTGATATTTTACTTGTAACTTGAAAGGACACATCTGCTTGACTTGCGGAAATCATTTGAAGCCGTCGTGGGCTTTGGTTTCCCCCGTCTCTTGAAGGATCCTTGAGTGGAAGCCGCACTGGGTCTCCCTTATCGTGTCTCCTCCATTTTGGTGGTGGCCTGTACAGTGTCAGCGTCGTGCTGCGGGCTCCACGTCCCATCCCTGCTTCCTGTCGTAGCGGCTCCACACAGGAAGTGACCGCCGCATCTGTTTCCTCTTGCGCTGGACGCCCAGGGGATGGATCTGGTTGGGGGTCTCCTCCCCGAACCAAGGAAATGTTTGTGGGGGTAAACGTGTGTGTGTGTGCGTGTGTGTGTGTGTGTGTGTGTGTGTGTGTGTGTGCGCGGGAGCATGAGAACCAGAAGACAGACACACACGCCGCTACCCCCCGTCACCCATCTCCATGAACTCTGAGTGATTTGTTGCCCTCGTATGGAGCCCCATGAAGACATTTCCTTTTGGAAACGCTTTTCTTCCCACCACTGAAATTGATCAGTGTTTTGTTGCCATGTTTTTTCAGATGATTCCCCGCTGGAAATGACATGAGTGGAATGTGATGTAATGTGACCCCCGCCCCCCCCCCAGCTTCCTGTAATGTTAGTGTTCTCGTAGCTGAGGCAGCTTGGCTTGCAATGCAGAACTGGAACTTTCTCTCACGTCTCGACCACCTCCCTGTATCCTGCCTGGTGTAGTAGAACCACTCAGCCACTTAATGGATGCTTGTTGCTCCTTGAAGAGCTATGTGTTTTCACGCTTGTTTAATAAGCAGGATGAATACTGTATATTCTTGCAACATCAGACGACATATTTATGGCACAGAGCCCAGGATGACGTTTTGTTCTGACGAAGTTCTGAGCAGCAGCAGATGCTGTAGTGCTCACTGCGTTGGCACTGTTCCAAGAGCAGATGTGAATTACGGCTGCGCTAAGTTGTGTGGGTCAGGACCCCCATCCATTAGAATGAACAGCCAATCAATAGGTCAGCCATCCATTCATTTACAATGAGCTGTTACATGCTGCTGTTACCATGTCTTTCCAGGCTACGCTTTAAATTAGCCTTGAAGCAGAATGGGCACATGAGCACGGAGCGTTGAGTTGAGCTCGGTCCTTCTGATGTGGTCCCGTTCCCATTTAGGCATCGAAGGAGGACGTTTGACGTAGAAAGATGGTAATAAAAAATAGGTTTAAAGCCCTAAAGAGTGATCCGCTGTTGATGAGTGGCAAAGGAGAATCCCACTGGAACATGACAAGACCTTTTAACAGAACCGCTCAGTCATCACAGGAAAACCTGCTAACTGTGGAGCATCCGCTCCCTCCGCGGCTATTTATAGCCTTCTGTGGCACTGATTTAGTCTGGGACTCCTGATGGCTCTTAACCCGTCTTTGTACATGCTTTATACACACTGGTAGTGCCTCATCAGGGATTGGTTATGTTTGTGTGTGTGTGTTTGTGTGTGGATATGGATACATGGACTCCTCTTCTGCCACCCATACACACACACACACACACGGTCATTCCCATAGGAGGGAGTGTGTAAAGCGACGCAGTGGGTGGTAAAGTGTGATCACTTCACACGCTGGGAGCCCAAAGCTGTGGCGGGCCGCACTACATCCGCATGTTCTCACACCAATCCCCTCTACAGCCATGCAGACGGGCCCTAAATCACCACACCACAGTCACACAGCAAGCACAGTCATTTTACAAATGGCAGGCTTTTTGCAGAGCAGAGGGGCTCAGTGTGTGAGGTGAATGAATGAGGTGTGTGCGTGCATGTGTGTGTGTGCATGTGTGTGCGCGTGTGTGTTTGCACACGAGTGCTGGTGATCTGCCCCCCTCTGGTGGCCAGTATGATGTTCTGGTGTTCAGAATCCCAGCATTTAAAGTGTGTGGCCCTGCACATAATTTCCTCATCATGGTCATTCTCTACATGGTTTGACAAACCTCTGACATTGTGTAAGTCCAAAAGAGCGTGAGCGAAGGGATACCAGCTTCTATCATTAATGCCCCCCTTCTCTTTCTTTCTGTCTTTCTTTCTTTCTTTCTCCCCCCTCTTTCTCTCTCCCTTTCCCTCTCCTCCCCAGCTCCGGTGATCAGTGTGACCAGTGATGGCTCGGGCCCTCTTGGTGAGAAGGAGAACGGGCGAGACCCCGCCCTGGAGCTCTCCTCCGACTCCAAGGTGAGAGGATCGTTCACTACCCCCCTCTCTTTCTGCTTAATCTTTTCCATGATGTTACCTCCACATGTCTTGTTTTCAGTCCCCATCATTTTGACAGGAAAATCCCAGGAGTGAGCGTTCCATCCTTTTTGTTCGAGCTGTTGTTTATCCAATTGTTTTTTGTTTGTTTATTTATTTATTTATTTTTTTTGTTTTCTTGTTGCTTTGTATTGTATTCTTAGATTGTAACTCAAAAAACCTAACCCACCCTTTTAATTTCATTCCAATGGTACATGATGATTGGTTAATTTATCATCTTCTGTTTTTTTTTATTTTATTTTTTTATGTTTTCGGAATTGTTGTAAAATACTGCCTCATCATTTCCCGTGAACTTAAACCGCTCCCCCTTGCTGCTGCTCTTGTAAGTTGTCACCCCCACCCCCCTCTGCTTGTTTCAAGTTTCCAGTCATTAAATGTCTGTACTGTATCTCCCGACCAAAATGCCGGCCATTCATGAAGCTCCGTTTATTCTCCGAGCTCTCGTAACTGGCCCTGTTATGTGGAGCACAGGGCTGAATCCAATTAGGACGGGGGGATCTGGCCGCAGAGCACGCAGGATATGACATCGTCCTCTGTTTCGCCCCATAGTCCCTTAGCTCGCGCAGGCCGCTTAAGAGACATCGTTGACATTTGCTGGCTGTCAGAGAATGAAAGAATGCATTCAGAGTCCCTGACAATGCAGCCATGAAAGAGTGTTTTGAGCGTTATGGGCCCTTATGTAACCTGGAACGAGGGAAATGGAGAAAGAACGAGAGGTTAGTGGGGTTCGGAACATGGGGGTTGGGGGCCCTGTGTCCAATAAACTCAACGAGGGAATGACTGGACTGGACCGCAGTCATGGTTCACGGGGAGGTTGGGCCAAGCCTCGGATCACACCGGACCAGGGAAAGTGTGAGAGTATGTAGAGGGTGGGTGGGCTCTGGTGAGGGTTTTAAACAGGAGTACCAGCCAGCAGCTGTTTCCCTCCAAACGACAGGAAGGTCGAGCTCTGCGGTTTAAGGGAGTCACAGAAAGGACACTCTCCCACTATCTGGGCCTGCTTTTCACTGAGGGTGAGCAGTGATGGCCGACAGGACCGGAAGACCCAGAGAGGGAGGAGGATAGAGAGTGGAACAGAAAGATGGATGGAAAACATTAGAAAGACAGCCAGCTAGAGCAGGAGTGGAGGAACAGCAATGAAAGAAGAATAAAAAATAAAAAAAAAGATGTAATGAAGCAAACGCAGTTTGTGTTTATCTTTGCATGACAAGGTCCTGGGACTGCTCTCTCATTGGCTCATTTCCTTTTGTTAGTTCTGTTCACATCACTATCTCTGTAAAGGTGCAGCAGTCCATTATACCTCTTTGTATTAGCTGTGTAGTGATTTACAAGCGTATGTGCTAGGATGTTTGTTTAAGCTCCCCCTGCCCCCAACCCCTCTTTCCTCCTCTTATCCTCCCTGTGGGACCCTTCCTGAGTCTCTGTCTCACCCCCCTCCACCCCAAACCAGCCCAACCCTCCCTTACCCTGGCCACAGATACCCACCCTCCTCGTGCTCTCTCTTCTGCACTGCACTCCTGTCCTGCTTTCTGTCTCACGGACTAATGGTTTCTTTCTCTCTCCCTTTTTTTTCCTCCCCTGCGCACTCCTTCCCCTTTCCCCCTCTCTCCCCCCCCCCCCCCTTGCGTCTTTTTTTTTGTTTGCCATGCATTCTTACTTTTCACTTTTTTTTTTTTTTTTGCGGTTCTCTGTTGGCTTTGTTTCTACGTGCGTTCATTTGTTTTTTTCCTGTACCTCACTTTGTCTCTCTTTGCACGACCGGTGTGTCCCTTCTGTTGAATGAATCTGGGCTTTGTTTTTCTGGGTGGGTTTGGGATGGGTTGATGACGTCGTCGTCCCCCCAAACCCCCTTCCTGTCCGTTCCACAGTCCATCTTCATGTTCCCCTTCTCACCCTCCTCCTCCACCCTCTCCTCCCTCCCGCCTGCCCTGGACACCATCTCGGAGCTGGACGTCCTTTCCGACATCTCGGAGGACGGCCCCTTCTCCTGGACGGGCGGGGAGCAGCAGCTCCAGCTGGACGGGGACGAGCCCCCCCACCCCGCTGCCTTCGCCGCCTCTTCAGATCATGACCCCACCTTCCCCGACACCTCCCCCTCTCCTGCTCTTCCTCCCACCCCCTCCTCCTCCTCCTCCTCCTCTTCCTCGGCGTCCTCGTCCCCGGGCTGCGAGTGCTGCGACGAGGCCCTTGAGAGTGCCCTCTCGGACGGCGGCGAGGCGCACGGGCAGCCCCAGCCTCCGCGCTCGGGCTTCTCCCTCCTGGCGGCCTGCAAGGGCCTGCGTCTGCCCTCGCTGCTGGACGAGGACGGCTACCTGTGCTTCCCCAGCCTCCCCGAGGAGTCGCTGGCGGCCGTGCTGCCCGCCGGGCTCCAGCGCCGCCTGCCCCTCTCCTCCCCGTCCCTGGTGCCCTCCTTCCTGGTCATCTTCGCTGTGCTGCTCTCTGCCTCGCAGTCGCTGGCCTTCGCCCTCTTCCTGGCGCTGCCGCTGTCTCTCGCCCTCTGCTACCTGGAGGCGCGCACCTCGTCCCGCCTGCCACCCCAGGCGGCGTACACCAAGCTGGGCACGCCAGAGGAGATGTGTGACCCAGCTGCTTAAAAGCAAGCTGCTGCTCCACCACCAACCAGCCCCTCGCCCACCCATTGCCCACCCCTTGTCCCCTAGCCCCCTACGAGGGGGAAAAATATCCTCACACCCCTCTATCAGCGTCTCCCCTTTGTTACCTCCAGTTCTGCCCCCCACTGCATCCCCCCCTCTCTGCTTCGTCAGCGTCTGCCGTCCTGCCCAACCCAACCCCTCACTCCTCCTCTCTCTTCTGCCTGATTTTCTGTGTATTTATGAACTGTTAACCATGCCCTGTGGAGCTTGTTCTTGGGGAGGAAAACGTCCATTTTGATTTCGCAAATCCCAACAATCCTGAAGAGCTATGGTGAACGTCAGTGGGTAATTTTAGACTTTGTCTTGCCAATAGTTGCTTTTTTTCCACTCAAATCTTATAAACGTTTTCTTTCCTACTCAACCCTTCTGTGAGATTGATGTCTAAACTTCTATTTGCTCACCTTTCAGTCTTAATATGAATCCAAGCATTTCTTTGTTTAGCAAGACGCAGCTTTGAGAGACTTACTCCACAAATCTTGTTTGAAAATCTCTGCAGATAAGCCACAAACCAAGCAATCATGCCAATGCCTTTTAAATGCGCTTAATATTAGACACCCCTAAATCCCTAAATTTCATGGATCATGAATTATGCTACAATTCCCAAGTGTTCCGTTGAACACTACCCCAAGCACTCTTATAATATGAGCTTCAGGTCTTTTATAGTGCAACGTAGAAACTTGTTTAAGAAAATAGAAAACTGTCATGTACACAGAAAAGGAAGATCAAACCAGTAACCCTTGGACTGCTTGGCGCTCTGAGAAAAGCATGAGCCTTTCCTCACCACCACCACCCCCCAAACCCCCCCCCCCCCCCCCCTCATGCTTCGCTCTGATTAGCCAGCCTCAGATCGGAGGTGGAACCCTCTCCTCATGACATCACACCACCTGAGTGTGTATGTTGCTGTGTGTGTGTGTGTGACAGTTGAATCGCATTTGGGAATGGGGGAGGTCTCCCCCCCTCCCTACATCATCCATGTCACCTTTTCTTACACCCCCAATCCCCCCACTCCTCCCCTTTCCAAATGCTACGTCAATCATCTCCGTCACGGCGGCTACACAGGATGAAGACGAGATGCCAGGCGATGATGCTGCCGCCGCAACCACGGCCGCCACTTTCGACTCCGCCGAGGTCCGTGAGCGTGCCACGCGCCTCCTATCCCATCATACCGTGCAGTATTCAGCACTCTTAAACGTGTGTGTGCGTGTGTTTGCTCTCTGAACGGGAGCTTTGAGTGTAACCCTTCTGCACTAACATATCCTTTCCTCCCCACACCCCTTGACCCCCCCCCCCCCCCCTCGCTGTCCGACAGGAGGATGCAGAAGAATCGGAGGCCATCTTGAGAAAGGTTAAAACGAGTGTTTGCGTTTGTTCGTTAATTAGTTTCGTTCAGTGGCTTTTTTGTTTAGTTTTATTTTTGCTTTGTTTTGTTTTAATTGTCTTGTAGATCTTGGGGTTTCCATGTCTGTCAATGTTGTGCTTATCCTGAATGACTTTTTTTCCTGTTAGGGGGAGGGCAAGACACAGTAGAATCGTTCAGTTTGCTCGAAATTGTTGTTGGAGTTGATTTGTGCAATTATTTATTGTTTTGATTCATTAATTTCAGTGTGTGGTGTTTTCTTCCTGTGATCATTTTTATTTTCTGATCTGAAACAAGGGATGCAATGCACAGGTGACTGTTTATGAATGCTGATTGGATGATTCACTCAATCTCCGCAACAATACAGCCTGCCAATGAGCGATGGTTTTCATCAGGGGTGTACAAGTAATTTGATATTGTGATCTGTACTCTAATCGACTCCAGCTCTGCAGTGCTTGTGTCCCTGATTTCACCAGTGCTTTAATTTCCCAAGTCAAGTCTACTTCACTTGCACATGTTTCAGTGGCATATTTTTCTTTTCACTTTTGCAAACGTCTCTTGTCTTTTTCCCCACCTTTTTTTCCATTTTGTTTTGTTTGACCTCCACAGAGCAAGTTGAGAGTGCAGGGTGAAAATATATATGTCAGACATAGCAATTTAATGTTGGAGGTTGGTATGACCGCGGCTAAACAATCAACCTCTCATGACTTTCTCCTGGCTACTATCCTGGGCTGCCTGCCTCCTAACTATCAGACTCTGTGTGTGATTGCATGATCGTTGGTCTGCCTGTGTGGGTGTGTGTATGTGATAAACTTGCATGATCTGAATGTGGGAATGGGTGCATGTTGGACAAGCCAGTTTTGGTTGAGAGAAGATGGCCACAGTGATTTGCTGGTGGCCACCCTCTCACTCATGTACCCTCTAAGATGATTAGCGAATGCATTTGTAGGGATGGGTGAGGAGTGAGTTTGTTTCTTTGTTTTAAAATTGTTTTTGAAATCCTTTAACAACACTAATACCATTTTCCCTTAACCAGACAGGGATTTTTTTCTGCTTTTGGTTGCTGTGGTGATTTTAATTTATGTCGTTACGTATGTTTGTTTGTTTGTTTTATAACAGACTAAAATCTCACCCAGAAATGTGCTGTAATGTCATTGGGGGAATAAAAAGACATGAAGCTGTCCCCATGCAGTGTTGTGACAAAAGTGCTCCATTACATACAGTACTCAAATCATAACTCGGCACTAGAAAATGAGTTCAGTTTAAGTCCATTAAGATAATGCTCTTGCCTGCTTTCAGATTTACTTGATAGTAATTCAGCAGTCTTTTTTTTTTAAAAGATGTTATGTTTGATGCATCATGAACTGCGTCATATCTAAAGCAAATATTTTATAATACAGAGCTCTGGATAGCCTGTGAGACTACAACGTTACAGAGCCTTCGCACATAATACTGGTCTATGTGCACCGGCATGACTTAACCAAAATCCTGTAGACCTGCTTGCATGGCGGGTGTTTGTGGTAATTCTCGGTTACCACAGACTGGGCCAAGCATCCGATCATGTCTGTAGAGTTTCATATTTTTCCCAGTAATGACTTGTGAAAGTTGTGAAATGTCTCTGAGAACTTTAAAAGGCACACCCCAAATCACAACCACTGCAAAGGGCTTTTTGATGGACAGCTCCATGTCTTTGATGTGTGGGAGGGGAGGTTGGGATTGCTACAGTGCTACTGAAGCTTAAACCCTTAAAGGCAAAATCCACCCCACGTTTGAGCTGGTCGCTTTAAAGACAAAATGGCAATCCTGTAGCTTGTGTTTTTCTGGTGCTTTATAGTTGTGTTTGGTAACGTATCTTGTTTATATTCCCATGACCAGTTAGTAGCTTTTATAGCTTATATCTGCAGGTAGAAATACTGTGTTATGGGAGGAAAGTTCTATAATACAAAGTAATAGTAATATAATACAAAGGCTAAAAGCTAATCTGTCCATTTTGACCATCAGAAGATCAAATATTTGAATATTGAATATTTAATTTTTTCATACTCCGTTGTTACAGCAGCAAAGTAATGCAGAGGAGAGAGGGATGACTAAATGCATCTAGTTAACAGGTGATTCCAGAACAGAACAGATCGGGTTCTGATTCTGCTCCTTAGTCTGCTGCAGAGTGAGAAAAACAGTCTAGAATGCAGCACAGCCTCAGGGTGTTTGGGGTGGATTTTCCCTTTAGGCCTCTTGTTAAGCAAGCCTCACTTTATTGATGCCCTGGTGGTGCAAGTTAATTGAGGTGCACAGTAACCTCAGGAATTCACTTTAAAGTGTTGAGTTACATACTTCCATGCGGCAGAAAAGCGATGAATGTTGCATTACAAAAAGAAACCCGTACGTTGGGATAGCATTACATTCATGCAACCAGCATTGTATTGATACAATATATATTAATATATCAACTAACAATAGTCATTTATTCAAAGATATAACAGGAACAAAAGTGAACAATTTACTATTTTATTTAGTGTCCATGAATAAAAAAAAAAATTGTGCCTGCAGTGTATTTTAACTTCATAGTGCAGCCATAATTGCTAGTCCTGTCAGTTGGACCTAGCCATCCATTTTAATGAATATATAAACAAGTAACAGTTGCATTAAGTGACTGGCTCCTGGAGCTCTTTTGTTTTTTGTTTGGTGTCTGAGAGCAATAATCTGCGGCGCTCCTTCCTGCACTGCTGTTGTCATCGCAGCAGAGGTCACGGAGTGGCAGTCCCAGTGGCCTTTAATTGGATGCCAGGGCCATTAATAAGATTACATGGGCGATTTCAATGTGCGTGACCGATTGATTCACCCACCGCCACAGTCTCCCTGCGACGCGCCATGGGGAGGCCCTCTTAATTGGTTGGCATGGGTTATGGCACCACCTGCTGGACTTGGGAGGAACTGTTTTTTTGCCCCCCTATTTTTTCTAGCCAAACATTGCACCACAAAGCTAGGCATCAAGTGAGGCTTGACTTTGTCTTCATTTTATTTTGGATTGGTGGGGGGGGGGGGGGGTTGAGGTTTATTGTTATGTTTTGCAAACTAATGCACTTATTGTCGGTGTGTCCCTTTTCCTCTTCCCCCCCCCCCCCCCCCCCCCCCCCATCATTCCTCTTGCAACCTGGCTTCGTATGGGGCTTTTTGTTTTTTTGTCTGTTGGGGCTTGCCATAGGACCTGGATAAGACCCAGGACGATGTTTTGAAACATCAGGCTAGCATTAGCGAGTTAAAGCGCAGCTTTATGGAAGCCACCCCCGAGCCGCGCCCCAGTCAGTGGGACAAGCGGCTCACCGCCAGTCCCGTCACCAGCCTGCGTCTGCAGGCCCAAGGGGTACGTCTGCCACGCCCGCTTTCTCTCCGACCTCTGACCTCCACTTGACCCTGTGACCCCCTCCAGCCTGCCTGCCTACCTGCCCACCTGCCCTGCTCTGTGCCCCTATGCCCTTCCCAGCCCTTGGGTTCCTTCCTGCCTGCCTGGCCGCTCTGTGCCACCCACTTCTCCTGGATCTCTGCCCTCGGCCTGGGCACTCCAATGCCACAGGGCCATGTTCTGATGCAAGATGTGCCAACTGGGGTGGACATTTACCTCACCTGGTGCTACCATCAGGGCCAAACAAAATCTAATTTTCATGTCTTGTGCCAGAACATGGTGCCAAATCTGGAGGGGTTCACATAATCTCTAGGGTTCAAAATAAAGATGCATCATCATCAACAACAAAAAACAAACATGTGCAAAACAACTGATCTATTCCTAGTTCAGCATTGCTGTGTTAATTGGCCATTTGTATTTTTGATTGGATAATTGCCTTTTTCTTTTCTTGTCTTCACATTCTGTTCTGTGGCAGATGGGATCTTCCTAATTGAAAAGGCATAAACAGGTCACATCTCATTTGAGATGGTGTCTACCAACCTATAGCATTCTTTGTTGGGCCAACCTGAGCCAGATGCCAAAACCCACGTCACTGGAACGGCACAACTGTTTCAGTCCATTGGTCCCTAATTGGATTTAAAGATTGTGTTTTACCCATAATCCCAGCTGTCACATGATTGCCTGGCGGCGGCCTCTTCACATCAGTCACAAAGCTATTCTTCTCTCGGCCAATGGCAGGGCTGCACTCTCTGATCTCTCAGCCAATGATGTGGCTGCATTCTGATCAACTGTACCTTTCCTCGCATGCAAACAGCACTCTGGTCTTGTGTACTATACTGTACTGTACTGTACGTGTCTACTGCTCTATCTGTGAATCTGAAGAAATCTGCTTCAATGTCAATGAGGGTTCCTCTATGTGATTTCTCCTTGTGCTGAACTCTAAGCTTCATTCATTGTGATCTTTGATACACTTTTCTCTTTTTCCATCTTTTGTTATTCTGTGCTGAATATGCCATGTACTGTATGCACCTTTTGTACTTTCTGTCTTTGTGCCATTTGCTATTTTCTGACCTGATTGGTCTCACCCGTTTGGTTTCAAATGGTCTCACTGCACTCTCCACTGCTTTGTTTGTTTCCGTGAACATTTGAGACACTCTATTGGTGACCTCCTTTATTGTTTTTGTTTGTGTTTTTGTTTGTTTGTTTGCCCTGTATTCTTGAATGCTTGCGTCTGTTTCAAACTCCAAAATCCTCCGCTCTGGCAACACTGAATGCTTCACACATTCATTTTCAGGTGTGTGCTTGCCAGAACTTTCCGCCCACTCTTTTAGCCTCACGGTGTCTCCAAATATTCTTTCACTCTGAACTCTGTTAGTGGCTTTGTCTTGCTGTGTGTGATCCACTGCATGTTCCTCTCTCAAAGGGCTGGGCTGCGAGACTCCTGATCAGAAGCAGCGTGTCAGTGGCATGTCTGATAAACACAGCCTTTTTACGTAGTCATACTTTTATTTCTATTTTTTTTCCAGAATGCTCTCATCTGTGTGTCATGCTGAAAGCTGCCTCATAAATGCAGACCATGCTAGCCTCGTGCGTGGTTGTGGTGGTTCTTAAGAGTGTTGGAGCCACTCTGAAGCAGACCACCCTGCTAGTCTTGCTAGAAAATTCTGTGTGTGCAGTGCTGTCATTTAAAGAACTGTCATAGACCGCTTTCATGGTGCACTTGTAGTGTCCTATCAACTAAGCACTCTCATTTTTCTTCTCTCTCTCTCTCTCTCTCTCTCTCTCTCTCTCTCTCTCTCTCTCTCTCTCTCTCTCTCTCTCTCTCTCTCTAGGTTTTGTCTTTACAAGCAGTCAGTCTTTTCTGCCTCTGTTTTTCACTCTTTTTGTCTTGACATTTCTTATGTTCTTATTTTCTCTCTTTTCCTCTGTCGTTCTCTGACCCATGTAGAGCTTAGAAGAGGAGCTTACCTCCCTTTTTATGAGTAAGGCCAGCTTTTCCCTAGGCCTGGTGTCTTCTTGCACTACCACAGCCGGAGCAGCAGAGGGCACTCTAGTCGCTGTGCCCGTGGGTCAACGCTCTGCCGAGGTGCTTCCTTAGTAGGACCCCTCTTGCTGTGTTTTTTTCTGTCTCTCTTTTCTGTTTTTCCTCTATCTCTTTCTATATTATTATTATTATTTGTTTATTTTCTCTTTCCATGCAACAACTAACATCTTCATTCGCTTCTCTGCTGCCTTCATGATTCATCTGTGAAGAAATAACTAAAAACAAACGTTTATGTCCAGTCCAGGCCACCGTAGGTCTCTGTAGGTCACTGTATTCTGATGGATATCCAAGTGAAATTGGCCTGACCGTGTACACAAGACAGATTGGACTTGTTTAAAGTAACGACCACTTCCCCTGATTAAAATCTAATCTAATTTATAATCTATAATATAATTTAATTTAAGTAATTGGAAAATTGTATTTACTTGACTGGCCAGTTAAAGCATGTTGTTGGTGTAGGGCACATGACCTAGAACAGTATGGAGTGCCAGTCTCTAAACATTTATTCAAGTAAAAATAAATAATGTTGTGAATCTGGAAGCGGTTGTTCTCTTAGAGAAGTGTGGGCATTCAGTTGTTTTGGCCAAAGAGTGTTCTTCTCTCGGCCTTCGAGTCAATGTCAACATCATTATTTGCTCATATAGGTTGAGACCTTACTGGCCATAAACTTTGAGCGCTCAAATATTTGTTTTTTATAAGATTCTTCATACATTCCATTCCACGTGCTTGACGCTGCTTGGTTGCCGTACTGTGGTACTGTTGGGGCCCGTCTCTCTCTCTGGCTGTTATGGGAGAGAGGGGCAGAGATGTGGAGGTCATGGAGGAGCACATTACCTCCATCCTCCTCCTCCTGCTCCTCCTAAGACTCTGAGAGTGCGCCTCCACAGTGATACAGTATCATTACAACCCGCCTCCCTCTTCTCCCTTTTTAACCCTCAATGACCTTGCCCTGACCGTGGTTCCTATGGTTACCGTTTTATGTCCCACAGAAATCTCCGCCCCGAATGGAGACCTTCCTCCCGGAGAGCAAAGACGTCGCCAAGGTGGTCTCCAGTCGCCCGTTCTAATCCTCCTTCCACCCCCGAACACCACCACCACTTAACAACACATTTTTTCTCCATTTCAGTCATGATCTCCCATCCAGACATCATCCATATCGCCATTTCTTTATCTCTCTCACTCATTTCCTCTCTCTCTCTCATTCTCTACTCTGAACGCAACCTAGAGAAGGTTGACCCGTGGTCACATCACATTGCTTCCATGGTCATGTTGTGGTCATTTCATTTTTGTCTTGTCTTCCATGTGTTTTTGGCTCGTAGTTTTTTGCGTTAATGTGTTTGTAAAATGTTTTTGTTTCTTGGTGGTTTTGCTCCTTGTTTTTCTTTGGTTGTGTGGTTGTGTCATCTTTTATGTTCTTTTTTTTGTCTCTTTGTGTTTTTGTCCCATCCCTGCCCTCCCTTCCGGCGTCCGGGTGTAGAGCGCAGACAACAAACAGAAATCTGAGGCTGTCGCCGTGGCGACCACTGCCACGCAGCCTGTGGTTGAGATAGAGGAGACTGTAATCGTCGAGGAGGTCAGGAAAACCCCCAAACCAGCGACGTCCGCAATCCCGGAGGTGCACGCCACACCTGCCCCGGAGCCGCAGGCAGCAGCGGTGGCCGCCAAGGAGGCCAGCGCCTCCTCGGACAGCGAGAGCGAAGAGGAGGCCGAGTACCACCCGCAGATCACCAGTGTCTCCGTGGAACAGATCAAGGAGGAGCCAGAGGAAGAGGAGCAGGAAGAAGCCGAGCTCAACAAGCAGCAGCACCAACCAGAGCCCTCGCCTCTGCCACAGCCAGAGCCAATTGCTGAAACCGAACCCGAACCTGAGCCCGCCCCCGCTCCCTCTCCGCCAGTTATTGAAGATGGCACCCCTGACACCAAAGAAGACGCCCAGCCCGCCGTGGAAGTGGTGGAGGATGATGGGATAGTGGAAGAGGAGATGATGGTGACCCCGGAGGAGGCTCCTAACGGCTACTCGGCGGCCGAGGGACAGGGTCTGGGTTCTCTAGAGGAGGAAGACCAGGAGCCGCGTGTGAACGGAGACGCGTTGCACGTGGACACCGATCACCTCCCGCAGGTTATTTGTTGCTCTGAGGTAATATGCGGGGGGGATGGCCTTCCACCCCCACCTCCTCTTCCTCCTCTTCCTCCTCCTCTCTACTCGCTCGCCCTCCCTATGCTCCTGGAAGCTTCGAGCTAGTGCTGGGACACCGCCCAACAACAAAAAAAAAAAAGATAAAACCACCACAAAACGCTCCTCTTCCTCTCTGGCATTTCTCCTCTTCCTCATCCTTTCCTTCTCATCCTAAGCATCCACACACACTCACACACACATCTTCATCTTCACACACATTTCCACCAGTTGCAACCTTCCAGCCTTACCCGCTCTGTGGCTTATTTACTTTTTCACCACAGTGGGGAGCACTGATTGGGTGTCTTTTTTGGTGGGAGGTGCTTAAAGCTTTTTTTCTCCGTCTAAAGGAGCATGAAAACAGGCAATGATATGGCTACTGCTACTGCCCTGTTGCTTTTCTATCTTCTCACTGACATTTTATAGTCGGCCTTCACATAAAGTAATACGTTAAAATGAATGTGGCAAGACTTCCACTATGTCTGCTACTGCTGCTGTTGCCGTGGTTTCTGGCTTCATCTCTTCCCAACTCAACACTGCAGAGCCGTCCAATCACGGCGAGCGGGGGGAGTCGCTAGGTCCTCGTCCCATTTGCCCTTCTGCCAACCTTCTGCCTAGCTCCTCCAACACCCCACCCCCTTCAAAACACCAGTTACCTCATGCCATCTCTCCATTACATCTCCACCGATGCTTTTTGGCCTTCATTTCTGTGCCTTTTTGGCCTTCATTTCATTTTTTGCTTTGCACTGGTGTGTCCCTTCCACATACATACTTATACATATATATATATATATATATATATATATATACACATTCACATTCACAAACATGCACCCTGGTTGGTGGTCCTCAGAGCACGTTGTGTGTGATATGCCACCCCTCCCTTCACCTTGGTGTCCCCCTGTGGTTTGCGGTGACACCGGCTTCATTGGCGTTAGATGTTGCATGGATACAAAACGGCTGCATGTTCGTGTGTGTTGCGTGTTTGTGTGTTTCCAGTGGTGATATGTGTTTGTGTGTCTGTGTGTTGTGTGTTAGCCATTGTTGTGCTGGGGAAAATTCATTCATTAGCAACATTATTGAGGACTGGGCCAACCAACTAATTGGCTGTTTTTGCAGTCTATCTCTTTGGTTCCAACATGTCACCGATGACTTTCTCACCTGTTGCTAACACATGACTGTGCTGTGCTGTGCTGTGTGGTGCTTGATGAGGGCTGTAAAGATGATTGGGAGGAAAGAAATGAGCCAAAAAAAAAAGCATTTCCTCTCTCAGAGCCTCGAGTGCTTTAGTTTGTTAATGCTTTGTTTATTTCGTAATCTTTCATTTCTTTACAGTTCGGTAGCATTTTGCATGTGTGTGTTTGCATGTACAGTGCTGTAACGACCAAAGACATCTAGTGTGTAGGTGCTTGTGTTTTTGCTTTGCTCAGTTTTGCTGGTGTTTGTTTCCTATCGAGCTGTGCATGAGACAAACGTTGCCCTATTTGCTGTGTAGATGGTGCTGTGTGTCATTCCATGCTTGTGGCCTTGACTAGTTTGCCAAGCCTTTCCATCCTGCAGCGTGCGTGCGTGCGCGTGTGTGTGTGTGCGCGTGTGTGTGCGCGTGCGTGTTACTGGCCGTGTGTGTGTTACTGGCCGTGTGTGTCACCGCGAGTCTCGGTTGTAATTCCCTGTCTCTCTGTCCAGCCCCCAGTGGTGAAGACAGAAATGGTGACCATCTCGGACACGTTTGCGGCCCAGAAGACGGAGATCGCCACCAAGGAGGTGCCCATTGTCCACACAGAGACCAAGACCATCACATACGAGGCAGCGCAGGTACAGAGGCATATGTCCATCACCTGTGTTGCACTTCACTACACCTGAACCAAAGATGCACTCTCCCCATTTTTGAGGTCAAGCATCAGAAGGGCAGCTATTTCCTTGTTAAAACAGTAAAAGTACTCCTAAATCCCCTGTATCAATGTAATATTTATGGTGTGTCTAAGAAGGTAAGATATTTATGAGTCAGGTTTTGTTTCTTTTTTCCCCCTGACTAATAGATGTTTTTAGGCAGCCCTCCGCTGATCAAGGGTAGCGAGTAGGAGCACCCATTTAAAATGCAGTGCAAGGCAGGTCTCTGAGCGGGAGTTTTACCTGCTAATCAGCCCCTCAGAGCTCCAGCAAAGCACAGGAAAGGCTGCCTCCTATTGTCATCCCGTAATCCAGGCCCATAACCCCCAAAGTCCCTGCAAGGGGAAGATACACTGTTTATTAATTAGTTGACGTGTGTGTGTGTGTGTGTGTGTGTGAACACCAGTTGGACGGTAGTGGCGATGGCGAGCCCGGTGTTCTGATGACAGCCCAGACCATCACCTCGGAGTCTTTGTGCACAACCACCACCACTCACATCACCAAGGTAAACACACACACACAGCCTACTCATGCTCTCCATATACTGTCTCCATCAGACGTTCACCCTCAAACAGCTTCTCTTTAAAGAAAGCACTGGTTATAGCTCCGGGGAGACTGCTCCTTGTAATAATTGACATATCAGTCAAAATGTCAGCCAAAATGAATGAATAAAAATAAAAAAGAAACTTGGAATTGGTAGTCACATTAGATGTCCCTTGATTCCTAAATCTAGATCTTTAGTATACAACCCCAAAACAGAAAAAGTTGGGACGTTGTGTAAAATGTAAATAAATACAGAATGTCATAATATAGAAGTCTTGTAAACCCATATTTAGCAGCAAAAAGGACATAGACAACATATCAAATGTTAAAAATAAAAATGATGCCAGCAACATGTTCCAAAAAAAGTTGGGACGGGAGGATGTTTACCACTGTGCTGCTTCACCTCTTCATTTAACACAATTTGCTACAACTCCCGATATAGGATTTCAGTTGCTCAACAGTATGGGGTATTCTAAGTCATGCTTTTCATTCCATTATGCACCTAATTTGACAAATCTGGACTGCAGACATGCCATCTTAGCACCTGGACTCTTCCTCTATGGAGAAATACTATTTAAATATGTGCAGAATTCATTTTGGCATTGTTTTCCTGAAATATTCAAGGTCGTCCCTGGAAAATACATTGCCTGGATGGCAGTATATGTTGATCAAAACCTGTATACATCATTCAGAATTGATTGTGCTTTGCCAAATGTGCAAGATGCCCATGCTGTTGGCACTAAAGCTCCTCCACACCGTCGTAGATGTTGGGTTTCGAACTGAGCACTACAACAAGTTGGATAGGTTGGATAAGTGGATAGGCCCCCTCCTCTTTAGCCCAGATGAGTCCATGATTTCCAAAACGAATGGCAAACATTGATTGGTCTAACCACAGGACCTTTTCCCACGTTACCTCAGTCCATTTTAAACAAGCTCAGGCCCAGAAAAGATGGTGGTATTTTCTGTATCATGTCTCAATACAATTTTAGCTGTTACAATTTTGGCTGTAGTTTTGGAATTGAGTATCAAACTGGGCACATAGACAATGGTTATCAGAGGTTGTCCTGAGCTAATACAATGACAAGTCTGAAAACAGGTCTAGTGTTGATGCAGTGCCATCTGAGGTCCAAAAGACCACGGCCATCCAATTTGTTTTTCAGCTATTTCCCTTGTTTGCAAAGATTTTCTCTGGATTCTCTGAATGTTTTAATAATATTATGTCCTGTAGATGATGAACTCCCTAAATACGTCACAATTTCATGTTAAGAAGCATTAAAATTACCTTATTTCATCATTTGTGCACACAGGTTTACACAGAGTGATAAATACCCCTACATCTTTACTTCTAAGAGACCCTGCCTCTCTTGGATGCTCTTTTTTATACCCAATCGTGTTGCCAGTTACCCTAATTAGTTGTGAAACATTCTTCCTTTTGTTTTCTTTATCATTACACAACTTTTCCAGCATTTTGTTACCCCCGTCCCAACTTTTTTTGAAACATGTTGCTGGTATCAAATTAAAAATGAACATATATATTCCATGAAATAGTCAAGTTTCTAATTTTCAACATTTGATATATTGTCTGTGTCCTTTTTGCAACTAAATATGATTTTAAGAGATTTGCAGATTATTACATTCTGTTTTTATTCACATTTTACACAACGTCCCAACTTTTTCTGTTTTGGGGTTGTATAATATGTCAACAAGATGAAGCAAAAAGCCTACATACAGAATGCAAATCCAATTCAGATTGGCCCTTGTCCATATGAAGTTGTGGTGTCACATGTAAGGTATCCACATGACTAGTTGGTCTTTTGGACTGGTCTCAGAACATTGCAGGGGAGAAGGTTTGAATGCAAACCAGGTGCTTGGCAAGAATGTCCATGTCCTCTGCTGTGCTCTGTACCTCCAGGCTGTCTGAACTAGGACATCTGCTGTTTACCTACGGACTCATTCCACCGGCATAATACTCTGTGTGTGTGTGTGTGTGGATGTGGATGTGGATGTGGATATGTATATTAACGTGTATAAGCGTGTGTGTGTGGATGTGGATATGTATATTAACGTGTATAAGCATGTGTGTGGTGGTGAGTGAGTGTAATGCCAGCCTTGTCTCTTGAGCTGGTGGGTAGAAGGGGATAGTCATCTTGCTGGCACTTGTCGCCACAACATGCTGTCGCTTCTAATAAATATCACGTCTGGCCTGAGGGCCACAGAGACACCTGTGTAAACGCTCATATGAGCTTGAGTCTCCACAGAGCCATGAGCGAGCAGGCAGGCAGCCACAGACGATCTGGCAATGCCATCTTATCACTAATTAAGATAGATTGCACAGTGGAGTTGGTAGCAAAGCTGTCCAGACAAGCTCGTCCCCTTGTGTTCATGTGTTTAAAGAGACATCCCAGTCGGGTTGTGTGTGGTGTTTGAATTTGATTGTTTATGTGTGTGTGTATGTATGTGTGTGTGTTGAGTTTATTCATGGGTCTTGTTTTCATTGGCAGACACTAAAAGGAGGGCTGTCGGAGACCCGGATTGAGAAACGTATCGTCATCACGGGCGACTCGGACATCGACCACGACCAGGTGAGCTGTCCTTCCCCCACCTCCTCACTATTCCTCAGGGGAAGGACATTGCAGTGCAACAGCAGCTCTAATACATCCATCATGTTAGGTGGCATCATGCCAGATGTATAGAGAGAAAACTCAAATGTAGTGGCTCCCTCTTCTGGTTTGTCAGGGGAATTGCAGCTTACCCCACACCTGACAAGTTGTACTGTATGTCTTGGTTGTACCATTGAGGATATCATTAGTGATGACTGGCGCTATACTCATATAACTACCTACACCTGTTTCTCACAGTATACTTTGCACCCCAAGTTTAGCACCCCTGGGTCTGCCCAGTAGACAAACACCTTTAGTCCACCTCAAGTCCCTCATTAAAGGGATGCTCAGGTTTAATGTAGCCTGCCACATCTCTGACCTATATATCACCATAACAAGTCCAGACAAGTGCCACAGAGACGTGGAAGCCTTTGTCTACCTTTTGATTACTCCCGGAGAGGAGCCTCGTCTCTGGGCCTCCGTGGTCGGCTTGTCAGGCCTTCAGTCAGGTTTCCGCTCTTCACCCTGGAGAGAGAAAAAGAGAGAGAGAGAGAGAGAGCGCCTCATTAAGCTGCTCTTCCGGTTAAATATATCCTGCTGCAGCCCAGCCTGCTGTTTGTCCGCCTGCCACAACAGGTAAGACACCAGGGGTCGTTTCATGGCCTTGAGACGGGGAGGCATTGATCAACCCACCGACCACAGTCTGCAGTGGGAACAGAAGGGCAGCCTGCTCTTTCTTAAGTCCTGTGTCTTCTGGGTGTGCCTCCAAGTGTCACGATTTCTAGTCCCTTCTATTGTACCTGTGGTACCGGAAAGGGGGGGGGGGGGTGTTCAGGTATCTGCTTGACAATTGTCATCCCCATGCCTGCGGTCGTGGCGAACACGGTTGCCATAGTAACTCGTGCACGGACCACTTTGTCGTGTTGCTGGATTGCAAGTGTAGCTGACCAGCATTGACAGCCAGCATTCTCACAGCATGTTTGACATGATGGTAGTGTCAGTGTTTTTTCCATCTATCTCTATGTATAGATTTATGTTTTTATGTCTGTGTTTATATGTTTATCTGACAATGTTGGGTCATAAATAGAACATGTAGCTTTTCTAACTTCCCTGCCTTGATTGAGGTTCATTGGTCTAGCCACATGAACTGTTTCAATCAAGTCCATACTAATATTCGAAAACAAGCGAAAAGCACATTTAAACCTAAGTTTGATGTCCTTTTGAGTTTTCTGCACTGTATGTCATATTTTTTGTTTTCCGTTTGAGTTCTCAGTTCTTTTGCTGTTGTTGTTGATGTTGTTTTTTTTTTTTCCTTTTCCGTTAACGTGGTGGCTTCCCTTCCCTTTTTGTTTTTGTTTGTTTTTGTTTTGGTGGTATATCGGGGCCCTGCCCCTCCCCCGCCTGCCTCTCCTGCCGCCCCTGTGCTGGGCAGGCCCTGGCGCAGGCTATAAAGGAAGCCAAAGAGCAGCACCCCGACATGTCAGTGACGCGGGTGGTGGTCCACAAAGAGACAGAGCTAGCCGAGGACGAGGACTGAGAGCAACAGGTGAGGCCCCCCCCCCCCCCCCCCCTCTCTCTCTCTCTCTCTCTCCAAACCCCCAACCCAGTCCCCCTTCTCCACCGCCTAGACCATGACCGCCTCCGCCAGCCCTAACTCCCTGCAACGGCTGTCTGCTTTCCGGAACAATCCAGCTCCCACCAGCCCCTGACCAGCTGGCAGCCTTTTGCCTGGAAATCCACCAATCGCCTGCCATACCTGCCAGATTTTGTCACTTTCTCTTTCATTTTCCTTCCTCACTTTTTGTGTCCTTCCCTTTGTCTTCACTGGCCCCATGTTGAGTTAACCGTACTAAACCCTGCTGGTTACCTAACTCAAGTTTGTTTTTCTTTTTTTTTAATTTACTACTTTTGTGTTCTGTGCTATGCCGCTAATGTCTAGCAGATGCATCTGTTCGTCTGTTGATGTTTTTTTGTTTTGTTTGTTTTTAGCTTTTCCATCATGTTGCTAACCAGGTGCTTATGTGCATCGCTTGAGGCAGGGGTCCTGATGCTGTACACAGACCTGTACAAGTGGCCTACAAAGCTCGTAACGCACGGGTGGCAGAAATGTATTGTATATGTTGTAAACAACATAGAAATGTATTATCTACATTTCCGGAGATCCGTAGAAGGGCCGTTAGTCGAACACGTATTTGGCTCTGTCTCAAGGTTATCAGGGGATTGGACAGGCAAGCTGTTTTAAATTCTGAGGTCATTTTCTTTTTCTGGCATCTGTCCTGCATACTTTCTGTGACCTTGCATTGCTTTTTGTTAATGGCAAAATCCAGCTGAGATCCATCACTGGCCTGTACTTACCCTCCTTGATAGACACGAAATACACTTTTATACATAGATTAATCCGTATATATTTAATGCACATCCTCATCCGTTAAACTCATTTAAAGCCATTTTTTGATGTGAAAAACGTTCTGGCTCTGGTGATGTTTTAATAATGGAATCGCCTCCCGACGCTAATCTTGCATCTTCAGCTTTCCTCCCCGGAGGACATCTCCACTGAGCCATGAACGAGAACCAGCTTCAGAATCTGCGCCGGGTCCCTTAAACTCCCCTGATTTATCCCAACAATAGGCTTGGCGTTGGCCGCAAAGCAGATGCTACGACTATCTGGCAGGGCTCGGTTTTGACGTTCATTTTACAGATAACAGATCATTGCTTAGCCCCAGGACGTTCAGTGCACTTGCAGGATTTATCTGGATAAAGGCATCTAGTACCGCACACAGTCTCCCTCAATAGTATTACTCCTCTCATTCTTAGATAAGTGTATAGCCAACCTTAAGTCATTTATACTTATAGTAAATATTGGTTTTGTTACTAAATATATAAGTAAACCATTATTTAAGTTTGCGCAGGGACAGGAAGACCAGGTGTGTGAATCACACACTTACAGATGCACATACACAGACACACACACACACACAAATAGACACACTTCTATTATTTTCCTCTCCTGCTTTTCTTCCCAAGTTGCTCAGCTGACATTTCAGATGGGGAAAAATGAGTGTCTGCGGCTCAAGGAAGTATGAGGGCATAGGTCTTATTAGGCACGGAACCGCATGTTCCTTTCTTAAAGAAAAGAACACTTTCCCCCCTTATTTTTCTCTCTCCTCTCTCTCTCTCCCTCTCCCTCTCTCTGATCCATATGTTACCTGCCAGAAGACTCAGACAGGGTGTGAGTCATTTTAGAGGGGTGTGCGTGTGACTAGGCAGCGCTCCGCTTCACGTGTTCAAACTTCTCCAAAGAAACGTCTGTCTCTAGAAGCATCCCGCATTGCTTATCAGGCTCTGCTTTTTCCTCCTTATACCTATCCAAGCAAGTTTTTTCCATCCAAATGTAGCCGTCGTCTGATTGATTTGTTTGACAAACAAGATGGGTGTGCGGATGATTTTCTCACAAATGTTAATAAGAGGCATCCAGCCAAAAATCGTACTCTGTGTTAATCACTTTCTTTCTCAATTAATTTCTCACTCCCATCTTGGTTTCCCTTCCATTGGCAGAGTTGAAGGATTCCAACCACCCCCCCATCCCATCCCACCCCCCAGCAGTAAGATGGTTCTGGAGTAGGATGGAGAGGGACTCCGTGGACACTGCGGGGACCGAGAGGACGATGATGCCCTGTCTGTGCATAGCACACCTTCATCTGTCGATTTCTATTTTTAATCATTCTGAAAAACGAGAACCACTTAGCTAACATTTGTAGCGTGTTTTTTTTTTCCTAGTGCAACCCCCCCCCCCCACCCTCATTCCACCTACCCCCTCCCCCCACACACACACACACAGACACACACATACCCAACCCCCCCACCCTTCCTCCTTTTTATTTTCAAAACAGCCTACCATTGTATAAGCCAGATAGGATTTCAGTAACTGGTTATTTTTTATTGTCGTAGTATTCACCACATTCCTAGTGTGTACAGTGTGGGGGATTATGTATTGAAGGGGAAGAAACAAACAAAACAAGAAAATCTTTTAAAAATCACAAAAAAAACAGCATTTTTACAATCCATCGCTGGATTCACAATGTCAGACATTTTTGTTTTTTTGAGTGATTGGGCTGAGAAGCTAGCTTTGAACTTGGTTTGGTACAGTATGATATTTTTTGTTGGGCCAAGCAATTTTTGTATAATTTTTTGGGAGGATGAATGGGAGGGAGGGTGGAGTGGGTTAGGAAGTGGCCGAGGGACATAAGAAACATAACTTCCTGAACATTTCATTCATTTGGTGCGTTTCCAAGGGACCAGCTAAAAGGACGGAGCACTGTGTCATTTTGTACGTTTGCACTACAGTGCCAACAACATTCTCTTTCTATGCAGTTGAGGGGGGAAAAAAACACTTAAAAAACATTCCACATCAGGGAGGGGCTTCCACAACTACCTCCCTCTGAAAAACAAAACAATAACAACAATTAATTGTTTTAAAAATATATGATGGAAAAAAATCATGAAACAAAACTAGGCAGCTTGGAAACTTTTTTGCTTTTTCTGTAACTTTCTGGCTTCTTTAATCAGATATATATTTGTAGAAATCTTTTTTTTTTTTTTCTTTTTTTTAAAATCTTTTAAACTGTCTTTATCTTTAAAACCAATTTAGATGTCATTGAGGTGGGTTTGTGTGCCCTTTTAAATATTTTTAATATATTTCCTTGGGGAACTTTTTTGACAAAATGAATCAGCGACACACAAAAATGAATTACCAGTTTCAATCTTGTACATGTATACCAGAGCTAGCTTCCCCTCTCTGCTTGTGCGCTCTGCTATCTGAAATCACAGAAGAAAAAAACAAACCTTCGATGGTCATAACTGGCTCTTTGGACCCTGTGTATATCAGATGACAGTTGGTTTTAGCAGCTTGAAAGAAAACATTTGTGTTTTGTGTTTTTACCCTTCTTCCACAAACCCATGCCCTCAAATTCAGTGTAACACTGTTCAAAATAAAAGTTTGTTTATTCTCTAACTGTCTCAGGCCTGGTGTGTTTTTTGTATGTTTGTGTGTTTTCGTGGTCATAATAAATGCTAGCCTAGAAATCTGGATGCACCCTAGCGGCAGCAAATTACATTTGCTTCCAGGGCTAGTCTAGCAACTCTCCATTGGCTTGTGAGCTAGAAAAATTTAACTTCTATCAGGCCAATCAAATCGTGTATAGAGTCGTTAGGCGGGCTTAACATAATGATTGATGGCAGAGTTGCAACGGTTTGGCTTGAATTCCCTGCTACTTGAAAACAAAGAAGATGGATGTTGCTGTTGGCGAACAGTGTGACACGAGTTAAGCTTTTTTTAAGTTGGAAAACTAGCCAACTAGCTCCGCTGGTGGGAAAACGCATGGGACTCATAGCGCTGTCCTATTGCGTGCAGAGGGAATTTGAAAGACAACCGATTATCCCGCCCCTCGGACTGAGCACTGCGAACGGTGTGCCCATGACCCTATGTTTTAATGTGGGTCTGGCTCGTCAGGCTAAATATGTTTACCTAAAGTCCCTCAGATTTGATAAACAAGTAATCTTTAATGTGTAATCTATCTTCGCATCAACACAATCACATAGATACATAACTTTTATAAAAGGTCAATCCATACACATTTCCTCGCAAACAAACCATTCTAGGGACTTAAAATTCAGTTTACCCCTTACTCCCACAAGATCACACAGATCCCAACATGCATACAAATCTGGTCGTTATTCAGGTTAGCACACAAACACTCTTTGACGCGAGGGCATTGTCTGCACTGCTTGCTGGTAGCAGAGTGTTTGTTGAGCTGAAGTGAGGAAGTCCAGTACCCTCCAGATCTGGAACCCTGTAACACCTCCAGCCTCACATCCCGGAAGCTTAACAGAGTAACAGTCAGAGCCATGCAAGGCTGCTTTTAACATCCACTGGCTTTTGAACATTATACGAAAACCATTTGGATCCTTCTCTTTCCATGTTTAATGGACCCTTGTGTTCCCAGTCCCAGGGTCTTGTCACAGTCTTCACCTGAAGTTCTAGACCAGGCCAACAATTGACCCATTTTTGTGCTTTGAACATGCTCTCTCAGGAAGTCATCTGAGCCATTGTGGTGAACATTCACCACCACTGCACCCAAAGATCTGTCTAGTCCTCACAGTCCAGAGCACTTTCTGGCGCTGTCCTCCCGCCTCCGGTGGTACGTCAAGTGTGCATGCGTTGCCCAGCCCGGCGTCGTGGTGACAGCCGTGTGCCGTAGCAGAAGCGGTACGCCGTGTCCCTGGGATGCGGTGCCGCCGACAGCTCTGCCTCTGCTGCAAAATGTACAAGATAGAGAAGAGTGAGATGTCTGTATGTGTGTGGGTTAAAGAGGGCACTTTAATCCTGAAGCTTTCAGTGCATGCAGAGAATAAGTGTCCCCCGGTTTGGAGCTGTTGATAACTGACAGGAGCAGAGATATCTAACATAAGCTCATAGCAGGCTAGCACACTCATCAAGGGTGGGAGTTCATTTGGGGTTCACACCTTATGCTGCTATATTTTTATCCTGATAGCAATCGTAGGATTACAGCTTTTTAGAGACGTAGGTGTTAATTAAGGCTTGCTGAGGACTGGCTGATTGCTTGATACAAAATAGTTCAATGTAGCCACTGACTGACTTTACATTTTTAATGCATCAAATTCCCCAACTGTTAGAATTAAATAACATCTTACATATTAAGAGTACTTACTTATTCAAGAGTATTTCATTATTCATCAGTAACAGAGATTTAAGTATATTCTTCCATAGGTCCATAAATGTGACTCTCCATGACAATTATGGAAGTTGTACATTTCTGTTTTGAGATGGTCTATATACTAGAGATTGTTTTTATTAAGGATAACTTCTCACTCCGTTTTTTAATGAAGCATGGATGTTGTTCGGTGTGTGGGGCCCAGGGTTGGTGTTGTAACAGCCCTGCGGACCCCTGCTTCGGACGCCAGTGGCCACCAGACATGACAAAGTTTCTGACGGTGAATGCAAGATTATGAACACAATCCTAGGTGTAGTACTGCCCAAAGGGTAGTACATTTTGTACAGGAAATATGCCTATAATCAGAACACCTTTAATGTCCTCTCTGTGGTTTGGTCAATATTCTTGATATAGGCATTATTTGAAAGTTTGGTCTCATGAAAACACAATAACTTCATTTTGAATAATTACCGTGTACGGTCAAAAATGAATTTTACCACATTCTAGTTTTGTCAAATGTTTTGGAGGGCTTTGTGAGATTTTCTCTCACTTTATCCTAGCCCAGTGCTAACAAGTTGCTTGTCAAGACAGTAGAATTTCCATATTTGATGTGGTCAAAGTTAAAAAAACATTTGACAACATTATGTTCACCCTGTCTTCAGTCTTCACTCTGACTTCAGTCATTCTACACACTAAAACCTTCCAAAAAGTCTCTGACAAACACACAGAAGACAGAAGTCCTTCCAAGCTGCTGTCTGCTGTAACACGTGAGGTCTGTCGTATATGACTGACTGGTATTTGACGACTTACTTTCCTGTAGTTTCCACTCCAGATGAGCTATGAGCAGCAGCAAGAGCAGGGCGACCGGCAGAAAGATCCCTCCCCATAAGAACCATCCTGGAAGCTCTTTGAGGAACATGGCCAACGAAGACATGGTTCTCTCTCCCTCTCTACAGTCCACACTGTCTCCCTGAGAAAAATGGTGGTTTATTCCAGAGTGGTCTTTAGAGGCTAATGACAGATGCCCCCCCCCCCCCCCCCATCAAAAAAAGCTGCCTTGCTATTTGAACAATCCACTTGAACCTGTTTGGACTTTGGGCTGTTTAAACAATCCCGTGATTACTAAGAGGATTTACTGCTTCTTGAGTTAATAGTTCACCAAGGCCCGTGCTGCCCGGGTAGTAACTGACCTTTTTACCCCCCGGCTGTTTGCTTGTCATAAACAAATGCCAGAGTTGATGCAGTCAGTTTTGTCTTTGTGGGGCGATCCCTCTGGCTGAATGAACCAGTCACATCCCAAACAGATAAGGAAGCCGTCAGGACGACAGGAACTCTTTCTCAGGGTATTAACATTTCCACACATTCTGTCGTGGCTAGGATGCCTGTGATTTCATCAATATCTATTTGTAATCCTCAGCCTGGTTCACAGGGCAGTTGCCTGCTGTTGGAATTTTCTGAGGTTTTGGGCAGATGTGATCAAACTGACTGTCAGCACCATCAAATCTTCAACACCACCAAAGGGTTTTCATCATGAACCAGATAAAGCATGTGTGTAGTTTTGCTCAACTGTGAAATAATATTTTGAAGACTAAACTCTTTGGCCTCGGACTTCTGATGTCACCATTTTAAAGTGGTTGAATAAATGTAAAAAATGACAGGATTGGACTTTGTATTTCTCTTGTCAAAATAGCTTCAAGATTTTGACCGTTATATCAACAATGAGTCTATTGTTGCTGCTTGGGCAGGAAGCAAGTCCTATTTTGATTCAAATCCAAATACCGTTGCAGACATGACAGCTGTTCATTTCAATAACTCACAAACTCTTTCGGTACATTGTGGTTGAGTAGAGTGTTGAGTATTGAGTCTTACGGATTTTATTGCACACCCAGCATAAAACAGTGCCTCCCTGGAGAATCCCCTGTTATTACAGACTGCTAACTGCACACATTTTGTAATCTGATGTTTCCTGCTGTTTGAGTATTTGTTCATATCTGTGAATTCATCAGTCCTGTGATGCGCAGATGCTGCTATCTAATCTGATTGCTGTTTTTAAATAATTCACAGAAAATTGTGCTAATGAGAGAACACCTTCCGGAAAGGTTAGTTACGTTAAGAGTGACACCCATCTGATGAACTTTTCATAGAAGTGATCTTCTATTCTTGGTGGAGTGAACACCACACCGTGGCATTTAGAGTCAAGCCTGTCCAATAATGCTTTGGTCTCCGTGTGCTTCCAGGGATCAATTCGCCAGCTTCTCAGCAGGCTTGGCAGAGCCGATAGTCATCGAGTCTAGGGAGGTGATCAGGCTTGGCTGGGATCAATACGACCAGTTGTCCAATCACTTTAAACACTCCGGTTGGATGGATCATTATGTTTTTGTCCCTTACTTTTCGTGTTTTGTGTTACAAAAGATCTAAGATCCATCATTGCTGTCAGAGCGCTTGAATGCAAATATCTCTCTATGTCCATGATGCTGACTGTGAGGAGTAAATGTTGTGCGCAGTGCTGGACCGATGTTGGGGTTTTCAGGGAGAGTTCTTTGTATGAACTGGAGGTTCCTGAAACACATTAACTTGGTATTGAAGCTGCTTAGGAGAAGACATGTGACCCTTCAGGAAGCCTATCTGAGGGCCTGACTGACGAGTGACTCGAAGACGATCTTTTTATTCCATAAATGCAGAGCTATTGGAGAAGGAGACGTGTTATGTATGGATGTACCAGTGCAGAAAACCAATGAAAAAAGAAATCCGATTTAATGAATGGCTTGTACAGTACCAGTACAAAGTATAAGTAGGCTATACTGTACATCCCAGGTGCAGTCAACTCCCAGGGGACAAAGGCAATCTTTGTCAACTTCTCAAAATGTACCTGCATGGTATGTAGATCCTGCTGTACACACTTGTGGCATGCATCAGATTATAGTAAGCTAAGAATTGCTCTGTCATGGATCAGTGCCTTTCACATAGTCCTTGCACTATAGTGAGAGACGTATCATTTTGCTAACAGCAAAAAAAAGTACAATCTCACAAAAAAAGCAACATTGTCTTGATGAAAACCAAGATGATGTCCACCACCAGTCTTGAGACTTCTGGATGAGTAATTGCCCTCTGACTCCCCTGCATCCCTGTTTAACCCAGCCAACCTCCTGTCAGCCCCAATTCAATTTCACCAAGACATGCACAAATACTTTTGAGCCTCCCGTCTCTCTGAAATGTAATCAGTGGGTCATTAATATCTGCCTCTCACCGGGCGCCGTCCTGTCCGTATAGTGGCAGTGCGGAGGAGTTAGTCATAACTGACATTTCGATATCTCATGCACTGGCCCCTTGTTATTATTGTGCTAATGCAGTTTGGGGGGGGGGGGGGTACGGGCAGGCGTCTCAGGCTCAGTAGGGGGGTCTCGTCAGGATCAAGGGTGAGATGTCTGTCTCACAGTCTGCTGTGACATCAACCTTCTCTTATGAAGAGGAAGACCTTGCATTGGGGATGCTCCACTCAGAGGTGTTTGTGTGTGTGAGGGTGAGGTGGATGTGTGTGCGTGCGTGTGTGTATGTGTTTGTTTGTACTGGTTTGGTAGGTTTTTGCAGGCTTTATTGCTAGGGGATCTCTGAGACTTGTAGATGTGGGTGGTCATTGCTGAGCATTTTGATTTGAAGCCTAAACATAAACCATGGGGAAAACATCCATCTGTTTTGATTAGTTCTGAGGTGCCAGCGTAGTGGAGTCCCTGTGATTAATGATTAATGCAATTCGAATCCCTATTATTTGGAATGATTAAAGCATTCTAATGAGTGATTGTTGGCTGAGAGCCTGACTGATTGATTTATTGATAGAGGTTGAATAAGCTCTGAGCTACAATGGATGTATAAAATTATCACTATGGTTTGTAGACATCATGATGAGAGAACGAGTTTGAAACTGTGAAGCATGTATTCATATAACCTCAATCATAATCAAGTAATACACTGAAGTTATTCCTAACCATAATACTTTTATAACATTTTAAATAACAAGTTTAACTAATACTATTAACATACTGAAGCTATTCTACCAGAATTCCCCCTATGTGCGCTCTGTATCCCTATGTCTCTCTTTGTCGCTTTGTGTCTCACTGTGGATGGGTGAAGCCGGTTTGAAAAAGCATGCTTGGCCTTGCAGCTGCAGAGATAAAGACGTCATCGGAGGCGGGCTCTACTCAAAACAGCTAGTATGAGAGAAAACGAGTGAACGATATGTAACCCATGAACGATGTGTGACCTGTGATCACTGTATAAACCCCTGAACTTTGCGTAAATCTCTGAACTTGTGCTATACGGTGAAAAGTTTGTACCCTTGGCAGCAATAGTGCTGACTTGCGAAGGTAAGACCGAACAACGATCCTTTCATAACGCCACCTGTGGGTTCGAAGTTGCCAAATGTTGTGTCAGCATCTTAGGAGGGGTATAAATGTTGGTGTTCAACAATTGTTCGGGAGTGCAATCGTGCGATCCACTCAGGCTTTGTGCTATGTAGTCAGTAAAGGAATTTTTGCACAGAACTCTGCCGGACATTTGCGCCTTCTTTTTGGGATAAGTTTTTGACTTCAACACTTATAATGGTGTATTTTTGTTACGTTGTAGGCAAGATATTTGGACTTCATTTCTGGCCCGAGTCTGAATATCTGCCACAACAGGATCCTCCACAACACCTCCATTTAGGATGTCACTTGTCTAATACAGGCAAAACACATAGACACACACTCATAATCTCACAATATTATATAATATATAACATATAATAATTTTGTAAAGTAATCAGCTTTATTGTGCACTTAAGTCTATAAGCTGTTGTTTTTATCTAATGATTAACACATTTCAAGATTGTAGTAGTGTAAGAAACATAATACTACTGTAGCTTAAGAATCTTCAATAAGGTTAGATTTGATTTTCAATAAATATCTTGATTTGCTGATATCTCTCTTTGTCAGCTGTTTGTGATACAAATGGTCTGAGCTAAAGGCACACAAAATTCCCTTATTTTCTTGAAGTGAACGACAGCTTGTTAAGCTGTTTCCCTGGCAAATTGCATGAATTATGTATGAGAAACTGATGAATTTAATGTGCATTTTGTGTGCACATTTTAATAAATTAACCAAAGCGAATTATTCCTATGTTATACACCCTTGTTTATTTATTTGAAGAGAGTCTACTTTCCATTAAAGGCACTCTGATATGCCTTTTGAGTTTCATTATCAGTTTACTGAAGCACCAGACAGTCTTAGAGGCCTCTGTTGAGTTTGTCTGACTACGTTTACATAGACATTGAGTGTCTTGGTTATTATCATCAGCTTTCCGAGTTCATGTTTGTGCATAAAAACATGACATCCCAATTTCAGAACCCTGGAAAAGCCCCCGGTTATGAGAAATCCAGTTATACTAGAGAAGGCTACTCCGAAAGAAACTAGGACACTGTAGCATGATACACCTTATCCCGGATTCTGACAGTTGCTGAAAAAGATTTTAGGCTGATATGTGCAAAATAGATTGCTGATTAGAACCGAAGACAATTATACTGAAGCTCTGTAGAATCTTTGGTGAGGACACTGTAATTAGTAACCGAGATACTAGCATTATCATGTATACAGGGATATTAATAACCAGGTTTCTCTGTGTTCATGTAAACACCATTATCCTGAATATGATCAATATCAGTATAAGCCTCATAGCCGGAATACTGAACTGCATGTAAACGCAGGCTATAAGGCTTCAGAGAAGACTGTAAACTATAGAAAAGGCACTGATTTCAGAAAAATGGGTTACACTTTACTTGACAGTATCGACATAAGAGTGTCATGACTGTCATGAACGTGTCATAAACAAGTCATAAACGTTTAAGACGTAACACTTCTGTCATTAAATGTCATTCTGTTTGTGTCATAAAAAGTTAGGATTAAGTTTAGGGTTAGAGGTTAGGATTAGGGTTAGGGTTCATGTGTCATGACAGTGTCATGTCACTCTTATGTCGATACTGTCAAGTAAAGTCCGAAAAATGTTTCATATGTTTAATACAGACAAAATGTCCATTCCTCCCATGCTCTCTGATTGTGTCTGGCCATGTGTAATAAAGGCAGAGGGACACAGAAAAGGCTAGTTTTGCTCTGATGGATGAGAAAGGCTTTGGCTGCCCTTCCTCCTATGTCACCAGGTGTGCTTTCATCCCACGTCAAGGTGAACTGGCTCACTAATGTCTGAGTTGGACAGATAAGGGCTTTCAGTTGTTTCGGTAGGAATCGACCACAATTTAATCACACCTCCCCATGCAATCGTGGATGAGTGAGCTCTCTGAACACACCTAAAGGAACATCTAGGAACAACAAGTAGTTCATACATATAGGTGCACACAAGAGACCTGTCCCAGCTCGAACAAGAAGTCTATAGCCTAATGCCCATTCATATCAATTATTTCTTTCCCATCACATTCTACACCCACACAGAAACCCCACCCAAGGCAAAAGATTATCAGACATTTGCTTGAATTAGTCCTTTGCATTTTATCATCGAGCCCCTCGATACAGGCATCATGAAGTTGTTTGAAACCTTTTTGTCTCTCGACGCAACTTGGAAGCGACATACAGAGCTGTTGTCTCTCTCAGCGGGCTCCCAGTGATGTTGTGTTGTCGTTTCCCTCCCGCTCCGATAATTAGCGTGGAGTGACATTAAAGGCGTCTCAGAGGACTGCCAAAATGAGACGAGAAGATAAGGACAGAAAGAGAACAAATATTAACAAATATCGCTATTTTATTGGCCCATGACCAAGGGTCAGATGAAGGAGCATTTGCAACAGAACCGGAGCACATTACACACACACACACAAGGGATCATCAAGAGGCTCAGCCCATTGTTCTTCAAACAGTCTCAGCTGCTGCTTTTGTGTTTGTTGTCTTGAAAGATTGAATGAGGAATGTGTGTGTGGGGGGGGGGGGGGGGTATGGTTACCTTGGTGATGTGTGTGTGGTGATGTTGGTCTGGGTGTCATCAGAATGCCACTAGCATCCAGTGTTTCATGAATCTGAATCAGGTAGTGAAGCCATTGCCATTAATCAACTAGAAGTAGGCAATCAGTGATAGTGGTGGCTTTCTTCAAAATGGAAATTGTTCTGCCATTCACTAATCTAAAGTGTGTACCTGTGATTTAGATTCCTGATGTTGCCATTTGTTTTGTTTTGTTTTTGCTGTCCTACTGCCTACCCTCCCATTTCATTTGTGTGCTCTGTTTTCTTATTTGGCCATCAGTAGGTCTTTGTCTTCAATCTTCCCAGCTCTTCCCTTTTCCTTGACATTTGTTGTTTTTCTTTCTTTTTTTTCCTCTGACAGATGTCTGACATGTTGACATTTGTTTGCACACTTTCGACTGCGCGGACAAGATTGTTGCCATTCTATCCAAACGTTCTGCTTGACCACACAGAGCAGACAGAGAGAGAGGGAGAGATTGGAAGGATTGACCTTGGCTGACAGGCAGCGTACAGTCTCCCTCCTACACACTCATCTCTCTCTCTCTCTCTCACTCACACACACACACATACAGCAGTTTTTAGGCTGACTGCATGTGAAAAGGAATCCTCACACAGCCCCCGACGAGTGTTACCAGGCACAATCCAGGTCCCCCGGGCTCTCATTAGTGACTGGTTATATTTAAAGCTGTGTTTTGATCTCCTATAGAAGTCACCCAATAGCCGATTGTAGCGCAAGCCAACACACACGTGGTCAATTTGACTGGGCTAGATGGAGGTTATTACCATGGGGATCAGGGCAAACGGCTGCTGAAGTATTACTGATAAGGCACAGAGAGGATAGGACCAAAGAGTTGGCATGGAGTTATCAAATCTCATTCTTATGTTACTGTATGTCAGATACAGAGATTTCTTTTAACATTATCTCATGAGATTAAATTGTTGTGGTGCACGTATTTATGTGTGGTTTACCATTGGGTTTTGCTTGAATAATCTCTGTACAAAGTGGCATTATGTAAGTGATTTCTTTTCCAGTGAGATTGCCCAGGGATTGAGACAGCCAGGGAGCCATCCTGATTCTAATTTTAGGCCGACTGAGCTCATTTGCCAAATGAATAAAAAAAATAATAATAAAAAAAGTGGAGGTGGTAGTTCCCTCTACAGAGTCAAAACAAGACATATTTGCTGGAGTTATAATCCTTACATAATGCAGATTTGTTTTTGCTGGGTTGTTATGGAAACAGCAGCATCGCGGGGAATGGAATAAGGACAGCCTTGAGGGCTTATTTAGCGAGATGATGCTTCTGAAACAAATGTTTGTTAAGGGGTGAAACAGACAAGGGTGTTGTGAGCACTTAGCTAGTCTCTTAGCATATGTGTTGTGTCTCGTTTAAACACGTATTACCCATTAATTATCTCTCCTATATGCAAATTAGGTGGATTCCCTGGAGAATGTTTCACACCGATAATATTATTAAGAAAACAATACACTAATTTCCTGTTTATATCAGACTAATAAATGCAAATGAACTTTGAATATATAATGCCAGCTCTGTGTGTGTGTGTGTGTGTTTCATCTCTGTAAATAATGTGCACAAAAGTGTTTGTGAGTGCATCTAAGATGGAATATGTCTTACTTGGGGCTACTGCTCAAATGAGTGGCAGGTCCTTGTGCATGTGTGATGAGTATTTGGACTGTGTGTTTGTCCATCATCCGTGTGTGTCCATGCTGTATGCTGTGTGCCACCCTCTCTATGTGAGCATGCACGTGTCTGCCTGTGTGCGGGCGAGTGACTGTGCGATGCGTGTGCGTAGTACAGTGTGGATGTGAAATTAGTGCCCCAGCTGACTGTACAGCATGGCACGGCACAGCACGGCGGTGTTCTGGGTGTCAGTGGGGGTTAGCGTGATGGGCAGAGCGGTGCCGTGGGGGAAGAGTGTAGTGCAGCAGCGGCAACGCATGTGAGACACCTCTGGGTCTCCCAAGCTGGAATCTGCACTGCCATTAGCCAGTTCTTCCGTGCGTGTGTGTGTGTATGTGTGTGTGTGTGTGTGTGTGTGTGTGTGTGTGTGTGTGTGTGTGTGTGTTCGTGTGTGTGTGTGTGTGTGTGTGTTCGTGTGTGTGTGTGTGTTCGTGTGTGTGTGTGTGTGTGTGTGTTCGTGTGTGTGTGTGTGTGTGTGTGTGTGTGTGTTCGTGTGTGTGTGTGTGTGTGTGTGTTCGTGTGTGTGTGTGGTGGCCAAATATGGTCAGTATGGGAGTTCTTTTCAACATGATCACAGGGAATAATGATGAGTCAAATTTTCAACACATGACGAGCACCATTGGAGATATGTCATGTAATCCACAATGAGTTTACATAATGACAGATTTTAACTCTCATACATTGACATGCAGAGATGGTCTGATGGATAGAAATGGAACATTCATCCTATAGGTCAAGAGCAGCCTCTAACTGTGAGATTTTTAGTTGGAACACAGCATCTAGTCGCCAGACACGACAGTTGTTAAAAAAATGTTTCAGCACAATACATGTTAAAGGTGAATATTACTTTCTAGATCAGCTGTGAGCCTGAGGTGAATTCATGTCAAGCAAGAGATAGCAAGAGAACAAACAGTCCTAAGGATAACCTATACTTTGTCTTTTAAAAGTATATCTTGAGTATCTCTCCCGATCCGTGCTGGTTCCCATATCTCAGTTAATTAGACTGTAACCCAGACTGACTCCACAAGACTGTACTGTCTTGAAAAGCTTGTCAGTGAGAATATTATAGAATGAAATTCTAAATTAAATTAAAACCTAGACGAACCCGTTAGCAAATTGAGATGCAGTCTGGTGTCAACCAGGCTAGAGGTAAATCATAACCTTTTCCTTTGTCAACAAAGAAAGCAACACATGATTATCCTTTCACGAAACTGGAAGAGCCCTGAGACAGGTAGGGTCTTAACACAGATACTTTAGCGATGACGGTTTTCAAGGACATCCATTTAAATGTGGGCGTCAAACTGTTACAGCAGAGATGATGAGTGCAATGACTAAACAACACCCTATCCGTTGCCGGATAACTGTTTTTAGTATATAATCTCCAGGTAATTGTAATTGAGAAAAGCAGCTGGAAAACTAGTTTGACAGTGTAGCGGCTTGTTTGAAATACTTTCGCTTTTGCGTTTGCTTGGATGTCAGGTTCTCTGATCTTTTCAGGTGCCCAAAATGCACCATAAGAAAACATTTCCCGTTTGTTTTGATCTGAAGCGCACCGCCCGTGCCTTTTGAAATATGCATGAAGGCAGTGAAATGGTCATGAACAGCATGGCTTCACCCAGACTTGGTGTGAAGAGGTTATTTGTGTATCATTAAGACACGAAAGGTTTACTTGTCTTGTTTTTCTTTCGCCCCATATCTGGGTCAGCAGGACTGAGGGAGCATTGTCAGAGCATGTTTTATTTACCAGGCTTTTAGAATTTCGTGACATAGGCTACGGTTGACAGAGCCTAGACCATCTCTCTGACTGCTCGAACTCAAACCAGGCACAAGTGCTGGGAGGGAGGGGGGGGGCATTCCCAGGAGAAGGGGATGGAGAGTAGATAAGCAAAGGACGAGTTTGCTCTTCATTTCTCTCACCCGCTGTTCCTTCCATCAATCTACTTTTCTTAAGATACCTTTTCGTACGGAATCTAATCTAACAGCCATTGACCTGTATAGGGCATTTTAAGTGCCTGCCCCCCATGCATACATACATTTACATTACATTGTGGATTTGTGCTACTACTTAAGAGGTAGAGGTGTTTCTGTGGTGCGCATAGGTTGTCCTGATGTAACCTTTATATCCCATAGGCCTGTATGGCTTTCTGTGTGGTTTTTGAAAAACTTGCACAACTCTTCCACAGGAAATGCATTAACTATGTGGAAGTGCGAATGTATAACCTTCTATATGACTTACCTTGGTGAACTGTCATAACTTCCTGAATTCTAATATTTATCGCAATTTGAAGTTTACTTCTTCCCTGTACTGGGTTTCCGGAGACCTTAGCAACTGCTCTCGAACTTCTACTGTACATCTTGTTAAACTCTCCTTTTCACATCAGTTACTTAAATAGTCCTTGTAATTCCTATAGCCAGTGTGTTATTCTTCCAAAATGAACCACAGCATTCTCCCTGTTTGGCATCTCCCTCACATAACCCTTTAGGCTGGCAGAGATGTGATGGTAAATATTTCACACTCATTGCCATTTCTCTGACAGGCACACGGTGCTAGATCAGTGGAGAATGCCCTGGAGCCTGCCTGCACTAAAGGGGATGCTTGAGGAGAAAATGGAGAAGCAGGGAATTGCCTCACTCACAAATGATTTGATGCACACCTATCCCCACAGAGCCCCGACTTCTTTCCTGAAATTTCAGCTGGTATGTGCTAAATTCTCTCCCTCTCAGATAGGCTGACGTGCTTCACTTTGGTGTCTTCTCACCTGGCGTGTTTTAATGCTGTAGCCTATCAAAGCATCATCACTTCAAAGCCCTGGGAAGTTCAGACACTTCAGTGCTGGCTTACATTCTTTTTGCTGTTATTTGCATTTTATTTATTTATTTATGTTTGTTTTTTTATTTATTTTGATCAGTCACACACAAATTTCGCTTCGGGCCATGCACGGTACAGAGTATTTCTATCACTGTTTTTTAAAATCTGGTGTTTGGATTTATGTCTAATATCTCATTAAATATCTTGTTTTATTAAAGGTGCATTTGACTGGCTTGAAGGATTGTGAACTGTGTGTGTGTGTGTGTGTGTGTGTACCCCATGGATAAGAGCCCCCCACCCTCCATGTCTCAGCGCAAACTTTTTTTGGTGAAATGTTGTCATGGCAACAAACATTTTATTTTAACATGTTCCTCTAGTTGAACAGGCACAGACAGTATTATGTCCTTCAAATCTGTACTGGATATGTAAGGGTATTATTGCTAGCATAAGTGTTCATGGCTGGATGTAATTTGTCCTTGTTTGTAATACTGTATTGTGTTTTTTGGGAAAACTATTAACTAACTGGCTTGCATACAGCAAATATTTTGCTTTCACTCTGTTTTTGTATAAGAGAGAGAGAGAGATGTTTTCTGATATATTTTTCTCCCAAGAATTTTTGCCAAATCTACAACACAATTGGACTGTGATAAATAATGTACTTTTATTTTCAAGGTTCTGTGTCTAGGTTGTATTGTCACTCCTAACTGAAACAGTTTGGATCAATAAGTGACGAGTGCCTATATTTTAGGCTGTCAGTCAGATTAAATGAAACCATATTCAGGTTTCATAAGCTGACATTTCTGCGTTCTGACAAATTGCGTCGTGGTTGCATTGGCTGTGCCCTTTAGAAAATGATTTGGGTAAACGTCAAGGGCCACAGCAGAGGCTAGTGCAGTTCATCGCCCCAGACACTGTAATGAGCTGATGTCTCCTCTAAAGTTTTTTTTTAAATAAAATTAGGAATGGTTGTGTGCGTGTGTGTGTGTGTATTATAAAGTGATAGCAGAGTAGATGTTAAAAAAAGTAAATCTGGCCTGCACATATTCTGTCTTACATGATCAAACCTTTAAGCACAAACACCTTGACCATGATGACCACTGCCATGACTCAAAAATCTTTTGGACAAAAAAGGACACTCAGACAGAGAGCCAGAAAACTGGACTGAAATCCAGACATATGGTGACCCCCACCGTCCAGCCAGACGATCCCTCAGACTGTGGTGTATGAATCATCCAAGCATGTGGAGCCTACTGGAAGGACTTGTTGGCTTAGAAGTTTTGCCGACCGTAATGAGCCAATCCACGCTGCAGGTGCATGAATGTCTTTAGAGTGAATCAGGCTTTATCCTTCACAATAAGCAGTCATTAAAATCTGCCCCATGGTACAGAAGCTGGGTGTGACACAGAGGAGAGGGCGACTGGACAGAAATAGAAGCCACTGGCCCTCCTGCTGCGGTGGCCGACGGCTCCGGTGCAAGCGTCACTCTCGACGACCGCAGCAAGTGATTGCTGATTACTGCCTGCCATGGCCACAGGTGCTAATTAGCGTGCGAGTGACGAGATGAATGTTCTGGACAATGGATGATGGAGGGAAAGAGAGTGCTGGAGTGAATTTAGCGTTTGGAGTGTACGTGTGTGTGTGTCTGTGTCTCTGTGTGTGTGTGTGTGTGCGGTGGGGGGGGGGGGGGGTAGTGGTTCTTTCCGCAAAACGGGACTGTCATGACAGACAGGCCACAAAGGCTAATGAGCCAATAGTCCAGACCAAGCTGATTAACGAGCCCCACGAGAGTCCAGTTACAGATCATACAGCAGGGCTTCAAAGAAGAGCAGCTCTAGTGTTTTTATTGCAGTTGATAATGAACAAGAGCAGGGCAGTTTTGTATCAATGTCCAGAAGTGTCACAGGATACCAGTTTCTTTTTCTCCGGGTATCCTAAATCTAATTCTGTTGTAAATACAGCATGAATTTATGACTTCCTGGTACAGTACAAGTGGATGTTTGATTTATTTTGTAAATTCATGCTCACTGAAAACCCCCCATTTCCTCTAGAGTGAAATATGTAAAATCTACCAGTTTTTTTTTTTTTTTTTTGCACAGCAGTCTCAGCAGAACATATTAATCTTTGTGATGTCTTAAGGAACTGCTGGGTGATAATATTACCATGCAGCTCAACAAAAGGAAGAGCCAGCTGACATTTTGAAAGCACTAGCATGTCAGTCAAGCCATGGCATTTCCTACCCCCCCGTGCTAAAAAAACCGACTTACACAGATCATTATCTACTCTTTACCGTTGGCACCTTGCTTTGTAAGGGGGCCCTTGTTGAGTATTCCTCTTTTGTAGCATTTCTTTTGTCTCTGGGAAATACTCCAAATGAACATAGTGTAAAAATAAAAACTACACCTTTCCCCCTGATTTGAGCTCTGCCTCTTCATAAGCCCTGCAAATATAGTTTCAGTGTTCAGTCAAATTCGCTTTTTAAACACTGTTGTCTTAAGCAGTGGTCTTGCTCTCCAGGCATGAATACATAAAGATGCAGTATTTGAAACTAAATGGTTTATTATTTCTTCATATTCCATTATTACTTCATTTTTACGAGGCTAATGTAGCTGGATAATTGGCCATTAACGAGCTGTTTATGTCACTGCAGTAAAGGCGGTACCTCCTGACATCCGTCACTGTTTCTATGGCAACCCAGGATGCACAGAGGGCACCAACCTCTTGCGTAACGCCTCGCCCGTAGGATCAATTTTTAATTTCCACGCTGGCATTGCCGGATGGCAGGCCACGGACGAGAAACCCTCACAGCGGGCATCCAATTTCACAAACCTTCAGACCAAGTAGGGAGCCGCTTGTTATTGCATCAATGGAGTCTTCGATTTGGCCCTTGGTAAAGTCAGAAGGATTTGGCTGAAGCCTGGTTGATGATGGCTGGCATTAAAGCACTGTTGATGATCTGTCAGATGAGATGTGATATAACGTATCAACTTCAGACATTGATTGTGTAACCCCGTACAGATTTAATTACTCTTTGGGTTCTATTTTATCTGTGTTTACACTTTGCAGTGTGCACATATTACATCTACATTTATATCAATCTGTCAGTCAGTCAGTGAATCCAATCCAGTTCATTCCTTTTAGTCCACATTTTTGATATAGGAAGGACCAAAGGCACATACGTAAACTTACATTGCATAAACATAACGTGAAAAATGTGAAAGATGAATATAACCTTATCTGCAACTTTGTCGATAAGTACTGTAGTTGGCTGCCACAAATGCTTAGGTGCTCAGACATGTGGCGTGTGAAATGTTTCACTAAGCGCTTTCAGATATAACCTCCGGAGTATATGCGGAGGTTTGTCAAACGGAGGTCCTACCCTTCGGATGATTCAGATATGATGCTAACCTGCGGACCTTATACGGACGTATGTGTAAACGACATACACGCACATTACAGAATCTCCGTGTGGTTGTCGAGTGAGGGGTGGGGGCTTGTAGAGTTCACAAGACATGACGCAGAATATATGCGGCCGCTGCCTGTCACAGCTGCTTTTTGTTTACAAAGTGTAGCCTATGCATTATGTAGGCTAAAGAAGATAAATCTATTGTGCGTAGGCTAATACTTGGAGTAGGCTAGTCACGTAAGTGCGCACTTTATTTTTTCCAAAAGCATCCTCTCCCCATGTGTCTATTGCATTTACGTAAGGAGCTTGGAACAAAGTTGGGTTTTCTTCATTTTCATTTTCTCTAGGCATATAAGCTATGCTCAACAAATTTCTGCGAGCTCAGCAGGTTATGAGAAGGCTTAGCCTGGCGAGCCAGACCCACATTATAATGTAGGGTCTGGGCACTCACCGTTCGCAGTGCTCAGTCGAGGGTCGGGATAATCAGTTGTCTTTCAAATTCCCTCTGCACGCAATAGGACGCAATAGGATATTTGTTTTCAAGTAGCAGGGAATTCAAGCCAAACCGTTGCAACTCTGCCATCAATCATTATGTTAAGCCCAACAAACGACTCTATACACGATTTCAATGCCAGATTTAGTTTCGATTTCTAGAGCTCACAAGTCAACGGAGAGTTGCTAGACTAGCCCTGGCAGCAAATTAATTTGCTGCCGCTAGGGGCGCGTCTAGATTTCTAGGCTAGAGAAGGCTATCAATGAACAGAAAACCGTGTTGGCTAACAATGTATTAAATACTCCTGTTATTGTCGTCAACGACGTCGCTGTAGGCTACTGCCTTTTCAGCGCCTTCTGCTTATCTCGCAGTCTTTTGAATTCGTTTGGCCTTGCCATGCAGTTGTAGGCTACAACGTGCCGTTCCTATCATGTGTTCTATCAAAATGTTGTATGCCCTCATGGACAGTAGCTCCGTGATGTCTGCATCTTTCCAGGTCGTTGATTTTCTGGACAGCACTATGCCACTCCATCATAACACTGGCATTTAAGTCAGATCTAACCACATGGACGCACGAAAGAAACGTCACCAACACGCCCTCTCACTAGGTGTGAATTTTAACCGCATGTTCTACGCCTCGTTCAGACACAGCACATTTACATAATGTCCGGAGGAAATACTAGGGGGGGAGTAGTAGAACAACCGGCTAAATTCGGACTTCCATATGACCGGTTATGTCGTTCAGATGTACGGCCCCACCGTTTAACATTGGCAGAACCTCCGGTCTTACACGTATGTCTGAAAGCGCTTACTGTGCGCTATTACCCAGCGTGGACTGTGGACCGTTCTTATTCAAGTCCTGGAGCACTATGAATCAGGGGAGCTGTGATGGCAGACGTTTGTTCTAATCACATTTCTTTAACCCAAGCAATCATCTGAATACTGGCAAAGGTGCTAATCTACTCGTACTTGTCATAGGCCCACACACCAGCAATCCCCATTAATCATAACTTTGCTTCTAAAGGGACGCTTGGGCAGGTCTGACACACAGTGAACTCTATGACGCCAAGGCTTAGGAGAAAATCGGAAGTGGGTGATGAATCATCGAGGAATTGTACCAGAGCCTATTTTCCTTTTTGCCTAATTGAATTTTCATTTCCGAATAAGTAGGCGCTATGATTGAATGCCACCAGCTGAACCTCTGTAGCTGCAAATCAACTACAAGCTGCATACAGAGTGGGGCTTAAAGGTGTCGAAAGGACTGTGAGGCCACAGCTCAGCTTGTTATGCATTCCTTGATGCTGTGAGATAATTTTGGCAAAAGCAAATTTTAAAGTGGCCCTCTTTTGGCAGGAAACACATGCAAATGTAGTGAGAACACAACTAGGCACACCAGAGAAGCCAATCCAGCGCAGAGAGGCGAAAAGCTTTTGAATGAACTAATTAACTTTATGCTTTGTCCAGAGATATGAAAAATCAGTGCTTGTGCGAGTATGCAGCAGGAATAAGCATGAATTAAGAATCAGTATACTCATAGATTGACATTGTGAATGCCAAATGATTGTGTGCGTAGAATGACAGTGAGTATGCACTTACTGATCACAGGTTACTCACAGGTCATTGTAAATCCACAAATCCATAATGTAGGATTCTGTCACGACTGTACTGAGAACTCAACTGAATACTCAAACAGGGAAGAATTTCTTTTTATGTTCATCTTCAAAAGGATAAGCACAACCTGACCTGCACATCAATGTGCACGATGGAGGGGTGCACTGCCCCAACAAGTCCTTCACCTCGGCTTAAAGTTGTTTATGCAGAGAGAAAGGTCAGTCTGTCAGAGGGATACTTGCTGCACCAGTCTGTGTCTGGTCAGGCTGCTTCCCATGTTCTTGACTTGAAGTGCTGCGTGAATGAATGTTTGCTGGTACAAGTACTACTCTACCAGATTACTCTTGACATGACAAACAACTGGAAAATCACTTCAGATGGCTTCTTACAATATCACAGCTTCAGCCTTGCTCTTGTTCACACACACACACACACGCACACACACATGCGTTGGTCCATCTTCCTGCAACCCTTCCTTCCGCACATATATACACACACACACACACAGCAATAGAGGGAGCACGAGCAAAGAAGTCTAGTCTGAAAGAGGCAGGTTGCCATGGGATACCGCTTCCTGCTAGTCATTATGCAGCATCCATCCTGTCACACTGAGGATTCTCTACTCAGACATTCAGAGTGACTGAAGAATTCAGAAGCTTGACAAAGAATCCCGGCTCCCATGGTTTGTCATTGGATATGTATGCACTATATACTTGCTGCTTGAGGTGTATAAAATGAGTACCTTCACCCAACAGCCACTTCTGATTGTATGTTATGTATTTCCTTATGTTAATATTTCATTGTGACCTAATGTGCAAGACAGAGTTAATTAAAGGTGCTCTAAGCTAATCCTCTATCCGTTTAACCACAAGCACTTCATGATGGAGCATACAGTGTGTGAAAATTGCATTTGGGGCTTTCTGCTAAATGAGAGAGCTACCGCGAGAGCTTCCACTTCATTATTGTTCCCAGTCATTATCATGGAAAATATCATGTTCAGATATGCAACAAATTATTATAATGGTATTGTATAACCACCCTCATAGTAGGTATATGTTTAATTTTTTACATTTATTTATTTTTTGCTTTAATTTTTCCTTCCAACTTGCTGAGTCCCCCTTGCGACCCCCACTTTGAAAACCACTGCTCTAAGGTTACGCGGTTTCTAAGCTAAAAAATGTTTTGCCACATACAGTACAGCAAAACATCTCCTTACCATCCGCTAGCTGCCTGTCCCAGGCTCCAAAAATGGCAAAAAAAAAACAGCCTGGTCCAGGAAACATAACAAATTGTTTCAGCTAATCACCGACGAGATGCGCATTCAGGAGAGTTTCAGTTGCATGGGAGGAAGAGGCAAGCAAGTTCTCTGTTTTGTTTGAACGTCAACAGAAGTGATGTTACCCAACATCACTTACCCAACATCACTTAGAGCACCTTTAAGAGAATAATTGTAAAGATTAAATCCAGAAAGTACATTTGGTTCACCATCACTGATGATATTCCGATTAAATCCATATACTTTCAGTATTGAAAAAGTGTACTAAAGCTCAGCAGGATATAACCATTAAAACCTTCCTCTTTCCTGAAACATTCCCTCCAGCTCACTGAAAACTGATCCAGGACAATATATTGATATCTGTGATTACCAATTGCAAAAGTCCAAAATCAAAGAAGGCTGCACTCCAAGAAAATATTGTTCTCTTTTTAATCTTTTAGCGACCGAGGCAAACAAACATTTTAGGCGGTTAGGCTTACATCAGTGTCTCAGAAGAAAATACTGGCAAATCATGTTCTTCACTGTGCTTCTCCAACAGTGTGGTTACTCTGGGAGTAATATAGGAGTGTGGCATGTATACATACATTTTCCTAAGTAAGGCTAACGAATGTATCAACAGTCCTTCTGCAGCCCATCTCTGGGTTCTTGTTGTAATGCTGCTTTCTGTCACTCAGAAGTGCTCAAGCCCCCTGCTCAGTCGTGCCGAATAGCAGACTGCTGCGGGAAGCCTGTGGTGTTTTTTTTTTGCATTCAGCATGCAAAAGACAGCATTATGTTTTCTTAAATGTGGCTGAGCGAGGCTCGGTGATTGCCGTCATCCATCTGACCACTTAACAGTTGGTTCACATCTGGAGCCTGCTGGTCTGAGGAAAGCAGAGGGAGTGAGAGAGTACATGTGGGAGGACGAGAGAGATGTGGCCTAAAAAGGATTGTGTTTGCTTGAGTACAGCGAGGCGTTGCTCCTCAAGGCCTTGTAGTAATGGATGGAAAAGGACAGCAATAAAGTCCATCATGCTTACTCAAGCGGACAACCGACCAGCGGTGCCTGTTTTAAACTCGTGTTTATGTATTCCTCTCCCTGATTACTTGGCTCAGAGCTGGAAGTCTTCCACTGAACTAGCTTCTCTCGCCCATGGAAAATGGATAGTCCCTTCACAAGGTTCCATTCACATGTGGTACACAGAAATAATGTGATCAGGCAACATGTTTTTTTTACACTAAATGTGCTTGTATTTTGTATTGTCAGCCAATGGCTATTATGCTGATATGATGGCCTAACTCCTGATGTCGTCTCAGAGGTGTCGTTTAGACTTAATGTTTGCAGGAAGGTTAATTGCCCGTCAGTGGCTAGACATCACCACACATAAACCTCACCCACTACAGCCTCTCTCCCCTTTTCTATTGGAAAACAGTGGTCAAGGATAAGCTCAATAACAAAGCACAGATCCGTATGGATTTGATGCAAAGGTTACGTGTCCATAGGGAGCAGAGAATGGACCTGGTCATTAAAAGTGGGTTAAGTACAGAGAGAGGGTTAGAGAGACTGGTTAGTGTCCAAGGAATGGGAGAGAGAGAGAGAGACACACACACAGAGAGAGCAACAGAACGAGTGAGAGAGACAGAAAGAAACAGATGGCTAGACGTATTCCCAGTAGTATTTCTGAGGGGGGAATTAGTATCACATAACTACTTTGTAATTGGATAAATATGGGTGTCTTTTGCTTCTTTGAGAAGCAAACAAATGCGACTATCACTGATATACCCCCTTCCTATTGTATTTGCACAATTCTAGTAGTTATTGACAACATTTGCATAGGTGTCTGCTTTTTTGTCAGGGCTTCATCAATTATGAGAGAACGTTGGCCACCAGCTGTGTGTGGGGGTAAGTGTGTTGAAAGGGGGGGGGGGGTGGAATGATGAGAGAGAGAGAGAGAGAAAGAGGAGATGGTGGCATGATGTTGTGAGAGAGAGAAAGAGGAGATGGTGGCATGATGTTGAGAGAGAGACAGAGAAAGAGGAGATGGTGGCATGATGTTGTGAGAGAGAAAGAAAAGATGGTGGCATGATGTTGAGAGAGAGAGAAAGAGATGGTGGCATGATGTTGTTAGAGAAAGAAAAGATGGTGGCAAGATGTTGAGAGAGAGAGAGAGAGAAAGAGGAGATGGTGGCATGATGTTGTGAGAGAGAAAGAAAAGATGGTGGCAAGATGTTGAGAGAGAGAGAGGAGACTGTGGCATGATGTTGAGAGAGGAGACATCCTCTGAAAATTGGCTTACACCACATACTGCTGTCACTAAGGACAAGAGGAACACTCTGGATGATGAAAATGATAATATCATAAGGCGGTTGCAGAGGACAAACCCCACATTATGGAGTTCTCACACACACACACACACACACACACACACACACGCAGCCTCAAGGGCATGGCAGAGTAGTATGGAACCACACAGCAGGGTCTGGCTCTCTAGAGTAGCCTACATTTTTTCATCAAAATGTAAAATTGCTCTCAATGGCTTGTTGATTTATGCAGCACAAAATATAACATGTCAGCTTTATTTACAGCACCATATTACTACTGAACAAATTGCTAGTCATGACTGTCAATTATGTGGTGTTTGCTGACGTAACACTCGCCTCCCCTGACCCTGTATAACAGTATATGAAAACATGCTGCAGCACTGAATGTAATTTCTGCCTGCAATTTCACTGTTAGAGACAGTGTATTGTTGAGACGTGGAAGCATAATCACCAGCGCGTAGTGGTATGCATGAGGAGAGTCCCTATTTTAATTATTTATTTTCCCGCATCTTGCTTGAATAGGCTCAAAATGAAATCGACGTAGAGGGTACTAAATGTCTCTGGCATCTTTGTTGGCCCTTAATAGGAGAACCAGACATGACATCTCCCTCTCAGTTTTCTCTTGGAGAGAATGAGAAAGAGCTCATTTCACTCTGAAGGACACGGCTGAGGTCCTACATGGAAAGTCTTGTACCGCTTTAGCTTAACAAATTACCCTCCAAAATAAATGTCTTCCATTCTGGGAAAGATGGGTTTCCATTCCCCAACATGCTCACTGTGCACTTTTTGGAATGTCTTCTTGCAGGTGTGCATAATTTAACACTGCACTGCAGAAAACTGTTGGTCTCTTTTTTTTTTTGGATGAATAAAAATGTTTATGTAATTACAATTTTACATGAATAATTTAAAGAACCTTGTTACCTTGGTAGGGGCCATTGGAGTAAAGTTTTTTTCTTTTCCTTGTTGAGGTGAGCGGTGCTGAATTTTAAATGAAGAGGTAGAATAGAATAGTGGCGGAACAATTAATCTGCCTCAGAGAAAATATTTTATTGACGACAACTCACCTTATGCGTCACGCAAGTGGCATACTTTAACTCAAGAGGGGACTTGGCAGCATAATTACTTTTCAAATAGCTACAAACTTTCTTGGCCTTGCCAGAAATCGTTGGATGTGAGGCGTTTGCTACAATTTCATGGGTACTCAAGGAGCTCTTTGTTGCTGGCCTCGCTCAACCCCGAGCTTTTTAGGATAATGCTACGGGAGGCGGCTAGAGCAGCACTTACTGCTGATTGCCGTGTGGTTGTGTTTATCTGCACAGGAGCGAGGCAAAGCAAAGCGAGTGGCCTATATAGCTCTGCTTTTCAAAGAGCACAAATGCTGCCAATCAGAGAGAGAGATGGAGACCTCAGGATGGGTGCAGCTCGCTCAGAGTGAGTGTGTATGTGTGTGTGAGAATGTGTGTGTGTGTGTGTGCCTCTCTTTCTTTCTGTGTATACACATAACCTTAGTTGGCCCTTGGTTTTCATGTTATCTGCCCTAAAACATATTTCTAATCTTCAAGCCACAGCAAATTTGTACCAGTATCTAATAACAGTTCTTCTGGAATGTTTGCTGTATAACCTATATTGTGATAATGGCCACTTCTCCTGACCCTAGACATATTCTCTCAGCAGTGTAGCAGCATAGCATCTGGATAAGATGTACATGAACTCTGCCTTATTCTACATATCATATCTCTGAATACATCCATGCACATTATCAAACTGAGTATTCCATTAATAACATAGTCACAATTCACAATATACACTTGATTGAAACAGACAACTTTTGTGTGTATCACTATTTGTAATTGTAACTATATTTTACGTCAGTCTATGATTGGTAGAGATCATCATTGCCATGGAGATGTTCACCTCAACTCTCGTCATTGATTCCGAATAAGAAGGTAGCCTAGTTCGAAGAAATGCAAGGCCAACCGATAAAAAGTGCTTTCCTCCCCTTGAAACTTGAGTAGGTAAGAAGTTAGTTAATGTGTTACCTTCAATTCAAGAGGAAGCACGGTAAACTTAGCCTGGCAGGCCATCCTATATCATTGAAATGTATAGTCTGGAATCGAACCATTCACCTCGCTCCAAGGGGCGGGCAGAGAATTGTCTTTCAAACTGCCTAGGCATGCAATAGGCCAGCGCTACGACCATATCCGTATCCGGTCAGCAAAACGGCAAATACATCCTTCTTCGAAAGGAATGACTTAAGTGCATTGTGTTGCTTAACGTTCAAAGAAAAGCACAAGTCCAACTCCTCCAAAGTTGACGCCAACGCCGATTCAAACAACCGCTCTTCGTTCGCCATAGCCACCTTCCTTGTTGTTTACCGTCGCAGGACTGTCGTTATCCTGTTAAGCCCGCCTTAAGACTCTCTAACAAAATAGAGCGCTGTGATTGGATGACGTTCACGGCGTCAGCCAATAGAAATCCCTATGGTTTGATACTAGATGTACAGGCTGAGCAAATTAATTTGCCCCCGCTAGGGTGTGTCTAGATTTCTAGGCTACGGTAAACTATCATTACACTAGACAAAAAAATAAATCCAGTCCATAGACTTCCATATCCAGTCCATAGACTTGGTTGAAGTCAAAGTCAAATTGAAATTTTTTTGTGCCAAATTGTTTCCTGTGTAGGCGTTATTTGTGCTGCACAGCCTCAAACCAAGTGGCAACATTCCATACCAAACAATAAGCAGTGCCCCACACTGCAGTGTGCTGATCAGGGCTGGGCTCAACGTGGGCGATTTTGGATTGAACCAGAGACTTTCTATTGAGGAGACACAGCACTCAAAGAATCCTCCACAGAAATGTATGGAGTTAGTTTGTAGTGCCAACATGGTCTACACATATCCTGCCCCTTTGTAATGTAAGTAACCAACCACATTTTTGTCCGTTTTAATCCTTATTTCGTCGATTTGGGGGGTGGGGGTATTTGTTCAATTCGGATTTAATTTACCTCCCTTGTGTATGCCTCCCCATTCATTTGAATAAGAAAATAGCTGCCCCAAGTGTGTTACTAAGATGGCCACCAAGTAGGGGGACTTGAGTAAGAAGGGCCAGGCAGCCGTGGCCTACTGGTTAGCACTTCGGACCTGTAACTGTTGCCGGTTTGAACCCCGACCAGTAGGCACGGCTGAAGTGCCCTTGAGCAAGGCACCTAACCCCTCACTGCGCCGGGATTAGTGTGTGCTTCACCTCACTGTGTGTACACTGTGTGTTGTGTGTGTTTCACTAATTCACGGATTGGGATAAATGCAGAGACCAAATTTCCCTCATGGGATCAAAAAAGTATACTTACATACATACATACTTACTTAGTATAAGGACTTTGAAGGGAACTTGCTCGCCACTAGCTTGCTCTTGGTTAAGGTAATGTGTCAAAGAGTTTTGTTGTACTTGCAGGGTTCCCACTCTAAGTGAAATGTAAAATTCCATGACTTTTCCCTGACAAAAAAAAAAAAAAGAATTTCCATGACCTAGTACATTATATAATGAAGGGTACGACATACCGACCAAAGATTTCAGAACAGTCACGTAGCATTCAAGAATCTTTTACTTTCTTAGATGAAGTTGGACTAACCAAAACTACTCAAGCAAGCAGAAAAGCTAATAATCAGATATACACCAATTCTGAGTGGAAATATATTTGACTTTGCCCCCAAAATGATCAAATTCCCTGACTTTCCATGTCTGGAATAGACTTTCCAAAACTCCACGATATTCCAGAAATTCCATGACCTGCGGGAACCCTGTACTTGCCACCGGGCTCAGCGCAAAATATGATTTATGCAAGAGCGGCAAAATGCAACTTGCGCTGCACTTCGCTCGACGCAGGGACAGACCAGTTATTTTGCCACATGCCGTCTGCGCATTGGTGACCATGGATTAGAACAAGTGGTTTGGTGGGGACTGAAAGGCCAGTTTAGAATGACGGCAACATGAGGCAAAGGGTGAGAGTGTGTCCTTCATTGTCCAGCTTACTATTGGTGGGCCATCAACCAAAATTTGCATATCTGTGTCTACCAGCCGAAAGTGTCTAATTATAGTAGGCTTGGAAGAGTGGTGACTACTTAAGACATCAAACAGAACAGCTGGCACTGCCCTTGAGCAAATCCCAAACCATCCTGCATCCACAAAGTAATAACAAAATGGCACCTGTTCGAATTAAAATGGGAGCTTTTCAAATGAAGACCACAGAAGAGGATACAACAGAGGTGACAGAGGAGAATTATCCACCAAGCGAAAAAAGCGTAGCACAGATGATTAACTACCTTATGGCAAATAAATAAAACTACCTGCTGAACTCCCAGGCATACAGTAGGCTAAAGATGGAAAGATATTGAGCCTTTTCCAAAATATCTGATCCCAACAGAGACCAATGACCTTCAACCCTCAAAGGTATGGTTGAAGGTCAGTAACACCACAATTCTGTCATTGACTGTAGCTTACAGGATTTCCACACACAAAAATGTCCTATCAATCTCCAAAAACATAAAATACTTAACACCTTTGATTATTTTTAGGAATACAGTATCTCACAAATGTGAGAACACCACTCACATTTCTGTAAATATTTGATTATGTTTTCATGGGACAACACTAAAGAAATGACACTTGATACAATGTAAAGTAGTGAGTGTACAGCTTGTATAACAGTGTAAATTTGCTGTCCCCTCAAAATAACTCAGCTCACAGCCATTAATGTCTAAACCTCTGGAAAAAGTGAGTACACCCTTAAGTGAAAATGTCCAAATTGTGCCCAAAGTGTCAATATTTTGTGTGACCACTATTATTTTCCAGCACTGCCTTATCCCTCTTGGGCATGGAGTTCACCAGAGTTTCACAGGTTGCCACCCCAGATAGCAATTTCCTTTGGGCCGATCTGCCTGTAGCGGACATACGGTATCTGACTGTGGGCCAGGTCTGCTACTGATAGAGGTTTCAGCTCTGCTAGCAATGCTGTTTTATCACCGGTTTACAGATTTGTCCCAGGTCCAATTTCCGCAACTCAACTGGAAATCAGGAGATGCATTTAAAATACAAAACACTGATTTGGCCCAAACCTGTGATACGGATATGAGCCGAAGGACCATTTTTTCACAGCAGACCCAGGTGGTAATGACATTAATTAAGGTGCTGATTCTGCTAAATTGACTGTCCTTTCCCTACTTCATTTTCAACCGGCTGCTAAAGAAAAAAAAAGGTATTTTGGAATTGCACAAATTTAGAAACCATGTGTGTAAAGTGTGTTATGTGTAAAGTTTTTTTACCCCCCTAGTTTGTAGCCTAGCTTATGTTTATCAGTTGAGCTGTTGGGAAAACGTTACGAACTTTAGCCTGGATGAACCTATAACGAACCTTTTAGCAAAAGAGTAGCAAACAGATTTTTCAGGATAATTAATTACCAATCACATTTCACATGTCAAATAAAGCCAGCTGATATCTGATAAACGGGTCCGTACCACACACAATAAGCGGACCCGTATTGCATATGATAAGCAGATCTGGAACACGTCAGTAACACAGACTATCATACGGAACTGGGCCAGTCTTAGCCCTTATTGGCACCAGATCCGTCAAACGGATCCAGACCCATTTTGGACCGATAGGTGTAGGTGTGGCCCAGTTCCGTCCCAGTGTATGTTTGCTATCTGGGACTGAATCCTCTTCCACTCCTCAATAATGACATCACAGACCTGGTAGATGTTACAGACCTTGCACTCCTCCACCTTCCGTTTGAGGATGCCCCACAGATGCTCAATAGAGTTTAGGTCTGGAGCCATGCTTGGCCAGAGGTCGTCTTGGAGGTGTGTTTGAGGTCGTTACGCTGCGTCGATGTTTCTTCCGTGATTTGGGAAAAGCCCGTAAAAGTCCTGGCAGGAAGCATGCAAGGATGTAGATCCAGGAATGCACTAATATTTTGTTCGTAGTCCAGTTTGCAACAATTATTAGTTAACACTAAGTTGTAAACACTTCAGAAAAAAAATTATAAAAACTGGATATACCAAAAAACGTTGATGTAATCGCTTCCTGCAAGGACTTTTACGGGCTTTTCCCAAATCACGGAAGAAACGTCGACGCAGCGGTATAGTAGCAGATAATCAGGCAAGTCTTATTTAAATAAACTCCTGTTGTATTTACAAACTTTCTAATGCCTCGTTATTGGACTAAAGGTCATAGTTGTACTACTGCAGAAGTTTCGTACCATTCAGGGCATTATTAGTGGGGTAATTTACGAGATAAAAGTTGGTTCCATCACGACTGCAGAACTTCATTAGTTTCTGACAGCGCTACTCAACCAGGGTTCGACCAAGGGAAAAAAGGTTCTGGGAGGGTGTTTGGCTCGGGTTCATGGTGCAAAGGATCCTAGGGTGAAATTATTCCGAACCATCGCTTTAAAGAAAAACGGACAGCATTCAGGAAAAAGGACTGGGCCACTCTCAAAATACTCAACAGACAAATAAAGAATGATATTATCAGAGTCAAAATGCAATACAAAAACAAACTGGAGCAGGAGTTTAGCAACATGAACACAAAACAAGCATTCCAGAGAATCAAGAAACTTACAGGTCAAGAACATAATCACCATCACCTACCAAGTTCAGACCCTCTTCATCTTGCAAACACCCTGAACAGTTTCTTCAACCGGTTCGACACCCACGACCCCCCACCTGTGAACTTCTCAGAACCCTCCCCTTCCATGAACCTCACCACCCGCCCTTCACAGAGGAGGATGTGCAACAGCAGCTGGCCAGGTGCAAAGTTGGCAAGGCACCAGGGCCAGACGGCATCCCGGCAAAGGTTCTGAGGTACTGCGCAATGAAGCTCTTCCCCATCTTCCACTCCATCTTATGCAGTGGCATGCCTTCTCCACTCCCTCCTTCACCACCTCCAGACTCCCCATAACTTCGCCTCAGTTCTGTTTGTTGACTTCAGCTCCGCATTCAATACAATCCAGCGCCATCAATTCATCAAGAAACTACAGCACCTGAATGTCACCCCTCTCCTCATCCACTGGATAAACAACTTTCTCAGCAACAGGCCACAGACAGTGAAAATAGGGACAACGACATCATCAACCATCATCACCAACACTGGAACCCCCCAAGGTTGCGTACTCAGTCCCTTCCTGTACACACTTTACACAAATGACTGCCAGAGTTCCCTACCCAACACCACTACAAATATGCAGATGACACAGCCATAGTAGGACTACTTACAGACAACAGTTCCATCACAGCTTACCACCAGTCCATCACAGATTTTGCACTGTGGTGCTCTGATAACTACCTCCAACTCAACATTGACAAGACAAAAGAACTGGTCATTCATGCATCAAAGTCACCCCCTGGACTTACTCACATCACCATCCATGGCCAACCAGTTGAACAGGTCAGCACTTTCAAATATCTTGGTCTCACCATTGACAATAAGCTTAGGTTCAATGAACATGCCACCATCACACAGAAACGTGCACAACAGAGACTGTATGCCATACGCAAACTAAGATCAATGTTGCCCCCCCATCTCCTTCTGCTACTCTAAGCATCATCCAACCCCTTCTACTCTATTGGTCTCCCCGTTTCTTCACCATACTACAGTAAATGTCACCAGTGTTACGACCCTGTCGGGTCTCCACTGGCCCCGCCCACTTGCGCTTATGTTTGTCTGTCTCGGTGGGTTCCAAGCGCAGATGGGCTTTCTCTCCTCCGTCGTCTTTTTGTTTTGTTTGAACACATCCCTAGACATACACTCGCACTACACCTTGCTTTTTATTCACTACACTGACTTTTTCGTATATTACTTTAACTCATTGAGTGCCAAAAACGTAATATTACGTTTTTCCTTCCCATGCGTTGAGTGCCAAAAACGTAATATTACGTTTTTAGCTTTTTTTTTTAAATTACGAAACTAGACACTCTAACACATGAATGGAAATGAAATATATGACGATCGTGAAACTCATGAAAACGCACAATCTGGACATTTTATCTGGATATTTTATCATAACTCGGTTGCCGCTTTGGGTCGAATCAGTGACGCATGCACGTCAGGTCAAAACCAGGCCATTTTCGTGGGTCTATCACTAGGTGGCAGTCTCGCCAGGTCTCAGTGATCACTTCCCGGAAAGTTTACACAAGTAACAGGCAACACTTCATATTTCATGAAAGACGTTATATCTCCATTTCTAGAAAAAAACAGCGATTTTGATGAAAACTAGCCACTGTTTAGCTTGGGATTTCTCAGGAACAGAGGCGTGTAGAAATACACGGTTTGCACCCACCGAGAGCTTAAAGTCTCACCTTTTAATCGAGCTATTGTTTGTGTTCATAGCTATAACACCGAATATGCTGTGGCTGAACAAAAATCATCAACAATGGTCTAGATTGTTGGCACTCTAGGACAAAGCTCCCGAAAACAGCTTGGCATTCAATGAGTTAATAAATATTCTTTATTTACTCATTCTGGCGTGGAACTCCCTTATGTAGCTCATGCGTGAGCCAGCATGCGTTACACCAGCAAGAACAAACTCATTAAAATCTCACACTTAGCATCCAAGATAATACAGCTTCCCACCCCAGCCTCACTGATGCAAATGACACAGCCACCACACACCTTGCCCGCGCCATAGTAAGCAGCCCTGACCATCCCCTGAACCAGTTCTTCACCCTACTCCCATCTGGCCGCAGATACAGAGCCCTGGACTGGAAAAAAGCACACTTTAAGAAAAGTTTTGTACCCTCAGCTATCACTGCACTTAACAAACTCCTGTGACAATCATCCATCCCCCCCATTCTTATGTTTGTCTGCACTGTCCACCTTTTGCCTTGTACTGTGGTGTGTTATGTTATATGTTATATGTGTGAGGCTGTGTATATCCTGCATGGAATGTTGATGTGTGAAAAAGAATATCCTTATAAGACAATAAAGACTCTACTAAATTTCCACAGACATATTATTTTGCTTTGGAAGATGATATCTCCCCATAACTTTTCTCCTCATGGATCAACCTTGTGGAATAAGCGTATGCACAATTAATAGGAAGTCCATTCTTTGAGAAAGGCATTTTATTTATGACATAAATGGAGAAATATTGTGAAAACTATGTGAGTTCACATAGATCTCCGTTTCTTGAAGTCACTGAGTTCTGTCGGTACGGAGAAAAAACAAAAAAAAAACAATCGGTCTTACCCACTGATCTATAAAGACCAACCTTGTTATTCCACTAGAATTATTTTTCATCTCCTGCCAAATACATGGCATATGAGACTGAATAATTAGCAAGACTAGCCTAATATTGAACTTCCGTGGCCCAGTAAAATCTCAAGTTCAGGTTTAATTTCTCGCAGTGTACTCGTCACACAGATATCATACAGATATCACGTGAACGAGCGGAATCTAAGCTGTCCAATGATATTAACGCCAAGTGGCTGTGATAAATGGTTCGCGAGAAACTTAACATTGAACTTGTATAAAATGTAGACCTAATCATATTTGCATTCTGCACACGTCTGCACAAACTCTAAACTCAACACAAGGCGAACCGTATATCACAATAAACAGCAGACCTTGCCGAATACGATAACGCATACATCTGTAGGCTACAACGCGGTTCCCGAGTAGCCTATTTTAAATTGCAACACATTTCTACATGGTCTCCAACTTTGGGCCAAAATTATAATGTATTCTCATCTAAACTATTTAGCCTACAGTATGTCAGTAGAAACATTTCTGTAAATTGCTTAGCCAGAGTATCCCACCATCATGGTTGTTATATTGCCAGATGCTATAATATAGCCTAATATAATATAATATAATATAATATACTAATATAATATAATGTTTCCTAATGCCATGAATGCAAAAATATGAGGGAAAAAATCATGAGACGCAAATGTTTTTGTTCTTGATATAAAGGCTGTCATAACACATTAAGAATTATCACATCTACTTTCCCAGATATGGGTAGCCCAGATGTAGCATGTATAGATGACCATTACAATGACCAATATAACTCAATGACCAATATGAATAGCTTAAGCCAACACAGGTTGTTCTGCTACAGGCTACTGCATAATTTCATGGAGTGCTGAAATGTACACTATTTTTGACCATTTCTAAAAAGAAACTCAGAAAATATGCTTTGTGGTTGTGAACTTATTGCAGTATCATAACTAATCTGTGTGTACACGGTTAAAACTCTGAACCGCAAAATACTACTACAGCACAAATATTTCCATCCATAGGCCTATATTTTATAATAATTTTATATAATATTATGTAATTATTAAGTCTAACCTCTGAATTTCTTTTGAAAGTGCACTAGATTGATGCATTTAAACGTTAAAATATACAAAAATTTCTTACGGGGGAGCATGCCCCCGGACCCCCCTAGGGGGGCTTGTGTCCCAGTGCAGTTTATGCCTAGTGACACCCCTGATCTATAACGATGAAACGATGAAATGGACCCTGGAAGATGTTTTGAGGGGCGGTAGAGATTGAAGATGTAAACCCAGAAGTGTGCAGAATCGGTCATTTTGAAGTAGGCTATAGAACTATGCATTTAGTAGAAAAACCCTAAAGAGACGCAAAACATTAAAGGTAAAAATAACAATAAAGTAGGCCAGGGATGGATTACTGCACGGGCCTACTGGGCCCAGGCCCCAAGGGGTCAGGGGGCCCTGAAGCCTAAGCCTTTGCATGGAATCATTGCCTCAATATCAACAAATCAGGATGTAGGCTATGAATCTGATTAAATTTAGTATTGGCCAACCCCAAAATGCACCAGATTACAGGAAATCACATCAAAGAAATTAAAAATGTTCTGGGGGAGGACCCCCAAACCCCCCCTCCCACATATGAGACAATAGTAGCCCTACCTTACATTAATACTGGAAAAAGAGCCCATTTGGTGTAAAAACACATTGTCATTTTACGACGCGATTTTGAATGATGACCATTCACCGTAAATAAGGGCTCCCCCTCCTTACAAAAGCCAATTTAACCACTGAGCGCTACACTCTGTGGATATGTAAATGGGAGCTCCCGGACATGCCCCTGCTTTTGCCCAGAAAGCATACATAGTGGCTTAGAAATCCTCATTTACATTTACATAGCGCAGTGTCGACTCGCCTTGTACGTGCGCCATTTTAAAATAACGGTGGCCAGCAAGGGATATGCGAAATACAGCTGGCGTCTGCATGCATTGAAAAAACATTAGCTTGGATTCATCTGCAGAATTTCCCTACATTCAGCAATTTAAGTTACGAACCCATTTCCTACAAGTCATATGTCTTCCTAACAATCCGACATTGAAATTGTATTTTCCAACGAAATAAATAAAGAGAAAAAAAACTTTGTTTGTGATCTGTCACCGGCTCACTTGATCTCTAGTTTCTAGACCCAAAGACAGTTGACAACCTAACCTAACATAGTTTTGCTAGGACTAGTAGACTACCACAAAGTTGCTGATTGTGTTATTTCAGGTTAGTTTGCAACAATATACAAGTTTAACCAAAGTCCTTAGCTGCTACCTAGCTAGCGAACATAACTAGCCGTTCCCATTCTCTTTCCGTTTACTGTGCTAACTTTAGCTAGCTAGCAAAATTAAACTATTTATTCCATGTCCGAAAGATTGTTTCATTGGCATCACACACAAATGGCAATAGTACACAAAATGTTATTAATATGTTGTTATTGCTTATTCAGAGAGAAGTTTATGCTTCGACGTGCCTCGGAGTCCAGAACTAATGCCAGTTTTAATGTGTGACGGCTCCCGTAGTTCTGAACAAGGCAGCGCTTGAGACGTTGCTATATAACTCCTAACCACTAGATGGGAGAATTTCTTACACAGGGGCCAGAGTCCTTCAACGGGTCGGGTACCCGGTAGCCTTGCCTTCCTACATACTTCCGCTCGATTTTCATCTCCCTCCACGACTCCGTCTGGGATTCCGACCATTGGCCTCGCTCGCAACGTTGAATTAGACTCCGAGCCAATCAGCGAGCAGGAGGCGGGAGTTGTGAGAGACGACGTCAAGATTCTGTGCTGTGTTTGAATTGTAGTCTTCGAGGAGTTGGCAATGGCATAAGTTAATGAATCAATTCAGTATTCAGGAATTGAAGTCCGAACAAATGTGTTTAACACATTTTATTTCGGGCAAAGATGTCGTGGCCCTACTCCCTACGGGATTTGGGAAACGTTTGATTTGTATCGTGCAGTAGCCTCGATATTAAATTACAGCATGTGCAGCAGACCCGGTATGAACAAAGCGACGTGTTTTCAATGATCACATCTAGATTTGACAATTGTTATGATATTGTAGCATCGAGGCTATTTGCCCCCATGTTGGGCTTTCCCCTGTGTCTTCTGTTTTCCTGGCGTGTGCGTGTGTTTGTGTCTCCCTCTCCCTCCTGTGTCATAGAATGTGTCAATGAGTTCTGATGTGTTTTGATTGGGGGGAGGTGTCCGGGAGGGAATATTTAGGGGTTCAGATAGGTTAGCGATTGATATGGGGAGGGAATAGAATAGGGGGTTCTAAGACATCTAGTAAGTTTAGTCAGAGTAGAAGTGGATTACGTGCGAGTGAGTTGTGTTGCGTTGTGTTGTTGGCCGATGAGTGTGAATGACGAGTGATTGAGACCGTGATTTATCAGCGATCGGTTTGTTGTTTTGTAGTGGACACCTCCTGTTGCCCGTGCACTAGCCTGTACATCTATAGGAAACTAGATGTAAAGCATAGCGGTACAAAAAATGACCGCCGCTCAGTCCTGTACATCCATTCCGCGAAAATAAATCATATTAATAAATTTGTCTCCATCTTCTACTCCATCCCCCACTCTTGAAACTTTTGTGTATGCTTGTTTGGAATGTGTGTGTGCGGGCCGCACACAAAGTCGCCTACTGGCGCTGCAAAGGTGAATAGATTTGTAGCACTTGCCAAAAAATTTGTAGCATTGCTATAAAACTTTTAAAATCTAAACAATCACAAGTAGGGCAGTTCATCACAGTCCATCCATTGCAACTGGACTGATGAAAGGTACACCTATAGGCTACATTGTATTTGGGAAAAGCAGAAGGTAGCAGCATAATGTATTTATTTATTTATTATTAAACAAAACAATCCCTGTCAGTTCCATGCAGTTTTCAACAGCTATCAAGAAGAGAGGTCATGTCATGGATTTTTGTGAATGTTTCTTCTTCTACATATGCATAAGTTTAGTCATCTAGTTCATATGATATTCAGCTTTATTGTCAATGCACAAAATTAAAAACAGTAGTCTAAAACAAAATGTAGTTTTACCCAGTGGTGCAAATAACTGATACTGTATGTCCAAAAGGGCCTTCATGACTGGACTAGACTGTTCATACACATTTTAACGGGCCAAGTTGAAGAGCTACCGTCCGTTATTGTTCGTGCAAATAATAGGCTGATTCATGTTCTTGCATTTTGCAACTATGAGGTAGCCTGGCGGGCCATCCTATATCATTGACATGTATAGTCTGACATCGAATCATTCACCTCGCTTAATCCAAGGGGCGGGCAGATAATTGTCTTTCAAACTGCCTAGGCATGCAATAGGCCAGCGCTACGACCATATCCGTATCCGGTCGGCAAAACGGCAAATACATCCTTCTTCGAAAGGAATGACTTAAGTGCATTGTGTTGATCTACTTTCAAAGAAAAGCACAAGTCCAACTCCTCCAAAGTTGACGCCAACGCCGATTCAAACAACCGCTCTTCGTTTGCCATAGCCACCTTCCTTGTAGTTCACCGTCGCAGGATGTCGTTATCCTGTTAAGCCCGCCTTAAGACTCTCTAACGAAATAGAGCGCTGTGATTGGCCGTCATCCACGGTGTTAAGCCAATAGAAATTCCTATGGTTCGATACTAGACGTACAAGCTGAGCAAATTAATTTGCCGCCGCTAGGGTGCGTCTAGATTTCTAGGCTAACTATGAGGTCCATGCAAGCTCAATCTTTTAAGAAAAAGAAATAGCCGGCAGATCAGGCTGAGTTCACCCAGCCTATAGTCCATGGTAGGCATCCGATAGAAATATTGTTTAATTTTGCGATTGAGATATCCACGCACTGGCGACCCCCCCCCCCCCCCCCTGCGACGTGTTCGCCCCCAGAGCTATTCAGAGCTATTCTAAATGCAAAAATGCATAGAGTTATGACAAAACCGTGACTGTTAACAAACTATATAAGGTAGGCCCTATGCTAGGCCTATTACACAACAAAAATGGTCACTAGGCTATGCTGGCGACCCAAATAAAATCTCCTTTGGGAACCAATGGCTTGCAGTATCAAGCGGACTTAAGCTGCCACCTCTTGGCGAAAAGTTAATAGTTTTGCATATCAGTAGTAATACATTTCACGCAGCTGTGTTAATCACGGAAAGTGCGAATGAAGTGGACACTTCTAAATGGAACCCAACCCACTGTACAGTAGCTCAAGGTCTGTGGCTAAAGCAGCCATAATGAAAGCGTTATCATTGTTTGGATACTTCACACACACGTTTTTTAATCGCATAGACTACAGCTACCAAGCTGGAATCAAAGCGCATCGACTCCCCTCTCACTCCCTAAACATGCACTTCGAACAAACAAAAAGCATCTCAGTCTCACGGTAGCCATAGGCAAAACTGTATCGGACCGGTATAACGTTGGTACTAAATCATCCATCGCAAAGAATGATTTTTGTAGCATGTGCAACAAATATGTGTAGGTACAGCCCTGCCCTGGATACATCTCTCAACGAGCGCTCTAAAACATTTGGTTTAAATGGAGATGTAGATCATCACGGGTGCATTAATAAATCTACATTGCGGCGAGTTGACACAAATTATTCACTTTGACGAATTTATGTAGTTTCAGTCCTAGTTACTTTACTTTGGGCCATGCTCTTCCTTACTTTACCCGTTTACACGAGCATGTGTATTTTTATAAACAAAGACATTTCCCTACGTTTGAGCCTTTCATTTATTCTCCGCAAACGGAGAATTCGCCCCGTAAAACGGTTATCCAAAAAAACTCCGGCCAAAGTGATTTTCTTGGAAAACTTCGTTTTAAATGCGTTTGGTTGTAAACTGTGGTAAACAGAGTTTTGGGCAGCCAACATCACAGTATGCGACAGAAGTACACCAAATGTGCGACCAATGTTTACATTTACATGTTCTCACGTGCAACTTTTCAGGGTTCTGATTGGTTAATGTGAGCTTGAGCTTATCGTTAGACTGCCACTGTGGTTTGGCGTGCTCATGACAGCATGTATGTACACGGGTTCGTGTAAATGCAGTTTTATTTGCAAACGTAGATGGCCAGATATTTGTTTAGGAAAATACCCTGCTTTGTGTAAACGTAGTCTCAATCACCTTTGAAAATAGAGGATTGAAGTAGCTTATATGGGTGTTTGGGAATGAACGTTGACTCAGATGCTTTCCCAGATAGCAATTTCCTTTGGGCCGGATCCGCATAAAAGCCTTTAGATCCGCCTGTAGCGGACATACGGTATCTGACTGTGGGCCAGATCTGCTCCTGATAGAGCTGGTAAGTCCCGCCCATCCGCTAAACCCCCAGTGGACCTCTAAATTGAAAAATCTTCAATGCAAGTGAATGTGAGAAAATAATTATTTTCTGGTCCCGTTTGAATTGTGCCATGAATGTGAACATATGTTGACTGTGAATTTTTAACGTTACACAGCCTTATGTCTTTGCATATAAAAAAAAAACACCCGCAGTTTACGAGTAGGTAGTGCGCTTACATCGGAGCCATAGACAGAAAAAGAAAGGTCGGAGCTGATGCTGAAAATAGATAGGCAAACAAACAGGCGGCAAAATAAACACATTAATCAATACTCTTGCGGACGAATCGATGCATTGAATCGCCTGCTGCATAATCGATGCATCGATATGAATCGATTAATATTTACACCCCTAATCAGTTGTGGAGAAGACATAACGAGAAAGACTACATGTCGCCTGTGATGTGAGCTAGCTCTAATCGCTAACATTAGCTGAGATGCTAGTTTTTGTAACGGCAGGATGGAATAAACACACATGGTAACAAAAATATTCGAAACATGTCTAGCTTCACTCAACACATTAACACTATGATACAGTGTGATTGTAAAGTTGTATGGTTCACTGTGTTCAAAGTCGATCTTACTAACCCTCTACATCTCGACCAACTGATGGTTGTTATGGGAAACTAGTTAGCTGTCGTCTAGGGGAAAGCTGTAGTCCACAAAGTGCTCTCACACAAAGTTTAACCGCATCAAACTTCTACCCGCTCAATTGTAGCATTCTTTACACGAAAATTTGTATTAAAAATTCACAGACAACATATGTTCACATTCATGGCAAAATTCAAACGGGACCAGAAAATAATTATTTTCTCACATTCACTTGCATTAACGATTTTTCAATCTAGAGGTCCAGCGGAGATAGCGGAAAGGGCGGGACTTACCAGCTCTATAGAGGTTTCATAGAGCCTCCCCACTCTCTATTAATCCCATACAAACCGAATTTGGCTGCAGTTCACCAGAGTTCACCTAGATGGCGATCGCGGGCGAGTCCAAAATACATGGGGTCCTATGGAGCTACATGGCTACATTTATTGTTTTCACCTATTTAACAACTGAAACCCTCAGATTTAATTTTATTTTTCGCAAAATGGATATGGATTATCAATCAAAAGTGAAATAATCCGGGAGTCATGTCCTTTCGTTTTCTTACAGGTTGGGTCGTTGCCCATAACACGCTAGCATTGATGCTATGCTATGATCATGCTAATGAATGACGTCATTGACACGTTTGAAAGGCTTTTTAGAACAATTAAGTGACTTTAAAAAATATAATACTCAACCAAGTGTATTGTCTTTGCCTCCCCTTTCGAATACAATATTCAAATTACTTGGAAAAAAATGATATCCCGAGAAAAGTGGATTTTGAGGGGTACAGCTCCATAGACCTCCATTCATTCTGGACTCGCCCGCGAGCGCCCCTAGATGCAGTACCACACCGGAAGTGTTCCGAGAGTGAAGGTTCTCCCCTTATTATTTTGTTATTAGATTTGTCCCAGGTCCGATTTCCGCAACTCAACTGGAAGTCAGGAAATGCGTTTAAAATACAAAACACTGATTTGGCCCAAACCTGTGATACGGATATGAGCCGAAGGACCATTTTTTCACAGCAGACCCAGGTGGTAAAGATATTAATTAAGGTGCTGATTCTGCTAAATTGACTGTCCTTTCCCTACTTCATTGTCAACTGGCTGCTACTAAAGAAAAAAAAAAGGTATTTTGGAATGGCACAAATTTAGAAACCATGGGGGTGCACTATGTTCCCATGGCCAATTCATTTCTACAGTAAGGCTGGAAAAGAAGATATAGTTGGCTCAATATTGATCATATGCTCGTTTCATTATTTTTATTATTACCTAGCAGTGGTAAAAGTAGTCAATTGTTGTTTGTGTCAGATCAAACAGTATGAGACAACCCCATATTCTTGCCACGCATGCAGAAGTCCAAGCAGTAACGTTAATCAAGGATCTTTGGTTTGCTCACTATCAATCTTTTGACATGATTTGCCAGCCTGGTTGGACTAGGACACAGACCAACTTTTCAAAGTAGGCTATTTGCTTTTTATCTCTGTTGGTTTATTCAGAGACAACAACAAGCAGCCGAGCGATTGATAATTTTACTGTAAGTTTATAGGCTACTATTATTTTCCAGCAATATAGGCTACTAGCTTAGCTTGAGCAAAACAGCCATCACAATAACTAGCCTATTTTGGAAAAAACAGTGATAACCCTAACAGGATGATAAAAAAAAACGAGTGTAATTGTGACTTAGCCTATTTTCCCATAATAGGCTAATGTTTATTTTGTGTTGTTTCAGATTGACCATGGAGATGACTGAATCTCGATGGGAACAGTGGAATTAACACGACTTAAACTTAGTCTGGGATTGTACTTCTACAGCCAGGTTGTTGAATAAAAAAAATAATAAGACACTTATGTGTAAAGTTTTTTTTACCCCCCTATTGTGTTTGTAGCCTAGCTTATGTTTATTAGTTGAGCTTTAGCCTGGGTGAACCTATAACGAACCTGCAAATGTGTAGCAAACAGATTTTTCAGCATAATTAATTACCAATACATTTCACATGTCAAATAAAGCCAGCTGATATCTGATAAACGGGTCCGTACCACACACAATAAGCGGACCCGTTTTGGATATGATAAGCAGATCTGGAACACGTCAGTAACACAGACTATCATACGGAACTGGGCCAGTCTTAGCCCTTATTGGAACCAGATCCGTCAAACGGATCCAGACCAGTTTTAGACCGATGTGCGTTTGGACGCCGGATCAGGTCCATTATGCAGATCCGTGCCGGACGTTGTGGTAGGTGTGGCCCAGTTCCGTCCCAGTGTATGTTTGCTATCTGGGTTTTGAGACTTTGAGCAGAAATGTCCCAGCCCGGTGTTTAGGATGCATCTTTATTTATCTGTTATCTTTCAGGTAGCCTATATATTTTCCATAAAAAAACATCAGTGTTGGGCAAGTTACTTCAAAATCATAATGTATTATGTATTACTTATTACTGTCTTTTAAAAGTAATTTGTTACATTATAATATTACTGTCTCTGAATTGTAAGGCATTACACTACTATTGCATTACTTTTAAGTTACTTTCACCAAAATATCTAGAAATATGAATTTGCCATTCTAAATGCAGTTTATTACGCTCAATGCAGCTTGCTCTTCCAATGGAGGGAGATGTGGTTTAGCATAATGAGTGAGCTAGGCTTAAGGCTAACAACAGTAGAATGCAATAGGCGCAGTGCTCATGATGCAATACAAGGAACAATCATAGTCAGAATTTTGTTAAAAACCGACAAAAGGTCAAAGTCTGCTAAATTGTGATAGAAATACTGTAACTTTAAGGCCTAGGCCTACTCATTAAAATCAATAGAGAGCCTACTATATTGTAAATCAAAGCTTAAAGGAACCGTATGTAAGATTGTGGCCAAAACTGGTACTACAATCACTTTCAAATTACTGTAGAGCGGTGTATCCCCTTCCCCTCCCCTCTGACTGGCAGAGTTGGCAACCGGATGACGAAACACTACTGACTTTGTGATTAGTAGATAGGTGGAGGGTGGCGCATTAGGCCAAAACACAACATGACAACATCAACATCAGTTAGGGGCTGCAACTTCACTTTTTAAATGACAATATCCTGGCCAGACTACTGTTGTCAGTGATATAAGTATTTGAAATGAACATGATATCTTAATGTCTAGTGACATATCAGGGCAATTTTATGATTAACTGAAATACATTTTTTACATACGGTTCCTTTAATAAAGACATGTCAAGATGGTGGCCTGCTGGCCATTTCGGTGCCCTAAGTGAGTGGCTTTGAGTGAGTGACATTTAAATGATAACTCAAACACTCAAACACCTGTGTGTTTTTAAACATTAATTTCTGAAGAAATTATGTTTTACCTATAAATGGTGCACTGTCACTTTAAGAGCATTGATCTTTACGTTGTCATAATGCCCTTTTGCCAGCTCTTGTTTACAAGCCTTATTTGTTTGAGTTACATTGATAGCACAATATTAACAATAATATGCACAATGTTAAGTTGTTTGAAGCAACCTTCATTGCTTTGGAAATGGAAGTATGCAATGACATGTTGCTTCACATTTCGTTTTGCGAATACAAGTGAATTATGAGCCTGGTATCCACCTAGCTATCTGAATGGAATGCGTTTCAGTCGACTCAGCATATCATGTGCTTCATGTAGCCTAAATGCTTGGAAAACGAATGATTGAAGACCCACCAATTCTAGTACGTGGTGATTGAGAGAACCCAAAAGGTATCAAACTTGCATGTAACATCGTGTTAGTGCATTTTGACATTGTAAACGTTATTGATGAAGAGTGAAACGCAGTTTGCAATAAAGCTACTATTCATTGGTTACATTTGGGTGCCCCCTCTGTCCTTTGGTGCCCAACGCAAAGTGCGTGATGCGCGTGGTGGGAGCGGTGGCACTGCCAGGCTACACAATCTTTTTCTGCATTTCTATCCCGTTATTCTCTTCAATTCAAGTTCACAGCACAAAGCTGACATGCACAACAGCATAGTTTGTGTTTTATCAAGAATCAAAAAGATTAGCGTGGCACTACTTTAGATGTTTCATTAATTTACTTGTGCTATTTCGCGAGGCATAGAGAGATCTTTCGGTTTCGCACACAAAGTGCACTAACTATTATGTTCTTCATAGCCTTGTCTCTGACAAGCTGAAAATAATGAGCGTAGGCTTATGTCCATCCCGCAAATAGAGTCCGCCTGCGAGTCTGCTGCAGCAGTCATATTCAACCATTATCAGGAGATAACGTTCTACTATTTTGCGCTGATTTTTTCTCCTCTGTTGTTCTCGCGTGGTGTTTGCGAATATGTATCAAAACAAAACACCACTTAATTTCGGGTTAAATGCATTGTAGCGCGCGTTACTGAAGTTTGTACCGAGTAAAATATTACCCAATTTTTACATTACCACGTTACCGCAAACAGCAATATATTACAGTAATTACATTACTTTTGTAACGCGTTACACCCAACACTGAAAAACATCACGTAGGGAACGTGTTGTGGCTAACTCACTTAGCTCCTGTTAGTAGCCTAGGTTATGGTCATAAGCAAATGAGATGACAGTCGAAAGATACAATTAGTGCTGCTATCAATTTGCTTGGTATAACCGCATAGTTTTCTACAAATGCAATCAAATGGCCTCCATCTCTCAACCAATGCTAATGGTAACATTATTGTACCTAGGTCCTATAGCTATTGATATTATAAGATTAACGTACCTGCAGTAATGGGAAATGGGAATTACATTTCATGTGAAAATCGTCCTATCCTTATTAGACGTTCTCTGCGGTAAACTACAGTCCTTGTAGGAAGCGTCCATTGTTTTTCCAACCCAATTTAGATGAACTTCCAACAAAATTACTTCTCACTGCAACGATGCGCCATCTGGTGGACAAACGACTACGTATCGCCAATACTGGAAATGCAGCCATGATGATGATGAATATTTGGTTTTCCTTTAATCCTACTGAATTTGTAATTATGTATCGGCCGTTCTAATTGCCGATACCGATAGTATGTGCGTGCCTGTGTGTGTGTGTGTATATGTGTGCACCACCCAATGAGGCCAATGAGTGTACAGTCACTAAATGTACAAATAACTTAAATTTTTTTAGACCCCCCCATGGATGAAATTCTACAAAACTTGGCATACCCACAGAGAATGCCAGGTTAATCATACACATACAATTTGGTGCAGTTCTGAACATCTTAACTGAAGAGAGGGGCGATTAAAGCAGAATGATATTGCATTTTCATTTTTTACCGGAGGGGTGCAAATCACAAATGAGTGATTATGGGCTAGGTTGATGTGGGCCCTTGAGACCAACATACCATAAAAAATTCTTCATCCTCGGTGCCACGGTTCAGGTAGTTATTTAGGAAAAACTGCATTTTTTGGGTTTCGGGGGGCCCAGCGCAGAGGGGGAGTGGCCCCCGGGGACCAAACGAAATTTTTCCGTAAAAGTCTAGTGGGGCTACATACCCACCAAATTTCATGTGCCCCGGTGTTTCGGTGTCCCGGGTATCGTTGACCAAAAATTCAGGAAGTAGATGACGAAAAAAAAAAAAAACTTTGATAATCATTATATTACCGCTTCGCTAGCGGCGGTCATAATAAACTACCGGAGTTTTGGAACAATATATCTCATCGGTTACAATATGTTATCTTCAACCTTACTGTCGAATAGTAATCTGCTATTTGTTATTCTTCCACTAACTCTTAAATTTGTATCACAAAGCCGGCATCGGTCATTTACATCCATCTTGTTCGCTCTGGTGGGGAATGGTGGTTGTATACAGCGCACAATTTCTGGTGAGCGTTGTAGTGTACAGTAGCTTACTTCACGATCGAGCTGGCGCATAACATACGTCAAACGTTAGCGATTGGGTGAAATCAGATCCAATCGTTTCAAACTTCTACAGAGTCCATGCATCCAGCTTGCAAACGTTCGTCAATAGCCGAGATCCCAGACCCTTGTAGAAGTGAAGCGTACCAAGGGGATGGCTATAATGGCCAGGCTACCAGTTAAAGGAACACGCCACCCAATGTCAGTAGTAATATATGTTCTTACCTTAACTTTCACGAGTTGAGTCATACCTCTCCCGTGTCGGTACGTGCACTCAAACGCTCTGGTGCGCGGCTGGACTGTGTTAGCATGTTGCTATGCTAGCGGGCTTTGACGGGGACTAAGCGTAAAGGTAATCAAAAACATCCACGTTTTCCCGACTTACAGTAAATACAGTTGCACGAGTAGTTGATAGAAATGCTACGGCCACGCAACATGAAACGTGGCGATTTTCCAATCGAATAAACCGGAGAACTACAATGTGTGGCGCAATAGCACTTGTACTTCGACCTAGCGTAGTAGTATTGTTAACACCTAATTGTAGATCCTATCCACCACAGAGTTTAGAATCCATGCTGGATCGACCCTCAGCCTCTCCCTCCCCTCTGAGTGAGAGAGAGACACACACACTAGAGATGCGCTGACAGACCCGGCGGCAGACACAAATTCACGGACGGGCATTACACCTTTCCAGGGGGGTGCTCGGGAACTTAAATTGATCACGGTAGTTTAAGCTCACACTTGACAAAACATTCTAATATGAAAATGGAGATGCAATTGTTGTAAAATGGTGTAGCTCTTTTAAGAGAGCCCCGTGCGCAGGGATGGAGAGAGAGAAAGCGAGAGGGGATATGTGTGTAACTGAGATGCGTGTGGAAAAAGTAGACGTGCTGTTGAGATTGAAGCTAGTCATATTCAAAATAATGCAAAAATAAATCCGCACCGATAAAACCAAAATCCTTGTTCATTTGCTAACAGATAGATAGCACTCTCTTTCAGATATGAGTTCAGAGTGTTAGGGAGTTAGCCCCGAAGTTACGGATAACTTCGTCCCTGGAGTGGTAATAAGCTTCCTGTTCTCAGACTAGCTCAGAAGAAAAAACAGTATCGCTATCAAACAAACCGAGAAACTACTAGGCCTACCTCTACTAACTACGATATGAGATATAGCCTACCTGCGAGCCGATAGGCATATTTGTCATCGGATGACAGGGGTTAGTGCAGAAGTGAAGTAGACTGCGCCACGTAACCTTCTCTCCATTTAGGTGATGGGCTTACCGAATGTTCCTGATTGATTAGCTACGGAATAATACAGATTTTACAAGTTGTATTTGCTACTTGCTAGATTGACAAACGTATAATATTGGCCTATATTTAATAAGTGTTCAAAATCAATCTATGGGATTGGGGTTGGTTGGAGCAGCCAAGGTTATCCAGGGCGGGCACAGATGACTTCCAGGACGGACCTGGCCCCCCCATGCCGCCGGGACTGCGCTGAAGGGCTATTATTTCAACCATAACTGCATAGCAAAACTTATCATCCATCAGCACCAAAGTTTTTTGATTCAATTTTCAAAACCGCACCCGCCCACCATCTGGTTGTTTTAATGTAGGCTATATGGGTGATGCAGCGCTGCTGACGTGAGGCTAGAAAGCCCTTGCCTGTTCTAGAAAGACTGATCTAATGCCGCAAATATATTAAAAGGCTAAAGTCGATGTGGTACATGAAAATGTAGCTAAAAATGTGGAGAATGCAATACAATCAAGCATTTTGGACGATATATTGTCACAAGCTGGCAGAATAGGCAACAGGCCGATGTGCGTTTTATTTGGAGACTGTTTTGCGAGACAGAGACTTGAGTTTGCTGCTGATATTCTGGGGATAGGCTACAACATAGCCAATGTACGACTTTAGCCTTTTAATATATTTGCTGCATTAGATCAGTCTTTCTAGAACAGGCAATGGGCTTTCTAGCCTCACGTCAGCAGCACTGCATCACCCATATAGCCTACATTAAAACAACCAGCGGATGGTGGGCGGGTGCGGTTTTGAAAATTGGTCAAAAAACTTTGGTGCTGATGGATGGCTGATGGATGATAAGTTTTGCTATGCAGTTATGGTTGAAATAATAGCCCATCAGCGCATCTCTAGTGTGTGCCTCTCTCTCGCTCAGAGGGGAGGGAGAGGCTGAGGGTCGATCCAGCATGGATTCTAAACTCTGTGGTGGATAGGATCTACAATTAGGTGTTAACAATACTACTACGCTAGGTCGAAGTACTCTCAAGTGCTATTGCGCCACACATTGTAGTTCTCCGGTTTATTCGCTTGGAAAATCGCCACGTTTCATGTTGCGTGGCCGTAGCATTTCTATCAACTACTCGTGCAACTGTATTTAAGTCGGGAAAACGTGGATGTTTTTGATTACTTCTACGCTTAGTCCCCGTCAAAGCCCGCTAGCATAGCAACATGCTAACACAGTCCAGCCGCGCACCAGAGCGTTTGAGTGCACGTACCGACACGGGAGAGGTATGACTCAACTCGTGAAAGTTAAGGTAAGAACATATATTACTACTGACATTGGGTGGCGTGTTCCTTTAACATGTTCACCAGCCAAACTGGCACACCGGACTGCTTAGCAGTCCACTTCCAGATGTATGTATTATTAAACCAAGTATGTTTTAAAATGTAACATGATGGGTTCTAAACCAATTACATTGCTTACGTGTTACTAGGAAGCTAGTTGATTACAATTTTGATAACCACCCAAATTGGCTAATTTCCAAAATAAAAACCTGTTTGGTTATAAGCTATATTTCAACCCATACTATCCCAGATAGCAAAATCAGATTAGCAGATAGCGGACCGCTGGTGGTATGCCGCCGGTGGCGTGCCACGTGTGGTCCGCCGTTGGACCACCATCTCTTTAACCCTTTCAGACCCCACGTCCATTGGAATGGACATGACATATTTTTGTGTCTAGACCAATGAAAATCTGTGATTTCACCATTTTAATTATGCTTTGTAACTGATTGGATCCTGATGACCCAATCAGAATGCAGTTAGGGCCTGTAACTTGATCTGAGAGCACTTCAGACATCAGACAAGACAAGCATGGCTCTGAAGCTAGATAGGAACAGGAGTAAACACATTTCCCCCCTCATAAATATGAATTTATGTTTATGATAGCCTAACCAATTTGCACTCAGTATAATTCTAACCATTGCAGGTGATGATTTTTGAAGTTAGTTTGAATATATTTCATAACAGTGTAGTACAGGATTTTTTCAAAGTTTAATGTCCATCCCAATGGACATCAGGTGTTGGGAGATGTTAGCCAACACTCATTTAGGCACTCACCAGGCAATGTTCTGACATATCCTCAAGACTCAAGCTATAATTTTGAATGCATTTTTTATTTATTTCAGCTATTTTGGATGAATGTGCACTCATTTTACTAAAATGTGTCGTCATTTTTATTAAATCGTGCTCTCATTTTTATTAGATTGTGCACTGAATTCAGTGAAATGTGTGCTCGGTTTACTAAATAGTGTGTCGTTTTGCTAAATGGTGGGCTCATTTAGTCAAATTGTGCTATTTTTTTGTACAATGAGTGCACATTTTAGTACAATGAGTGCACTATTTACTAAAAAGAGTGATTTAGTAGACAAGCACACTATGTAGTAAAACGAGTGCACAACTTAGGGTGCGTTCGTAAATTCAATCTGACACTGAAAATAGAATAGCTCTCTGAAGTTCAAAAAACTAGTTTATTACATTTTACATAACATTTTAATATATTGTGTGCACGTTTTACTAAATTGTGCGTATGTTTACTAAATTTAGTAAAACGAGTGCACTATTTAGTATAACAAGCGCATGATTTAGCAATATGTGCACACAATTTAGTAAAATGAGCATATGTTTTCTGGATATACCAAAAAATATATTGCAATGACTGCTCTAGGGTTCCGTACTAACCATATTACAATCTTTTCTTGTTAGTATAACAGTACCCAGAGTACGCTCTGGATGCTCTGAGAGTGTGACACTTTGAATAAACGAACGATAATTCCACCCACGGTCCAAATTTACGAACGGTTGAAAGTTTTAGAGTTGGCACAGAGCACTTGGAGTGGCAATTTACAAACGCACTCTTAGTAAAATAAGTGCATAATTCAGTAAAACGAGTGTATATTATCTTGATATACAAAAACAATCTTGCAATGACATCTCCTGGGGGGTGTCATTGCAAGATTTTCTATGTATTGAGAAAACATACACTCGTTTTACTAAATCATGTGCTCGCTTTACTAAATTGTGCGCTCGTTATACTAGATTGTGCACACATTTTTGTGTATTGTGCGCTCGTTTAACTACAGTACATAGTGTGTTCATTTTACTAAATCATGCTCTCGTTTTATTAAAAAGTACACTTATTTTACTAAATTGTGTGCTCTTTTTCCAAAAATTAAAATGAGAATGTGATAAAATAAAATGAGTGCAATTTAGCAAATGAGCCCACAATGTAGTAAAATAAACACACTGTTTAGTAAAACAAACACACGATTTACAAAATTGAGCGCACAATTTAGTAAAATGAGCACACACACTTTGGTAAAGCACATTCCCTCCATATACACAAGCAAATTTGTTGCAAACATACCCTCGGTGTTCCGTATTGGAACATGTAATTAAAAAATTCAATTTAATTTAAAGACTGTGTGAAAACAACAGTGCAAAATGCAAAAAACAACGCAAACTGTGTGTGTATATTGAAAACTGCTAAACATTTTGTACTAGCACCACAGGTATTGTGTGGACGCAAACTGGCACATTAGTTAATGTGCATGTTTTGACCTGCTCATAGACATATAAAAACATTTAGACACATGCAAACATCCAGTTCCAAATGTTTAAGTCATATGTGATTATTACTTTTAATACTATATGTAAAAAAACATAGTGTTTTTTCCCTAAGTCCTCATGTCATTTTACACCTATTTAGTCGAGGCGTCCATTGTAATGGACATTAAAAAACAGTAATAAAGACATGATTTATCAAATATTTATATTTTCCCCTTTATTTCTACATTGGAGAGGAGTAAAAATCAGCTGAATAAATTTTTTTTTGCTCAACAGAAAAAAATCAGGTCTGAAGGGGTTAAATTTAACTTGTCATGAATATTAAAAAAAGTTATTAAAATTATATATGGAGTATAACTAAACAAAAAGATTTTAGACCAAGACTGGCAAAATATTGGGCAATTTGTCTGCAACCCGCCAGCGGACCACCAGAGAACCGATGAGCAAAATGCCAGCGGACCGCCAGCTATGCCCCAAATGGACCGACAGCGGTCCGCTAGCCTCTTGCTATCTGGGTATGTTTTTGAGGTGGTCGGTCATCCTGTGCTCCGCAAGCACTGATTGGTCATTTGTAAACTTTTCCCAATTAATTTGACAGTACTTTCCCATTCAAACTACTTAAGCATTTGCCCTTGTCCTGAACCCGAGCAACATTGTCTGCTGCAATTTTTTTCCCAAAGAACCAAAAAGACGCTAACATCCTGGCATAGCCGTAACATTTCTCTGCAGAAATGTTGCGACCGTCTAGACCCTGGCATAGCCTAAAGGAAAATTGAGTAGGCACCAGTAGACTGCTTTCTTGCACAGCTACTTAAAGGTGCCCTGCCACTCAAAACAGTTGTTACTTGTTTGTTTTTTTAGGTTTTATGTGTTTGTGCTATGTCGTGAATGTGAAATTGAACAGCTACCTCCTGTCAGCTCTAGCCACTGAAAAGAAATAAGCGGAGACCAATTTCAAAAGCTCTTCAGTTTGACATGGAATTGATTGAGCTCATTACTATTCATGAGCTCGCCCAGTTGAGACCACCATGCCCACAGAATTCGTCTAGCTCTGTGATCGTTTTCGTATGCAAGTATGGCTGAATGTCAATGGGCTTGTGCGCTATGATATGGAGCATTAGGCTACCATCGCGGCAGTCTACGACCAGTGTCCAGTCTGTAAGTAAAACGTTATTGTCAACTCAAGGAAGTGCTATGTTATACAGGTTTAATCCACTCGCTAGCCTAGCAGGTTTAATGCCCATTTGGACAATGCTAGCACTCGCTAGCCAAGCTAAGTTCATAACATGAAGCTAAAATTAGTTGATAAGTTACTATCGCGGCAGTGTACAACCAGTACCCCGTCCGTAAGTAAAACGTTACTGTCAATTCAAGGAAGTGTTATGTTATGCAGATTTAATGTACTCGCTAGCCTAGCAGGTTTAATGCCCATTTGGACAATGCTAGCACTTGCTAGCCAAGCCAAATTCATGTCATTAAGCTAAAATTAGTTGATAACAGCTGTCGGAGCCAGTTTATGGAGAGCCGGTTCACTTCCTATTACAGTTTTTTCTGATTGCTTAAGCACATTTTTTGTAACTATGACTTTTTTTGCAAAACTCTACACACAAATAGGAAAACCTTTCACCCAATGAGCAAAACATTGTAGTTCTCTTGCAAAAGCCAATTCACCTTGCTTAATTCCTTCGTAAAAATGGTGTTTTCGTATCAAACAGTAAACACAAGCCATCACAATAATAAGCACACAATGTGCCAACTACACACTGATGGTCTGAATAAAAAACACATCTGGCTTTTGCTTTCTCTGTGCACAAGGTAGACTGTCAGTTTGAGGTCATACTTTTGTCATAGTTCTGTAAACATACAGGGATCCAAACTTTACTGTAAGTCTTGGTGTTTATTTACACACATCAAAACAAACACAAGTCTGTTTTTCCAAGTCAAAACAAAAAATAGCAATTTTACTGAGACAAAACAAATCAGTCTACATAGGGTCGTCTTTCTCAAAATTTCGTCTTCATCACATGTAATGTCCTAGTTCAAGGCACCGGGAAAAATATATTCTGGAATGACGTATCCAGACCTGACATGACAATATCCCCACATGTAGACTGTTTTTTTTTTGGCTGTAAAAGGGCTATTTCTTTCTCTTCTAACTCTTCCTGTTCCCTCCATTGTACCCATTGTACATTACCTGTGGCTTATTTATAGTGCTTAGGCTGATTGCAAAGTGAACTAATTATCTAAAACAGTTTTCACATGAGAAAGTGTGCCAGAGAGTTGGCAAAATAGTGTAAGTGCAGTGAATTGTGCCTACAGTTCAATTGTGCAACTGTAAAAAAAACTGTAACTCCATTGTACCTGCAATCTGTTGCAGTTCTGCTAGGGGGCAAAAACAATAGGGGTCTATGGAGCTAGACGGCTAAATTAGTCTCTTTCACTTGGTTGTTGTTGAAAAATTGAAGATTTGATTGTGGTTTCTGCAAGCTCAATATGGATTATAGGTCAAAAGTTGAATTAACGAGTACTTACGTCCTTTCGATTTCTTACAGGTTGGCTCGTTGCCCACAACACACTACAGTAGCTTTCTGTTAATGAATGACGTCATTGACACATTTGAAAGGCTTTTTAGAACAAATAAGTTACTCAAAAAATATAATACTCAGTAGTGTGTATTTTCTCTGCCCCCTTTTTCGAATGCAACATTCAAATTTCTAGGCAAAAAATTATATCCCGAGAAAAGTGGATTTTGAGGGGGTACAGCTCCATAGACCGCCAGGCCCCAGTACTGAACCATGTGGGACTCTGTGGTGGAGCGTGGAGCTTTCTGACCGGTGGTCCTGAATTTGGACATAATATGTTCTGTCTGCTAAATAGTGCGCAAACCATGCATGAGCTGTGCCACATATTCCAATGCTCGCTAGCCGCTCCAATAGCAGTTGGTGTGAAACTGTGTTGAAAGCAGCACTGTGTGTGTGTGCCCAGTGTGTGAGGACGCACACATATTCACAACAAACAAATGTTCATGAACACCAAACCACCATACACATGTACTGTATAATTCTAGTATGTGGTCATGCAGTGCCTTTGAGACTCTTACTTTGAGGATGCTCATAAAATCCCTATTTCTTACTTGGAGGAAGTGGCAGACATGCTCTTGCCTGACCACTTGAAGCCTTCTCTTAAAGGGGGCCAGCAGATCCTGTCCCTCATGCAAGGTAGTCATCACACCCTGCGGAAGAACATACAGCATGGTGCACTCATTACTTCAAGTATCTCACACTGATATTTTAGTCTCAAAAAACATTTTCATATTTTTTTCAATCACAGGCCTGTTATATTCAAACAGATGCATATAACCAGTGGACCTCCCTGTTGGTGGGGAATTGATTTAGGCCTACCTTGCGGCTGGAGATGATATTAGGAGAGTCCTTCCAGATGACATAATTGGAGGTCCCATTTACACCCTGACTGATCACTGAAACACAATGAAACCATAGGTCACTCCCCTTGTTTTCCTGTGTCTCTCCTGCTTTGTAGCTTAAATACAGTGGCATAACAATTTTAAATTCATGTGTTGTAGAAAAGATATCTTATCTCTCTCTCCTGCCTCCTGTTCCAGCGCTCTTTTCTTCTCCACATCATCTATCTCTCCACACTGTCCCCTCTAGATGCCTTATCATTAGCAAGGTCTTGGGTTGCCTGGACAGGTTGCTGGACCCTGCCTTGGCTCTCCAACTCAATTTTGAGTTGGGCCAGTTCATTCAGGCGCCATGTCTCCCGATGTAACCTTGCCCTCTTCTATACTCATGTTTAGCAGGTTGGTATACCTCAGTTTCTGCCCTAAGGCAGCATAAGAAACACAGAGCTCTCTTCAAACGTGACATTTCCCTCACATTGTTAGAAGAGACTGAGCACAAACTATAACCTTGGAGTGAATCCCTACATGCTATATTATGATGTTTGTCATTGGAGACTCTCAGCAACCACGGATGCTTTTTATCCAGAGTGCTAAATTTGGTTGTATCTGAGTAGTGGAAAACAGCCCTTTTCGCTCGCCACGTTGATGCAGCTCCATAGGTTTCCATTCAATCCAAGCGGTCTGCTTTCCCCGAAGAGGAGGGCGGATATGTGCAGCGTATGGCAAGTTGCACTGCAAGTTAGCTCTGGGGAAGCTAAATTCAAAGATTGCTGTCTTAACGTACTGAAGATCACAGTATCCAGGCAGAGGTCAAAAATGTGTAGATCAAAATGTCTGCATTACAGACTTCTAACATTCAGCTACATTATTTAAAAAAAATGTCATTACCCCTTGTGGATAAATTAACTTTGTCCCTAAGAAACAGTTGAGGCTTGTTAATACCCCCCTGTGTTCCTTAGACAAAGGTAGCAATGACACTGTTCACCCATTCACGGGTCTTGTCAATTTTCCCCGGAAGGCCCTATCTCCACCGACGTCTCTGGGTGATGTCAGACAGCACAATGGTCATCTGAGGGAAACACCAATGGAGATGTTGCAGATCCTGCTTCATCGCTGTGACGAGATCAATGCTCTTTCTGCATCCCAAGTCATTCCCACCGCAGTGAATCAGCAGGACATCCAGCTGCTCTTCCTCGAAGGGACCGGAACAAGAAACGAAGGAGTCTGTGCCAAGTCCACCCCAGCTAAACCAGCGAACCCTGGCAGTTAGGCCAAGATTACATGGTCTTTCTGGCCCTCTGATCCCCATGATGAATGTAGCTGCTGCCCATGATCCAAATCACTCGACCTACAGTAGCAGTACAGTAATCAAAATAAGAATAGTTTTTTGGAGGGGCAAGTACCCCTATGTTAACACACACAAGTCACTTGTCTCGGGCCACTGACTTGTCTTTAACAGAACAAAAAAAAACACAATACAACACATGTTTATGTGCATTGAAATAATAATTATGACAACACAAGAATTGCACAAGGTTAATGTCATGCTAATGGACATCACCTTGCCACACAGCTTCCCCTTCCGCTCCACACAGTGCATATAGGAGATTACCTGTCAGTTAGCTGTGGCCCTTAACAGGACTGCTGGTGACCCATGACCCAAAGGTTTCGGCTGTAGGGAGGTGCTCTTGGTTACCTTAGAAAACCTGGATCTAATATCCATCGTAAAACTATGACCTCATCCCCATATTACCAGGGAGAGATGACACATGAAGAGGGTCCCTCACTATCCGGGTCCCTTGACGGGAGATCACTTCAACACAGCACCACATCCAGCTCCAACAGCGGATGGGTGTGGTTGGTAAACCCAGTGGAGCCCTTCACGGGACTGAAGGGGATGTGCGTTCAGCACAGTTCGGCAAGCCATAATGAACACCAGATTATGGAGTCCCACGAGCCTCATCCAATCCCCGGTATGGAGACACTGCTGCTTTTGTTTCTACAAATAGCATAGCTGGCGGGTTGCAGACAAATTGCCCAATATTTTGCCACTATTGGTCTAAAATCTTTTTTATTTTTTCAGTTATACTCCATATATCATTTTTATCAACTTTTCTTAATATTCATGACAAGTTGAATTTAAAGAGATGGTGGTCCAACGGCGGACCACAAGTGGCACACCACCGGCGGCATACCACCAGCGGTCTGCTATCTGCCAATCTGATTTTGTTATCTGGGAAGAGACCCCCACAGGTGGCCTCAATCTACCCCTTTTATGGCCATTTGGAACAGGTGAACTTGTTACCGAAGGGTTGCCGGTTCAAACCCCGACCAGTAGGCATGGCTGAACTGCCCTTGAGCAAGGCACCTAACCCCTCACTGCTCCCCGAGTGCCGCTGTTGTTGCAGGCAGCTCACTGCGCCGGGATTAGTGTGTGCTTCACCTCACTGTGTGCTGAGTGTGTTTCACTAATTCACGGATTGGGAAAAATGCAAAGACCAAATTTCCCTCACGGGATCAAAAGAGTATACATATACTTAGATAGGAAACATCTATCCTGCTACAGTATACTCTCTTGCAGTCATTGTGTTGACTTCCATATTGGGCTTAACTCTAAATTTACATGACATGTAGCCTATCCTTTCTATGCATGGTTTACCTGTGCTGTGATGATGAGGCATGATTTGATTTGACTTGAATTGATGACTGTTGAATCTACGGTTGAATCTAAGAGGAAAGAAAAATGAAAAGGGCAACCGTTAACAAGTAACTGTTGGTGACATGACATTCACTGTACTCTTATTTAACAGGCCATTCATTCATTTTTTTTACATAATTGATTCAGGGCCAGATGTACGTATGATGTGGTCAAATCTAGCAAGTAGGAAAGTTTAAGTGGATGACGTGAAAGTAAGACATTCGAAAGGCTAACGAAAGTTAAGGTTGCTTTTGATATAGTACAAGACGTAAAACTGGTGCTCTAAATAGCGATTCTGTTGTCTTTGAAAGGTTTTCTTATTGACGCATTTAACCGCAATTTGGATTAACACCTGCTTTTACAAGGCGGAAATATTTAGGCGCAGAATAGACGTGCGCTTTCATGGGCAATTTTTGTACATACCGCGGAATACATAATTAGGCGCTATTTACGCTTCCCCTCCCATCTCTTTACGGTAAACTCCCACTTTCCCCTTGACCCTCCCATGAATGCACATGCATGACACGGAAAAAATGCAATTTGCCATTTTCAGCTCCCGTGACAGGCAGTCTGCGCTTTTTCCTCAATGCGGCCTGTTTGTACATACATCGCCATGATTTTACGCGCACGTTGCGAAACAAATACGCCTGAAGTTGGCGCAAAAGCGCTAGTACATCAGTCATCATGGCCCTCAGTCTCTCTTGCGATGGCGATAACGTTATCAGGAATACTGCCATTTTGTGAATATTCCGGCGACCATTTCGCTGCCAGCATTTAAACTGCAACAATTAAAGGGGTAAATGGTGTAAAATGGTTTTTGGATATGCATGATAACGAGTTCAAACAGGGAGCAAAAAGATGCTAATCCGATGCATTCTAAACTAGCCTGTTTTTAGCTGATGCTTCCAAAATGCTAACACTAATAGCGATTGGGCATCAACTCGAGATTAAGCTCTGTCAAATTCTCTTTAGAATTTAGTAGAGACAGTATACCTCTCTTGGATGTGAATGTCCGCAGGACTGCTGGAGAGGCCTTAGAGACAACAGTGTATCGCAAGCCCACCAACAGAAATAGCTTTTTACGTTCTAGTAGCTGCCATCCACCTTCCATGAAGAAAAGTCTTCCCTATGGCCAATTTCTGAAGGATATGCAGTACTGATGGGGAATTTGAAATCCAAGCCAAAATCGTTCATGACCGTTTTCTCTCTAAAGGCTATGCTATGGCTAACCTTGATTCTTGCCTACAGAAGGCGCGCAGTACCGCGCAAACTGTGCTATTGAAGAGAAGAGGGTAAGAAGAGAAGAGAGCAACTTGAGCTAGGTAGAACCGACTGTTTTCCTTTTTTTGCACAGGCAGTACTCCGTTACCTCGAGAAACAGACACTATGTGAAAAATCACTGAAATTCACCATAAACGTTGTGGAAGCAAGTCGTCTTTTAACCCATGCCAACATAAATTATATTGTTTAACAACATTAATTAATATATACAGGAACATAAAGCTTGTCTTAAAACAAAAAGGGTCACCTTGAAATGGTATGTTTGTTCTTCCTTCTGGGTGGAATGTTTACTGACTTAAAGTACTGGGGCACTGACAAAGACTTGACAGTTTACACTGCAATATGATATGTCGCTTGCTTCTATTTTTCAGGGCATACATATGTGCTGGGTTGTTTTAAGTAAAAGCCAGACTTTTACATTTAGTATAGATTTATTCTAATTAAGTCTACTTAATGCCATTTCTCATGGTTTAAGACAAGTATTAATTTCTGAGAGTACAGCCCATTTACATTACAGACCATTCGATTTGTCATAAGAAGCCTTTTCTTGACACCAACAGTGAAATAGTCCTCTTCTTAAAATTGGTTTTAAAATCTCAACATGATCTGCTTTGACAACTTCCTCTTCCCCCTTAGACAGCTTCTTCAGGTGTCATCAGACCTCTCCATTAATTAAACTGACAGAGAAATGCTGGGACTGTCAGACTCAGACAGTGTTCCTTTCACACCTAGCTCTGGCAGTATGTGCGTGTGTCTGGAACAGTTGGGCAATGATGAGGGAGAGGAGGAGCCGGATAATGAGCGCTTGATTCTCCCGGTCGGGCTGCCCTCCCCCTCCGCCGGTTTCCGTGCTTTAATTGGGTTATTAGCGGCAGTCTGTGCCAGGCTACAGCACTGAGTCGCTCGCTGGGTGTTTGTGAGTGGGAGTGAGCTGGAGACATACTCCAGACACCAAGTGAAATGGGAGGATCTTGTCTTTATATTCTTTGGACTGTGAGGCGGAGGCCCCCCAATTTCACTGGGAGAGGCTGCTGGGCCCTGACGTATTTCAGTATCCAAATGCTTTCGGAATGACCATGGAACCCCTACATTAGTGTCAGAGTTAATAGGCAAATGCATAAAAAATTACCTTGATGTTCCAATAAAATGTTTATTGTGTGGTTCAACATAGGTGATTACCAATAAAACTTCTGTTACTAGCAATCCACCCTTTCTCTCAGGGATCCCAACAGCGTGGTTGAAAAACTCCTGATGCATGTCATCAAGTGTTATTACCCTAACGTAATGCATAGAAATGGACATTGGTGTGGACATACATACTGTACACACTGATTCACACAGGTCTATGTGCAAACACACAACAATGCAACAAGATTAATCTTCAGCAATAATAACTTCATGCTGTCGCTGGTAGCTGTCCACCACCCCAGTATGTTCCAAACATAATATAATCCCAGCCGTGTATCTTCCACTGAAACAACTTGATCAAAACAAACAATAACATGCTGGAGGAGACGCACATTCACACACACAGACACACACACATAGCTTATTAGTCGAGCTATCCATCTTTAGTCTCATATTCTCTTGCTGGCCAGCCTATTCATCATTTATAAATACCTGAAGAGTGGGTAGGGAAGGCCAATGACAAACTGCCCCTTGAAATAATGACATTCATACTTGGCGTCTTAGCAACGCTGAGACACACACACACTTGTGTGCGCACGCACACATGCTGTTCATGCTTTGTTGGCTTCAGTCAAAGGGTGCTAGCAGAGCCTACCCATGGAGCTCTGGGGGTAGTTGCACTCTTTATCCCCGTCCTGAGCTCTCACAGAAACCCATTCCACTCCTCTAAGATAACATTTGGCTTCGTTCCATGTTTGTGATTCATCTGATGTCTGGCCGAGCACAGCATTTCCCTGATAGACTTGTTTGACTTTAGTCTAATTGAACCATATCAGACTCTAAGAGAATTTTTGTCTTTTTTTCTCTCTACTCTCCACTGATTTCATTTCATTATCACAGATGTGAAGCCTTCACCAGCCCACACAGTCAAATTTGGGGCCTTGCTTAATCATGGTACTGGATGAGTGGCAAAAAATCTAATCCACCAAATGACTTTTGAAAAAAAAAAACATGAATCGAGGGTATCATTGTGTTGCCTCAACTTCTTGGGACTCAGTCAAATGAGGAGAATGAGCTCTCAGAAACAAAATGGACGTCAGACTTGTGTCCGTGGCTGCCATGCGTCACCTCAGCACTTGCGTAAGCCGATCCTGAAGGGGGCAAGGGGGGGGCGTCGTGCTAGTAAAGGGTAACGTCTGATTCGCCTTCATCAGCGCTGCCAGAGCTCCCTCATCATCGTCCAATCACAGCTCTTTAATTTCCCATGAGGCTTAGGGTAAAGGGCTGCAAAAGGCTTGGTGGGGAAAGTTAACAGTGAAAAATTAACATCAGAGTTTCTTACTGACTGCATGTTTGTCTGATTGTCTGTGATTGGGGAGTAGGGGGGTACAGAGAGAGAGTTTTTGTTTTGTTTTGTTGATTGTTACAGCTTGATATGGTGTCTATTTCTGTTGCCTTCCTGTGGGTTGATTGTAGCTGATAGCTGGTGTATGAGGAAGGCATCACAGTCCTAATTTAGGTAACCGCATAATTGTGTTCCTCACATTAAAATGGGCAAATTTTGCAGTTCATTACTCTAATCGCTCGACATTTAGAATTGCTGTTTGAAGAATCATCTCTGACACTCAAATGGCAACTTTATCCATTTCTGCCAGGGGCTATTTTCAACCTTGCATATTTTAGTGTCTTTTCAGTATTTCAGTGTCTGTAGAAACCGATGGGCAACTTTAGAGAAGCTTGATACCTACTTCCCTATAGCATAACTTGCTGTTGGTTTTTTTGGAGATGTTAACAGATTGATTGCTGAACTGGAATGGTCCAATTCTCATTGTATGTAGTCTTTTACAGCTTTGAACCATAATGGAAAAAAAGCTTGCTCAATAAACACAGCCATACTGCATCATGGCATAATCTTCCAGCACTAGCACTGTTTTCTTAATGCATGGCCTCACTTCATAATAATCCAATGACTAAAGGAGAATAGGCTCTACAGACACTTTGAAAGCTGGCCAATCAAATGAATTCACTACTGATGAAATATTCAGAAGCACAATTAAATATTTACGCCGAGAATGATGGGGATTAATATGCGTGCTTCAATTTGTGCAGTTTATGGGGGTTTATGATTGGTTATGGGGGTTTATGATTGGTTTGGGAAGTGACCTGAAACTGCCTGGTTTTTTTGACGGTCAGAGTGTAGGCAGGAAGAGGTCAGAGGCGAACATGTGGGTGTGAGTTTTGCTGTGTGGGCAGGCGATTAGCAGGCAGGAATAAAAAGGTCAGATTCACAGAACCAGGAAAACAACTACTGTTTGTTTTATTTGGCCATGTGTGCACTGAGCTGATGACACCTGTTGGATGAAGCGAAATAATCGGAATGTCTGTTATAAAAACAATCTCAAGGATCTCTTTCCTAATTCTTGGCTACAACAATTGAAAACATTGGGCCCGGTTTATATTAACTCTGCACATTACATTCTGCCTGCACAATTAACACTACTAGGAACCTCTTAGCTAATAGCAAATACAGCAATTGTTTGTTTAAGAACCTTGCTCAGAGTAGGATATTGTAAGTATATCAGATGCACAGACTGCCTATTCAGTTGGAAAACAATAACATTAAGAACATTGTTACAAGGGATATTTGTTTTATGTAAAATAGAGCCTAGGTCCTGTCTGCCTTGTATTCCATTTCTCACATGCTGACATTATTAGGCCCCACCACTCCTGCAGCTGAGTTTGGAATCATGTTTAGCAGTTCCAGAAATTGGCAATCAGTAAAGTCTTCTGTCATGCTGCTGCTTCCATTGGTGACAGTTTTATTAATGGAAGGAGGTTTTCCCCCTGTACACCTCCTCCATATACACCAGCTTTAATATTCTGGTTCTGTCCTGTACAAGTGACAATATTTGAATCATTTTTTTCCCCACATAGCTTATACAGGAAATGATTGTGTAGAAATCAGTGACAACCTTGAATGTGTTTGTATTAGGGGTTTGCTTTTTTTCTCCATGTCTTGCTCCTCCCGTAGCCTCCAGGCTGCTTCCCTGTTGTCCCTGCTGTCTCTCTCTCGTCACACTGCCATGGAATACGGCGGCTGGTTGGGGGTAGGAAAGGAGAGAGAGAGAGAGAGCGTCTCTGCTAGTGTCACCATGGCACTCAGAAAGGGGTCCTGCCACCCCAACCCATCCCCCCCCAACCCTCTGCTTGTCTTCCTCCTCTCCCATCTGAGTGGCCTCTGGATCAGAGCGCTGATGCTCCTAATGAGCCTCCATAGGTGCTGGACGTCTGGCTCTCTCTGGTAACCCCCAGCAAGCACAGACACAGCTCCGACTGGAGGGGGGCCAGACCAGAGCATGCCACAGGCCGAGGGATGGCTCATCAGGAGAGAGACATCGCTGCAGCATTTCTCTCGGTCCAGGACACAAGACCTAGATTTTTTTTTATTAACGCTCTGTTGTATTTCTGTCAATGCAAATGTGGATTTATCATTTATAAGTGAATGCCTCTAAAACTCTAATAGAGTAGTGGGACAAATTCTGTTCTGAAAAAAGAAATATTCTTTTTGAATGTGTTTAAAAACATGGGTACACTGTATCTCTTTTGTGTAGGGAGATCACATAATACTAGACTTGTATTTATTAAACTTATTAGACTAAAACACTGTTCAGCATTGATGACACCCCTCTGTCAGCAGTCTATTTCCCCTTGATCAGCCTTCTCAGTATATTTCCCCGGTTCAGTCTCTCCAGACAAATAAGTGGATTGCATTATTGCCAAAGATGAGTGATAGGCTTGGACACTCAGCTTTCGCCTGTCTGGTTTGCAGCCACTCATACCAAAACGGTGCATTATGATAAACAGCGTGTGGCATTGGCAAGCCATCAAAGGAAACATGCAAATCACCGTATCCGCATTAGCGACGGATGCATGCAAAGAAAAACATGAAAAAAGAACAGTAAATGTGTCCCACTCCAGTTCAGAGAAAGAAAAGTCTGAAGTGTTTCTGTCACCTTATTATTTTATAAGAGGCTTGTATGAGGATCATGCATCATGGATGTTGTGCTGCAGTGGGCATAGAAACCATGACATCAACTGGGGAGAGAGAGATGAAGGTGGTCTGGTGCACTGTAAAGTGGAAGTAAGAGTGGCAAGCATGGCAATGTTGCCGTTTCTTACTGGGGGTAAGGGGGTCAATAAACCAACTACCTAGTGGAGATGGTGGGATGATCTCAAGTGAATTGAATCCAGAGTAGTTGATGAAAAGGTCTGAGGGGCCAAATATCTAAAACCAGGAAGGGATTCTATCAAACTTTCTGGGCTAGGCCTCGGGCTTGATAGCAGAATTAAAAAGGAACGTCAGAACCTTTAGAGGCACTGTTCATGAGTCTTTCATGAGCGCTGAGACAAATCCAGACCTTGCCTACTCTTTCCCCCTATCATCTGCAAGCTAAATGTAGCACACCCCATCACTGCACCACACCACTGTGTTCTCTTATGTCTACACCTCCTGCTGTACTGTAGCAGGAGCTCCATCAGGGTTCCGCTTGGCTGCGCATGGCTGCACATCATCACAGCGCCGACCGTAGGGGAGCGAAAGTGGGATCAGTCAGAATGAGAGATTCACAGGGCGAGTTATCTGCCCTGCATGGGGTATACACAGGGTGAGTCATCAGACTTCCGAGAGCTGACTGTGCATTCAGGTCTGCCCCCGTCAATCTGATGAGGGGAGAAAGGCACAGAGGCTAAAGTGGCTGCTTAATCCTCCACTTGGAGATCGGTTGTGCTGAGGCATTTAGTCGGAGCACTGGTCTCAAACACCTTGGCTCAATGAGTACAGTACATGCACTTAACAGGCTCATATAGCTGACTCGAGTGTATTGTAATCAGGTCTGAGTAAAGCTAGCAGCAGGGTCAGTCTCCAATACAAGAGGATTGGTTGCCCCCGATTGAAGGTTATACTTCATGCTTGATTATCCATCCCATTCCAGTCTTTCGGTAAATGTAGATGGAGCACACACAATTGACAGTACAGTGGACCAAATGTGAATCCTCCAGCGAGCCTGAAATATTTTGGATGGACATTAGGATGGACAGAACCCATAACCCATCCTATAAGATATCCATTCCAAAAGTGTATTGAAGCTGTCAAGCCTTCTAAGGGCCTATCAAGAAAAAGTCCTCACTTCCAAGAAAACTTCCATTACAGAAATGTCCTGCAATATTTGTTTTTTTCCCCTCATGAACATGATTGGATACTTCAGTGGAAACAAATCGGCTTGGGTCACAGCCTCTTCTGTCTCATCGGAGTGCTAGATCAATCACTATCTGGAAGCACTTCACTTGATAGTCCCCAAGCAGCCATTGCTGAATGTGGGGAAAGGGATCACTTCCTTTGCCAAGACCAATCTTTCCACTACCTTCTCACACATTCAGTAGAGAAGGAGGGAATATGTGAGAAGAGGGATTAAATGTGCATCCTGCTAAGAAAAGCTACAGCATTATACAGAACATGACACTAATCATGTTTAAGTCTTCATTGTTCATGCAGGTGGGATATTTGCCTGTTATGAAAGAGCTGAAACAAAGCAAACTTGGGCTTGTCTGATTGCATAAACAACAAGGCTTCATTAGGAACAAGGAAGATGAGAAAACGTTTCATCTTTATTTTGAGAAACAGATAAATTATACATTGATGACGCTTCAAAAATAGCAGTGTGTTTGAACAATTAATTATATACAGCCTCTTAGCAAAATACCTTGCTAACTCTGATACAGCACACAGATAGTGTTTAAAAACAAACATCTTCCTTCTCATTTAAAGCAAAGACAATGGAAACATTATACATTACAACACACCAGTTATAACACTGTTTGTCATTTGAGTCCTGTTTTGCCCCCCTTAATAAGGTTTTAATTCACATTTCTACATGAATTGTCAGAGGTCTTCCCAACAGCGGGCATGTTCCACCCATGTAATTTCAACATTGTTTAGACTTTTCACTCATTCATGGCTACCTGAGCAGTTCAGTGAAAGTACCTACATATCACACCAATGCAACAACGCTACGGTGCACTGCAAGATAACATGAACATAAAACCCCCAAAACAATCACTTTGTATTGCGGCAGAATCTTCCTATCACAAATAACATGGACAGATTGTGTGTATTTGTGTGTTATGGCACCTGTGAAAGCATGTCCATTTTAAAACCTGGTCTCTGAAGTCCCTCTCTTCAGCGAGCTGCTCATGAACTCGTCGTGCTCGAAGCTGAGGTTGTTATGGGACCTGGAGATCATCAGGAGCTTCTCCTTCTTGGTGTAGTCCCGTTTGATGGCCATCGGCGGCACCAGGAGCCGGTCCATCGGGTCCTCCTTGTTCTCCAGCTTCATGTAACCGCCTTTGCTGTTGCTACGGTCCAGTCGGGGCCAGCTGGGGTGCTTGCGCTGCTCGGTCTGGACGGTGAGGGTGGCGTGACCCCGCTCCAGGTCCAGCGACTTGGAGTGGGCCGACAGCATGTGGATGGAGCTGTTGGAGCCAAAGTCCTTGCGAGCGGCCCCTGGGGAGAGGAAGCGACTGCTGGCCGACATCGGGGAGAGCGAGGCCTGGGAGAAGCAGGAGGAGAGTGACGAGTCGGTGGCCGAGTTGCTCCTGAGGAGGGTTACCGTCGGAGGCTTGTAGGCTTTGGCGATGTCTGGCATAGGCACGGTTAGGGACTCCATGGAGGGTGGTCGGGAGCCGGCGTGCACCTGACTCTCCAAGTCCTCAGTGATGCTGTCGATGTCCGGCTCGTCGATCACGCAGTTGTTAAGCTTAATGACCGGGAGGGTGAAGGCGCTGATGGAGGACGAGACGATCGAGCCTGTCTGGCACTTCTTGGAGCGGTCGTCCCATGGCCGGCCGCACTCCGGTTGCAGGCCAAAGATGGATCCGGAACGTTCCCGGTAGTTGGGCCCGAGGTGACTCAAGCCGCCCTTCGCCTCGCTCAGCAGGCCCTCCTCTTCCTCGGCCGAACTGGCGCGTCGCGAGAGCCGAACGTCATTACCGATGCCGGAAAACGAAAGCAGCGTGTTGGCCGCTAACCGTGAGGCACACTGGTTCTCGTGGTGGTGGTAAGTCCTGGAGACCTCATGCTCCGCATAGGGCCCCGCATACGCCGAGCCCCCGTTCATGAACTTGTGCTCCTTGACCCTCAGGCTGTGGATGTCGATGACGGTGGAGTACATATCCCGCATGTGGATGATCTTTGTCTCACGGTCGCGGTTCTCGTGAAGGATGGCGTTGGCGCAGATGAAGATGAAGATGCCGATGCCCATTGTGAACGGCCCCAGCATCTTCATCTTCTCCGAGTGCAGGTGCTGCTCGAAGAACTGCGCCACCACGCCGCCCGGCTCTGGCTTCACCCTCGACACGTTGCCGCTGGCGCTGCCGTCGTTCGTGGATGGCAGCCTGGCACTGGACGGGCGCAGATGAGGCTCCTTGTGCGGCCAGTAGCCCAGCACGGCCATAGCGATCCCGGCCATCAGCACCAGCACGCCAAGGACCAGGAAGAAGCCGGACGCGGAATAGAGCCGGATCTTCCCACGCACTACCACCACGTCTGACCGCGGCTTGCGCTTGGCCTTCTTCTTGTCTGCATCCGCCGGCTGCATCTGGATGGGCAGGTGATGCTGGGAGCGGGCCGAGTCCTGCCGCTTCAGTGCGGCCAGTCCTGTGATGACACCCCCAGTTGCTATCATCGTTGCTCCTGACTTCTGCCAAACACACAAACAAACAAACAAAGCCAGCGGTTAGCAACAGACATTTGTTTTGTTTACCCTTCCTCGATGTCCTTGCTCTAAGCGAGGACAGAAAAGCCAGTAATCTGACAGTGGGTGTTTGAAGTGCATTAACCTTGAGGAGACTTGATAAAGCTTCAGCGTTAAGGCGCCATTTCTTCTTAACTGCTGTTGGCAACCAGCATCAGTTCCAAACGGGTTTCACTGTGTTTGATTACAGATGACGGCATAAGTGTTCCACAGCTAATTCAACAGGCACAGTCGCTGGAGGCCAACACTGCTATTTATTTATTTTTCTTTTTTCTTTTCACAATCGTCACGTGACGCTTGTTCTGGGCATGTGATTTCTATTTCAGATTAAAATAATAGCATCCCTCTGTATTCCAAAACAAGGACCGGATGATAAATTGTCTCCAGATTTAGCTGTGAAGACAGAAGTGCACATTTTAAAAATGGCCTCGCTGTTTTTTGCAGAGCAGAGCTGGCTGTTCCTCCCTCTCCCTGGTTCACCTCTCACAGTGATTACCCAGCATCTTCCCAGAGCCAGCTTTAGTAATACATGACTGGAATAATCTAAAATATGCATATGACTCAATCACTGACTTTAAAAACAAACTTAAAACATATCTCTTCAAGATGGCTTATGGACTGACTGACTTTTACTTTTATTTATTTTTTATTTATTTATTTATTTTTTAAGATGACTATAATTTTAACAACCTTTTTGTGAAGTGGCCTTGGGTGACATGAAAGGCGCTCTAAATAAAATGTATTATTATTATTTTTATTATATAACCAAAAAACAACAACACAACTGTAGCTAAGAGAATATGTTATGGACAAGACACAGTGTGATTGTGCAAGGACAGTCAGATATCCATGGACCACATGACAGTGGGTGGTCTTGCTCTCTGGCAGTAGGACAGATCCACTTAAAACAAAACCCTCCAAAAGCCGCATTCAACACTTGAGATTCCTGTACCATGCATCCTCTGACAGACTGAATCTTATTTTTTTTCATCAATCAAGCTATTCATTTTCAGTTGAAAGAACATCAAAACAATGAGTTGACTCTACTTCCTCCAGCTGTTAGACCCCACGAGCCTAGGCTGTCTTGCAAAGCCTGGTGTTGCCTTGTCTCATTGCCTACTGAGGTTAGGAATACCTTTAGGCGAATCATTAACTCTGTCACACTTCAGCAATCCTAAGAGATCTGACGGGGCGTGAGGATTGTATGGTTTCCCATGGAAACTGTCTGCTATGTGGCCAGGTGAGACGCAAATCACATTTCAGGTGTGATCAGGATTTGGAATTACAGTGAGGATCCAGGTAATCCCTGAGTGTTAAAGCATGAGGTGATCAAGTCTGGACGTTGTACAGTGATGTACATGGACCCACACATATTCCACATTTAGATACATGAGAAAGATAGACGTGCCTAGAGGGGCATTCCATGGGAAACAAAAGCTATTGCTTATAAATATATTTACAATATTTAATAGCTGTTTTGAAAACACAGGGGCTATTTTCTGGCAGCTTTATAGTAATTTAGCCACTGAGAGCCTAACTTTGGGTGCTAATTATGTTATAATATTTTATAATAAAAATATATCATTTTTATAATATACTAAGTCTAGAAGGTGGTGTTTCCAAGACCGTTTTCACAGTTAAGCTTTTAATCAGCCCGTGTGGGAGGCTTATGGACGGGGTCAGCAGAATGGGCTCGGGTGCCCTGATGTGTGTCCTCTGCTGGGGATAGGTGTGGGCGTTTCACCCTTTTGATGTTGGATTCAGCACAGCAGCAGAGAGCAATAAGGTGGGGGGGAGTCAGTGTCTGTGCTGGGAAATAAGGTGCTTTCAACTTCAACTGTTAAATTAACTCCCAGGAAAGTGAGGGCTTCTCAGGAGTAGAGGCGTCTTATCTGCTTTTCTTTTCAGCTTCCCTGAGTGGCAGTTGTGAGCCTCACTTCAGCTCTTGTGGAAGAGGTGCAATGATGAGAAAAATGGATCAGTTTTTGTAAAGACTGACTTGGCTGGTAAACTAAGGAAAGGGCTTGGAACGTGACATTGTGTGCCTGCAGTGCATGAAAGGAAAGTCCAAAGGATGTCCATGTTAATCTTTTTAGACATGTTCTCATCATTTTTTCACCTTTGTTTTGCAAATTAATGCATACATCTCTTTGTGCATAGATTTTCTGTAGTGGGAAATGTAGTTTGATAACAGTGCTACCCTTCCAATGTCCACCATGGAAAACTACTTGCATGGACTTATAATCTTGCACATTGTCTGGGCAAACAGCTCGTGGTTACATTATAAGCCTGTTATTACTGAGTTATATAGGACATAACACTGTCACTGCGAAACCAGAGCCATGAAAAGCTATTTAACTTCTCTACTCTGGCGAGTCGCTATGATTGAGATCAACGAATAGACATAGCAGACATCTGCATAGCAGAAGACTTAGTTTTCTTGCATTTCTGAAATCCTCATCCTAACATGCTAGGCACACTAGTAAGCGCCTTTCGCTGCCTGGCGCAGAGGAACCGTGTCACTGCTAATGGGAAGCGGGGACGCTCGTGCGCTCTGAGTGGGAGGAAGGACTAATGTGTATGGAATACATTCCAGGAATCCATTTGGACAGAAAGCCATTAAAACGTCACACAGAAACCCTGAAATGAACATTGCTGATCGTTGTATTAAGCTAAATCACATGTTTTAACGTGTTGGCCCAATACTCCGTGGATAGACGAGAGGGTAAGGTTCCTCGAATGTAGCCAAGGAATCACGGGCAAACAATGAATAAGACTGAATTGCAGACACTAGCACGCCCAGGTAACATTTTCACGTGTTGAATACAAAAAACTGTTTATTATTATTATTATTATTATTATAAGTCTGTGAGAAGTCGTTGTTTAGTGTATGTACAACAAGTAAAACTGTTAATGACTTACCAAATAAGAATGCTACTGGTGTTTTTTCCTATTTAGCCATTGCGCAGAGAAACTTGGAATGCAAGCCATGTTTTCGGTGCTCAGGGTCGCCTTAATGAACCAAGTTGTATTCCCATTGAATGTATTTAGGTGGTATAATGTTAAACTTCCATTTCAGTGGATATGTACAGCCGCTTCTATCTGAAAGACGCGCACCAGAGATGGTTACACTGATACCAGTAGTACCCCATGGCTTCGAAGCGCACAGAATCGGCAATATCCTAAGACATTCGTGCCTGAATAACCCAGTACTAAAAGTAAAAAAATAAAAGTTTTTCGAATATAAAAAATTGGATAAGCTGTTTTCCACCCAAAGAAAATTAGTGGTTGTCGTGACCAGTTGTCCCTACAATGTATTCCTGTACTGTTTACGCAGTTTTTAATTGGACATACAATAAAAATGTAATCCAAAAGAAACGGTAATCCATCAGAAGCAGTGTGTTTAAATTCCCCCGTCTCACTCACACATGCTGAAGGGCGGTGAGCTCCTTACGGTGGTCTCTCCCTCTCTCTCTCAACTGTGCAGCTGTTTAAACAAGGACAGTTGAAGCTGCCTCTGTTACCCCACGTGACACACCACTATGAGTGACGCACAATGAGATAGAAAGGACGAAAGAAAAAAAACACATGCCAATGTAAATATAATTCGCCTGTAATTTATTCACGCTGAAGTAAATGCGTATGCGTGTCAGCACAATGCGATGCCATAAAGGTCAGGAAATGCGTCTACGGAAACCACATGTTGTGGAGGCTTCACTATCCATGAAACCACAGCGCGGCACACATTCTTTCAAGTGAAATTAAATCCACCAAACTTGCACCTTTTGTGCTATATAAAGCAGCGGTAATAAATGCTTTGTGCTAAGCAGTTTACCATTAAGCTATTTTAATGAGGTGTCATTTGAGAATTGTGGTAGTGTCAGACTTGTATGTATGTACAGTATTGTTTTTGTTTCATTATATGTATGCTTTTCATTTTTTTTGGAAGAGTATAAATTAAAAGAAAAAAACATGGGATATTACAAAATACACACCCAATAAATATCCTACACACACACACACTGCATGAATATGATGCCATGGCAACTATAGAGTTAATTGCTTTAGATCTCCATCTAACCCCATGCAGCTGTCAGAGTCTCTGTCGTTTCCTGTGTTTATGCTATCTTACTTCAGTGACCAGAGAAACATTCTCACAAGGAGAGAGAAAACAAACTATTTTTTTGCATTTTGTCGTTAAAAGGTGTCTTCACATTATTTTACTGTACTGTAACCTAATCATGCCCTTATACATAAAATAGGCCTACCCAAGAAGGAGTACTTTTTAATGCCCCTCATTCCCGGTTCTTCCACCCCTCTGTTTCTTGTTAGGAAGTCTCTTGGATTGTTAAAATGCTGATTGACAGGACTGGGATCAAGAGGGTTTGCCCAAGATTTATTTTAAGATTATCCAATTGGGCGAGACCTTATAGGAGGGCTTTGGGCTCCACACTAGTCCCAAAAGTAATACGAGCATGTAGGAATGCTGCAGTACCCCAGTCACTCTGTAACACTTCTGCCAAAGCTGCCCTGGAAATATGACTCTCTGACCTGACCTCATGCAGAAGTGATGCATTTCAGATGACTGGAATAATTGGACTGAAAGTATGTGTCTGTGTGTGCGTGTGTATGTTTGTGTGATAGATAGATAGATACTTTATTGATCCCCATGGGGAAATTCAAGTATGTGTGTCATGTATGTATGTGTGTGTGTGTGTCTGTAATGTATGTGTGGGGACGTGTGTGTGTGTGTGTCTCTCTCTCTCTCTTTGTGTCATGTACGTGTGTGTGTGTCTGTGTTTGTGTGTGTGATGTACGTGTGTGTGTGTGTGTGTGTGTGTGTGTGTGTCTGTAATGTACGCGCATGCGTGTGTGTGTGTCTCTCTCTCTCTGTGTGTGCGTGTCATGTACGTGTGTGTGTGTGTGTGCTGAAGATTAAGATGGGAATTGCACCACTATGGCAACCCTACTTACAACTGCACTGGATGAACGTGTGGATCCAGCCGTGCTCATGCATGACATCCCTGTGCTGATCTTCTCCCATAATGAAATTCAAATGAGCAGCGCCACAGTGAGTTAGGCTCCTCTGTCTGGGCATTCATACATATACAGATATTATCACACAAAGGCAATCATATGGCAATCATATGCCCCCCCCACACACACACACACATACACACACATACACATTATTTTCCATCAAGCAGAGAGGAAACAATGCTGCATTCTGAAACACAGTTTGCCCACGTGGTGTGCACGATTGAGTAAATAGCAAGGCATGGCTGATCCTCATGTTTTCATTGGATTCGGAGCATGTGTACTCTCAGTGTGCCAGTGGGGAAAGTGTCATGAACCACTAAAGCGTTCTGCTGCTCATTTTCCTCTGAATTCCAATACATGACCTATATGCATTCGGCACATACATGCATGCGCACACACACACACACACACACACACACACACACACACACACACACACACACACACACATGGCCTGAAAATCATATCCTTCAGCTGCTGCAAGAAAAGGTACATTTCTTCCGGAGCAGTATAAATGACCAGCCATTAACTCAGAAATGCTGAACTGTGCACCATGGTGGTCATCGCATAAGGTTGAGCTGCGCGGCATACTGCCAATCAGATAAAATGACATCGTTTCATCCAACATTTCTTGGCTCCGAGTTTTATTTTTAGTTAGGACCCACAGATGAACATTCCTCACAGGTGAGGGAGGTGGTTGTTGGTGGTGTTTAAAGGTGAGGACAGAAGCAGTCAGGTAAATCTCTTCTGTGGTGGTGACAAGCTGAATAGACTCTCCTCCCAGAGAAAGGAATCCCAGCCTACTGATTGTGTAGGAGTGATCACAGCAGAGAAAGAAGACCATATATGAGAGAAAGCAAGAGACCGACAGAGAGAGAGAGAGAGAGAGAGAGTGAGAGAGAAATGTTAATTATGGGCAGTTCAATACAACTGGGAAAAGAGGAGCATAGGAACACAACAAAGAGAGGGCAAGAGACATACAATGAGTTTAAGATGCCGCATGTTGACAGGGGGGTATTGTGTCCAGATTAGCACACCTAATTAGCATTCTCCATGCGTTTGCATATGAGGCGAATGACATTGGCTGTGGTAATCAGTGTCTGAAGCCCTAAAAACAATAGTGTCTGATGAACGCCCCATCAACCATTTCTTCAGCATCATAACCACCGTAGCCTGCTATCCTTGGAATTATTCAGCGCTGGTTTAATGTGCAGGCGTAGTAGAAGTCAGCCTAATCATGGGAATACAAATTGTGAGAGCAAAGAAGCACTAGAGCTGGCAGTGCATTTGTGGATGCTTCACACAACTGCTTCTGATTGTGACTGTCTCAAAGAAACCGTAGGTAGCCTGCTCCCGAACATCATCTGTGTTCCAATTCACATACAGTACTTCTGTACTTACCATACCTAATATGAGTGCACAAACCAATGCACTTGTAAGTACAGAGGTATGCAAATTGGAACACAGCTCTGATTACCTCTTACTCTCATTTTCTTTCTCTTAACTGGCTCTTATTGAGTCCTCCTTAGAGTAATCCTGTGCCCCACAAAGTACTCCTAAAAATGAAATTAGATACTCTTTTTGAGAGGATTTTTGGGTGTCGGTGCTGTAGTCAATTTACTTTATAACGCCTGTGTGAAAGTGTGGTGATGTGCAGTAATGAAATATGGAATATAATTTCACCATATTATAATTCAGAGTATTCCAATATCAGCGCACATGCATTGGCGTCAGAAGAGGAAAGAAGGAGATGATGCCGATGCCATGAGAAGTTGAGGGGTGTGTTGTGTAGCTAGAAAGCAAATGAAAAATATTCAGCTGAAAGGAAATATTCCAAGTCTATTAGACTACCTTATGCAGTGTCCCAGCTTGGTGCCTGCTGAGGTGGCCTGGATCACTGCTGCTCCACCGGAGACCTAGTGATGAAGCCGCTATGTCACAATGGGGGAAAGCAGACAGAGATGTGCCTCCCAAGTGTAAGTACAAACAGAGACTTTCTAATGAGGAGACACAGCACTAAAAAAATCCTCCATAGAAATGCATTGGGCTAGTTTGTAACTAGAATATAGCCGTTGTCTACAAATATCACACCCCTTCCTCGGCAAAATGTCGACGTGTGAATACATTGAGCCAATCATGTGGTGTGTTGTGAAGACATCGTGCCAGTCATGTGTTGTGAACTCGCCGCTGGAGCAAGATTGGTGTCATGAAGCCTTGCTCACGCGCATTTCTGCCGAAGAGGATCCCCGATGAGTGCCCAAAAAGCGTTGCAATATGGCCGCCGAGTGGAGGGACTTGCCTAAAAGGATTTTGGTACAAACAAAGGCAGCACAGTTTTAGTTGATTGTGTTAGTTAAATGTCACCCGTCCACCGTTAATGTGTCCATCAGTGTGAGTGATGCCCTGACACACTATTAAACCACGCATGTCTGATATTACAGGCATTTGCCAAAGAAGAGCTACTGTACACTACTGTCATTTTGGAAAACCCCAGCTCACCACTATGTGTATTGACATATTATACAGATTTATGTAAGTAAATACATTGTAGAAATCTTGTAAGTATCAAGAGTTGGCCACACATATGGTTAAATAGATGTGACAATACACTAGCTAACGTGCTTGGAAACATCATATTGACATCTCTTTACTTCCAGTGTTTCTACTAGATCATGGCCACTATCAGACAGTAAAGCCTGATAAACACCATTTCAGCACAATACGTCTAAAGAGCACCTCAGGATAATTCTAACTGCTCTGCGGTAAGCAAGTATTGAAAAAAACACGCCTCTTCAATAATGCAGTCGCCTTGAGATTTCACAATAGTGTTTTTGATGTACGCTCAGAAACATATCACAACAAGCTCTTTGCATTGGCTACGCTGAGTGAGATAGAGAGAGAAAGCACAAACACACTGAACATGTCGTACCAAAACAGACAATGACATATAAGTAGAGAGAGAGCGAGAGGGAGGGGGAGAGAGAGAGAGAGAGAGAACACATTCTGATCATGTCTGTTAGTATTTGGAGGGGCGGCTGGCTGGATTTTCATGGCTCTGCTTTTGAGCAGATGCACATGCTTATCTCGGAGGAGAGCGTTGGGACGTTGCCTCCCAAACATATCATGCTCCAATTGAGCTTCAGCCACGGAAACTTGGCCAGCTACAATCACAGTAGGAGTCACTCTTTCCATACTGATAGCTTCAGTGTTCACAGGCATATCTGTGATGTGATGAGATTGCAAAAGTTTTAGGAAAATATGGCAGAGGTACAAAAATGTGTTGTTATAGGGATCAAGATGAACAGAATGTTTCAACACTGCTATGTTTTGTATGGAATGAGACAATGATATTATATATGGAAAGTTAAAACCAGATTAAGGGGAAATCAAAAACGTGTTCGGCCAAAAATCTGGACTGGATTCAAACGGGAAGTGACTTCATTCAAAAGGCATCCATAATGCGTTCGTTCCCAGGCACCCGCCTTCAGAAAAAGACCAATCACAGAGATGAGCGCTCGTATATTGTCTCCATGGTGATGATGGTGTGTTGCTGTGACAGCATAGCAGGGCAACATCAGCACAACAGGTAAGAGCTGTGATTCCTGTGGTTAAGACAGACTTGACAGTACTGACATTAGTACTGACCTTCCCGATGGAAATCCCATATTCATGATTGAAAAACAGCTAATTGTGATAGTTCTAAGAACTGCATTGCACTCAGTAAATTCTGTCAGAGTATGTGCATACACAAGTATCAGAGGCTTTCCCCACCTTTAACATTTGACCTCATCACTGGTTGTTTACATTTTGTGTCTGGAGTTGATGTAAACTGAGAAAATATCAGGCCTCTTTCTGGAGTTTCTTCCTCCTGTTAACATTTCAGGGAAATAATATATATGTGTGTGTGTGTGTGTGAGAATAAGAGAGAGAGAGAGTGCACCTGACCTGCGGCTACCTCGAGTCAAAATTAAACTTAAATATTCCAGTTTAGAGGATCTCATCCAAATTTCAAAACCCATTTCAGCTTCCAGTGAAGTTTTAATACTTCCTAAACCTCATGAGCTCCATTTGTCATGCTAGTCACAGCGTAATGCATATTTGCTACAGTTTCATATCTCCAGCACAGATAAGCCAAGCACATTCCTCTCTGTAGAACAGTTCTGCTGCTAAATCAGGTCCATTCTCTTGCTCTACTTGGCATTTGCTTGAGGCTGGACATTCATGTGGGCAAACATCAGAGTGATCGGACACATCTGGCTCATGCACACTGAAAACCCACTGGAGGTCACAGCCAGTGAGCCTCCCTCTGAAATCTGGAGTCTTCATGACAAATGTATACAATGCAATGATTGATCATTTAATCTCAAATGACATCAATACAAACCATATTTCTTAATCAGATAAAATCATACTTCGGAGAAAAGATGATGAGCACACCGTAGACATTTCCTTGTGTTGCTGTCTTGACCACCAGGGCTTTTAAAAAAAGAAGAAAAAAAGAAGAGAAAATCTGTACGGGCAGAAAGAAAAATTAGTTTTGTAATGGGGTCGTTGCTCTCTACAATGGGGGTGTCATCTTTACAGGGTAATGAGGAGATTAGACAGCCAATCTGCCAGATCTCTTGTGTTAGGGAGCAGACTCAGATGTGGGGTTCCAATTACCGCGAGTGCGACTTACAAGGCCGGACACAGCGTTGAGTTGCCACCGTATTTATTTGCAAATCAGTAGAGGGACGTGATACAGGCTACAGCTCCCTCCCCTCCCCCTCCCCTCGCTTCCTCCAGGCATGGCTTCACATCCGCAAAACATTCTCACGCTGGTCCGAGCATAATCGGCATAAATAAATAAATAAAAAAATGGCATATGAATACATGTAGTTACAGACTAAAGGAAAGATATAAAGGAAGAAAACATCATTTCTTTGTGTTCTTTATGCTTCAATCACGCTCACATGGAAATAAAAATAGCATAGAGGCGTCAATGGCTCAAGAGTATACAAAGGATGTCTTTTTTTTTTTAACTGTCTGTGGTTAGTGGGGCTAATTCCAGTAGCTGCTGTGATGAGGAGTGGTTGCACATACACATGGGATAGCAACCAAACAGATTCTGGCTTCATTTGAAAGCCTGCTGAAATTCTTTTTATATCTACAGTACAGTATAACTACATTGGAGAGAGCTACTAAGAGTTGCACATGAACCCTAAAACTTTAGTAAGCACCATCTAGGGCACCATCTTAAGTCCCTAGTGTGTATCATTTACATTATATTGGCACATGCCTGATGATTAAATTATTTCCAGTATATTCTGCCTGGGTGAGAGAATCTTCTGTTCTTTCTCAGCCCTAAAATGACAACAACAAAAAAAAGGGAAAAAATAAGAACAAAATGAAAGGGAAGTGTGGCTCTAATGTCATGTTTTTTGCCTCAGGAATAGAGGAGGGATATTTTCCATCACCCTCCTCTTAATAATCTACTTGCCCTCTGTGCCCCGCCATGCAGAGGAAATCATCTGCCCGCTGCTTCTGTTTTGACTTGTCATGTTGCCCCAGGGAGAGGCCATTGAGGCTGTATTCATCAGCTCTACTACAGCAGCCTCATATTTATGGCCTTTAGTGCCTACAACCTCCAAAAACAGCTTTGGGATTTCAATATAACCTTAAAACAACCAAAGGGCACATACCGACCAATAAAAAAATGCTTAAAGAAATGATGTTTGTGTGAAGTGTTTTGCTTTTTGATTTTTTTTTAAGGGCAGCCCTTTCTACCCACACACTAGCCCTGATTCTAAAAAAAAGCACATACTGTATACCTCATTAGTACAGTGAGTAGGCATAATGAATAAAACTTAATTGTTGCCCTCATATACTGTATATACACAATGAATTTCAACTGTACAGGTCTATGAATTTCATGGCAGCAGAAAGAAAAAAACAACAGTGCAATATACATGTGCATTTTTCCCCCTCTTCTCCTCTTGCATGATTCAGGATCTTCTTTGAGGAAGAGTTCTTTTGTGCTTCTTATTTTTTCCCCCCTCATTTCATTCCCCCCCCCCCCTTCTCGGCCTGTCTCTCAGAGTTCGTTGTAGGCTGAGTCTTCGGCAGTCTTGAACATCAAGATTGAATTGTAGATCTTTAAGGCAGGGCCCAGCTTGATGCTAAGGATCTTCACCAGATCCACCTGGGTGAGCAGCAGGAAGGCTTCGCCATCGATTTGCTGAAGCAAGAGAGAGAAAAACGGAGAGAGGGGGAGAGAGAGAGACAGAGAGAGAGAGAGAGAGAGAGAAAAATGGTCTTGTTATACTGTATTGCTCTGTCATTCTTAACACTATCCAAACAGTCGTGCTAATAAAACAATTGAATTAAATTAGGAGAGAGAGAGAGAAAAAAAACAAGGCACATCAGGACTGCTTTATGAGGTAAGATCATGCATGTTTTGAAAGAAAATATATGATACTTTGCTCCACTAACACACTGACTTTTTTTTTTTTGCTAATCTTACTCAGTGCCCCGACTCAACAACTGCACCCATTACATAAAGCTAAATGATATGAAGGTCTGTATGGACCATTTTGCCTTTCCTGTTTTCAAACCGAAATGCTCTCTTAAACCGTTTCATATTTTACGTTAACCAATAGAAAGAGCTTTGTTGTTAATCCACCATCCTGATCTTAGAAGAAAAAAAATGCGTGTGGGGATAAGTCTGAAAGTTTGCTATGGTTTAACGCACAAATCGAGGACACTTCAAAGCGTAGTTGCCCGAGATTAATACATCAAGCCATGAAAATGTTGCCGGCTTCATTAGAGTAGTCAGATATGCAGAGGCTGACTCATCTGTAGCCGTACAAACCGTCTCTCTGTACTGAACCATTACACCCAAGCAGCCAGTAATGAGACTTTTCCTATACTTCACAAAAAAGTCTAACAAAGTGACCCAGAAAGACACAGTAAAAAAATATTTTATTTCTATGTTTGTTCCTTTTAGATGTTAAAATATGACTAATGAGTATTTTCTATTCGCCAGTATGGACAAGTGATCATAAGAAGGCAAAAACATTCAAATGTCCAAATGTACAAAGACAAAAAAGCACTTATTCCTCCCCTTATTATACCTCACATCAAAATCACAGAATTGTTATCAGCTTGAGACCTTTCAAGTACAACAGTAACAAGCAGCTGTGGACTTAACAAGTGTCACAGAAACGCGTTATATTCCATAATGAACGGCTTTTTGATGGCACAGACAGAGGTGATAAAGAAGGGTCTCAGCATGTATATACACCAGAAATGTAAATACATTCCCACTGGAGATGGAAGACAAACTATTGATCCTTGTATTGTATTCACAAAGCCACCAGCTTATTAGTCAGCCTGTGAGGGTAGTTGTGCCTTTCTGATTGACGAGAAGGGTCTTTTATGTCTCTCCACTTTTCTCTGGTCTCTTTCCCTGGACCAAATGTGACATCAGTACTGAATAGAGAAAGTGGGAGCACAGTCAGGGGTAAACACTCACACACTCTCCCTACGCACAGGCACGAGTGCGTCCGTGGGGGCTGCATTAGTTCCCCATTAACACACAAGGCACAGAAAGGGCCATTGAGCAGCGTACAGCGAGCACTCCAGCCCAGACAGAGGACAGGACACTGACGTCTAGACGCAGCAGGGCGGCCAGTGAGATAATGGATCTGATAAGATCGTAAAACTCACAACCCGTCAGCTCATGGCAGCAGGCTGAGTGATGGTACTTATGTGTGTGTGTGTGTGTGTGTGTGTGTGCGCGCTTGTGTGTATGTGTGGGTTTGCTGTACAGCAATATATTTTAGGGTACTTGGATTTTCAACAGATGACGCAAGTGTGTTTTCTAACATTTTCAGACCCCTGGTCTCATAAATGTTTATGAGAGAGACTTGTGGTTCTGCACATGATGAGAACTCAGAAACTCTAATTACAAGTGCTAATCCTGTCACATTATTACAATATTAAAATGACTCTATTACACAATACAGTCACAGAAATTATTATGCCAACAGTGTCTAAATGAGACATCACATTGAATAGGACTAAATTAAAGAGGGGTGACTGGGGCTGAATGGAGATGACTACTTGTTGACAAGTTCACATGTTCCAGTCTGGCAATCGCTCCACAATCCAGCGACATGCTGCGACCCAGAGGGAGGGAGAGTAGAGAGCGCGTCGCAGACATCTCCGCAGAATTATTTAAGCCTCGCCGCCCTGAGCGCTCTTTAAAATTCAGTCCCATAAGAGGGAAAGGCTCTTTTTCTTTTGATTGAATTATGCACACACACACACACACACACACACACACACACACACACACACACACACACACACACACACACACACAGAGAGAGAGAGAGTGATACACACACACACACACAGGTCACAGAGACACACACACACAGACACAAATACATACACGGGCACACACACAAACAGGCACACAAGGCATTAGCAATATTGCATACTATGGGGACATTAAGTCCCCACTTCAAAAGTGATGTGAGACCACAGACTTTTAGATGTAAGTGTGTACTTTGTGCACAGTAGTGTTTTGTTTACTCGTTCAGCTGGGGCCTTTGGCAAACAAATGGCTCTGTTTATGTGCAGATGAAAGTGGCCATGAGTCATTCTCAGTGAGGTGTGTCTGTACCTATCAGAGGGATGGAGGGGGGCCGGTGGGTAGGGGGTGAGGGCGGGGCATTTGGAGTGAAAGCAGAATGGGTCTTCGCACACTCAAAAAGAGTGGAGGACAGTGGCAATCACAGTCACGGTCATTAGCTGATTCTTCTCATGCATTTTTGGCTAATTAAGTCTAGCTCTGTCATCTCAGTTCACTCACTCACACACACACACACACACACACACACACACACACACACACACACACACAAAACACACCCACCTACACATCCGCACACATAGACTGTCACATACACAAACACATAGGCTACTAACTCACTCTCTCACACACATATGCAAACAGTGAACATACCTCTTCCCTGAAAGTGCGAACTTGCTCCTTGCACCCTGGCAGACCCTGAATGAACTCAGTTACCTAAAAGACAAACATAAGATTAATTATATACTCACACACATATTTTTTGATCACCATCATCAACCTCATCATCATCCTTAGCTGTAGTGTCAGTAGCTGTTATAGTCATGAGTTTTCTGAGCAAACGTTACTTAACTGTTTACGCAACTGATGAACCCAAATCATTATCATTCCTGTCATGAGTTGAATTATACTCATTCAGAGCATATCATTATCAATCCAATCAGTGCAATCATCGGGAAAATCGCCAGCACATCCCTGAACATCATTAGTCTCACCACAATCACTTCACTATCAGCCATCTGTAATCTCCAGGGGGTGGAGGATGAAATTTCCAAGCTAATCAGTTACTTTCAATGGCTACTTTAGAGCACTTGTGAAGAACACACACACACACACACACACACACACACACACACACACACACACACACACACACACACACACACACACACATGATTCACCCTCACTACCTCATGACAGTTCTCAAGAACATAACTACTAGACCACATGTCAGAGCTACACAACCCTCAGGGCAATGTTAAAGCCCTACTCAAACACACACACACACACACACACACACACACACACGCCTTACCTCCTCCACGCTCCAGGCAGCCACTTTGGTAGCGGTGATGCCAGCTACGGTGGGCAACAGCTTGCTGTGCTGGTCCCAGCAGTGCGGTGTACCCGGGGTGGGCGAGAGCGAGCCGGCGGGCATGAAGACGGACTGGTGCAGGGCCTGCTGCAGGCTTAGGTCTGGACAGGAGAGAGAGAGAGAGAGAGAGAGAGAGAGAGAGAGAGAGAGAGAGAGATTACTATGGGACAGAGGGTGGGTTATCTCAAATCACCTCTTTTGCAATCAGAAAACACGGATGTCTCCCGTTTGGTTATTAAGCAATGATGCAATAATGGGATAATAAATCACCAGGTCCAACGGCTTTCAGAGCTGCTCGTTTTTCTCCATAGACAGTAAAGTAAAATTTAAGAAAATTGCCTTTAAAGGAGAATTCCGGTGTGATATTGACCTAAAGTGTGTTGAAACATGATATGACCGAGTGTGAACGTATGTCTCATAGCCCATCTCGGCTTGTCCCCTGCACTCCAAAATCTGGCGCTAGTTAGCCTGTTTTACACCATTTACGAGGCTCAATGTATCTCCACACTTCATTGGTAGACTTCCGAGGGCCCTGACATTTAAAACGAGACATTGAGAACTTTGAAAAAGCACTGGTAGTTTACTTACAAGACGATTTAACAATTTATTTGCATGGCTAGCCCGATGCCGTAGCACCACCATTGAAAAAGCTGTTGGTAGCATCGGCTAACTAGCGCCAGATTTTGGAGTGCAGGGGACAAGCCGAGATGGGCTATGAGACATACGTTCACACTCGGTATCATGTTTCAACACACTTTAGGTCAATATCACACCGGAATTCTCCTTTAAGAAAATTGTCATCCTACTACTCACTTGTAACCCAATAAAATCCTATTTTTCACGGAAGCCTGGACGTTAGCCTACCCTTGATTGTATCATCTGGCTGCACAGCTACAGTAATTAGCCTACTCTGTTAAACGATTTTGTTTTACTGTTACTAAAATGGAGGTGATGGTGACATGGTGTACAAGTTGCGAAAACCGGCTGGCTGCGTTTTTTGATGAAAAAACTGTTGGACCCGTGACGTCGGACTTAAGAACCGGATTCACACTGTAACTTCAATGCTTTCTTTATTGTGCGTCACGTTGGACAAATTAATAAATGTAAAATTCTGCTTTTCAATGATCCTGTGAGAATAACCATTGAAGGTTTTTTACGCAAACTTTACATGCTTTCAAAGTCATGTGTCAAGAATCCTGACATACAGCAAACTGCTAATGTCAAAACTCTGTTCACAGAATCATCACAGAATGATAGAGCTAATAAAAATAATAGAGCAGAGCAAACTCAACCAAAATAGCTGGATGGGAGTTAGAGACACTGATCAGACACACTTTTTGGAATGAAATCATACATCAATGTTTACTTTAAATATTAAAGTATAATAAAGATTTAATATAAATATATAATAATGCATTGCACAGTCATCATGTCATGAATTTCTTATACCAAAGCATCGTTGCATGCTGTTGCATAGTCAATTTCATCATTCATGCTGGCATATCTACTAAGACCCTGGTCTGCTGAAGGCTAGAATCTTATGACACACCGCAACATGCACACAACTTCACCACCACTGGGTCTCGTGGTAATGGACAATACACCAGCACGAGTGTAAATATGTAAGAGGACAAGAATAACCCCACACAGCACAATGCACAGTCAACACAATGCACAGTGGGCAGCAGTTATATATTTTCATGAGTTCAAACTTTTCATCTATGGTATACAACCACATTTAAGACATCATGTTGTTGTCTGTCCCAGTGTATCATGAAGCCAACAGTAATCCATGCTTTTATTACATGTACATACTTTTATTACAAATGGTTAAAAATTCAGCAGCTAGACTTTCAACTCCCAGAGCTCCCGTCCTGCCTCAGCTGCACTGGGAGGTGAAAGTAGGCAATGGCAGATGAACATTTCTAGTAATGAACCCTTAAAAAGGAGACATAACTTCTGTGATATGCCTAGACTAGACAGCTGAATTTCTTCAATTTACATTTTACTGATGCTTTTTAACGCAGTTATTTACATGGTCTTCCTATTTTCACTGCATTAATTGTAATATGTGTTGTTGTATCTATCTCTTGTGAAATCTCATTTTTTACTTAACTCTAAATCTGACGTTTTATTTACTGATTTGCTTGTTTGTTTGTTTGTATTATTACAACTTTTCTTTTCTCTCTATTATTTTGTTATAAATCCTCCAAATGTAAATTATTATTATTATTAGACTAGACTTTCCCTCTGCCTACAAACTTGTGATCAGTAGAAAAGCTGTCAGAGAGTTTGCACAGTCATAAGAAGAAGAGAGTAAGAGAAGAAACCAGAGAGGAAACGGAGGCCAACCCAGGTCTTTAAATATATGGGTAAGACTGAGGAAATGGAAACTAGCTGATATTTCATTAGATTAAAAGAGTCCATTACTTCAGACTTTCTTCGCTGTTCAAGGTTATCGACTCCCAGGCTCATTTAGAGTCTCCTGTTTATTAAATTTCACCACGTGAGATGAAAAATACGCTTCTCAGAAACCACTTTTCCACACAAGATTTACAAAAGGTGTCCTTGTCTGGCACTCAACTTTTGTTCACACTTTTTTTCTCTCTTTTAAAGTCACCTTCCCTACTTGTACTTCCAGTTTTTTATGAATCATAATGCATGGCCTTCCGGAAACTTCAGTAAGTGGACAATACATGATGCTTTAAGCTGGACAGAGGAAGTCTTTTATTTTGCTGTCAGCAGTACGCTTGCTAAGGGGAGAAGACATCTTGTTCTGGCCAAAGCGCGGTTCCCAGCCTCTCATCCGACAGCCAGGGTTTCTGATGAGAACTGGACTGAACTCGTTTGAATTTGATACGGGATGAGAAAGACTTATTTTGAGTGAGTTTATTTTTAAGTGTTTGAACGCTAAAGGCAAGGAGCCCAAGTTTCAAAATCAGAAGAAACACACACACACACACACACACAAAGGGAGAAACAATCTCAGACGAGACTATTGTGCACGATATTATATAATGTGAAATGTTTCGACAGATTGGGGGCTGAATAATGTTGGAACTGGATAGCCTTCAACTAATATTCTGTGAGAAATCTCAAACGATAAAATAACAATGACGTACAGCACAGTGAGGTCATTTTTCTCTCTCAACAGACACAGCGAAATGCCTTGCCTTGGAGCGACTGTTTGAGAGTGAACTCCGTGAACCCTGACAGGTGTCTGTTTATTGCAGCCATTACGGCTCTGATGATATCTGCCATTCATGTCATTCACAAACACCTGGATGGAGAGGTTCTATTTACTTGACTGCAATTTCCTCACCATTGCGCCCCAGTGAATCATTGGGATCACTGCATGCTTCCCAGTGCTGGATATGCATCCAGATTCAACACACAGTACGAAAGACGCATAGGGTCACTGCAGCGAATCTAACCATTAAAATGGCATTTTCGAGATAAAGAAAAGTTGTACATGCACTTTCATTCACAGAGTTCACTTTCAGAGTCTCCTGCAACCCTTTCAACAAACCTGCTTATATCTCTGTTCCTATTCAAGTCCATTTAATCCTCACACAATAGCAGCCCCTTAACTCTGACCTGTAATCTCCTATATGTCAGAGACGGTGAAAATATACGAGCCCCTAATGTATGTTCAGTACAGCTCAGCTGTGCCAAAAGACTAAGCGAAAAACAATGCTACTTTTACCTCAGAAGCCATGTGTGCGTGTGTTATGCAATGACTGTTGTGCATAAAAAAAATGCATTTGGTGTAAAGGGCACTGTGTGTAGAAACCATAGAGTAAAATATGCGCACGTTGTTATCTTTTCCAAACAGCTTTTACAGGGCCAGCACTGCAGATGCTGATTCGGTCAATACTGGATAAGAAATTTCGAGAAAAGAAAGAAAGAAAAAAAAAACCCCAGGGCCAAGGCCATTTGATGCCCCCTTTCAACCTGAGGCTTTCATGCACTGCTGGGGTCTGACGTGACGTTCTCTATTCCTCTCACTCTCTTCATCTCCATCTCTCCCTCTTTCTCTCGGGGGAGGAGGAGCGACTCACTCCGGCCCCTTGGAGAAATCTCATTAGGAGTTCCATGGCCTTTCTCTTCACTTGACAAAAGGCCCCCCCCCACACACACACACACACACACACACTTACACACACATACACACACACATGGACACACACATAGATGAGCGGCCTTGAATGTTCTGACAGAAGCAGAGACACAAAGTCTCATCTCACTCAAAAGACTCAAAAGACTCAAACTCATCTCAAACACACACATACACATACACACACATACACACACACACACACACACACACACACACAGATGAAATGACCATGGTTCTGAAAGTTCTGAAAGAGGGCGAGACTCCTAAAGAGCTTCATGTCAAACACACACACTGAGGAATGTACAAAGGTGAATGGCCTCAACAAAGACACAAACAGAGATGCACAAAGACTCCTGTCCTCTCTCTCTCTCTCTCTCTCACACACACACACACACACACACACACACACACACACACACACACACACACACACACACACACACACACACACACACACACACACACACACACACACATACACAAAGCCCAGTCTCATACAGAAAGAGGCGTAATTCTGGAAGTATGAGTCACTGAAGACAGAGAGAGAGGACAGGGAGAGAGAGAGAGAGAGAGAAAGAGAGAGCGAGAGCGAAATAGAGAGACGAGAGAGAGAGACGAGAGAGAGAGGGAGAGACGAGAGAGAGAAAGAGAAAGAGAGAGACAAGAGCGGGAGAGACGAGAGAGAGAGACGAGAGAGAGAGGGAGAGACGAGAGAGAGAAAGAGAAATAGAGAGACGAGAGAGGGAGAGACGAGAGAGAGAGACGAGAGAGAGAGGGAGAGACGAGAGAGAGAAAGAGAAAGAGAGAGACAAGAGCGGGAGAGACGAGAGAGAGAAAGAGAGAGATGAGAGAGAGGGAGAGACGAGAGAGAGAAAGAGAGAGATGGAGAGATGAGAGAAATAGGGGGAGACGAGAGAGAGAAAGAGGGAGAGAGAGGGAGAGACGAGAGAAAGAGAGAGAAGCAGGTGTGCATGCCAGCAGCTAGGCAGGTGTGTAGACTGGGCCTGGAGAAGAGACTCAGCTGCTGGTTCCTCCAGCACCAACCCTGAGTGAAGAGAGGGCCACGAGGCGTGACACCTTACAGGTGCTCTAAGCGATGTTACGCCGTTTCTAAGCTAAAACATTTTTTTTCACAACCAGCAAACTTTGCCTCACCATACGCTAGCTGCCTGTGTCCTGAATACACTGTAAAAAAAACGCAGTCTCTGGGGGGGTATTCCAAGTACATGGTTTAGTGACAAACCTGAGTAAGTTAACTCAGAGTAAGTGGTAAACCTCCTAATAGAAGAGCTGGTCTGGTCCAGCCTGGTCCAGCCTGGACCAAAAAACATAACAAACTGTTCCAGCCAATCACCGACGAGATGCACGTTTAGGAGAGTTGCAATTGCATGGGAGGGAGGGGGAGGGAGTAGCGAGCTAGCTCTCTGTTTTGTTTGAACATCAACAGAAGTGACGTTACCCAACATTGCTTAGTGCAGCTTAGTGAAAGCTTTTATGGATCTGAAAGCTTTTATGGATCAGGGGATGGAGGGATTGAACAGAGCCGACGAAGAGGAATGTAGTTCAGAGATCTGCCCAGATCTGGACACTGAGGGGATTTATTTGCCGCTGAAGTATTGCAAAAGCTACAGATCGACTTTAGTACAGTACAAAAGTGAAAAAATGCTTTGATGGTTATGCACACCGAGATGGTCAGACAGTTCTTGGGAGAAATAACAGATCGAAGAAATAACATTAGCTTTTGTGAAGGACATTGTATCAGTAGCAGCAAACAGTACACACATGCACACAAACACACAAAAAACAAGCTCAAAATAAAGAAGCTTTCTCACTCTCTCTCTCTCTCTCACACACACACACACGTTAAGAGGAAAGATCCACACACACACACAGCTGAAAGTGAGCGAGCGTACCTTTGGTTTCGTTAATGGAAGACACCTCACTCTCCACCTCCTCCTCTTCCACTGGCTCCTCGACCTTCTTCTGCTTACAAGGACGCCCCACTCTGTCAGAAGAGGGGAGAGAAGAGAGGGGATGAGAGGAAGAATGAAAGAAAGAGAAAGAAACGAAAAAGAAAGAAGGGATGGGGATTGAAAGGTCAAGAGGGTCAGGTGGCTGTGGAGAGCTGCCAGCCAGCCTTGTACTCGTGCAGCTAGACTACGCTCACAGGGGGGCTAATGGAAAGACCATTGAGTACTAGGAACTAATACGCACACACAACGGTGTGCACACCAGTATGTCCACATGAGCAGACACATGCATAAGCACACACATGCATAGTCAGACAAATGCACAGGTGCCAGTGAGAGATCTTTCTCCTTCTTTCTCTCTCCTCTCTCTCTCTGTCTCTCTCCTATCTCTCTCTCACACACACAGGTACAAAGAGCGATCTCTTTCCCTCCGTCTCTGTCGGTCTCTTTGTCTCTCTCTCTCTCCGTCTCTCTCAGACACAGATACATTGACGCTCTCGGTTGCTGGTGTTCTGAGGATGTTATTTCCAGAGCTGGAGCTCAAAGCTGAAAGCCCTCAGATCCCTGCTGCTTAGCCAAAGGCACAGGCTCTCTAGGACTGCTCCTGCATAGACATCCTATCCACACCATCCACCATCCAGTATTGGGCCAGAGTGGGCATGTTCAATCCCAGAATAATCATCTGGATGTGTGATGAGAGGCCACAGGATAAACACGCATGAGAGAGGTGTGAGGCTCTCAGACAGACACAGCACACACACACACACTGGCGCGCTGGAGTCTCACACAGCTCGAACGGCTGCCTGTTGAGGTGTGACAAATCAGACATGCTGATGAGGTGACTGCTATGATAAGCGTCTATGGGAGAGGCAGCCCAAGCACCCTCACAGAGCTGTAGCATACACACGTGGAAGCACACAAGCACATTTTAATGATGTCTATTCCAAATGAAACCGCTGAAGATAAATATTCAAATGGACACAAACAGAGACACATACTCATATGCAGACCTACAAAGGCCACACCAATACACACACACACACACACACGCAAGCGCATACACACACGGACGCACGCGGATGCACGCACACACACACATACAGGCACAAACACAAATGCACGCACATACACACCAATACACACACACACACACACACACACACACACACACACACACATACAGGCACAAACACAAATGCACGCACATACACACCCATACACACACACACACACACACACACACACATACAGGCACAAACACAAATGCACGCACATACACACCCATACACACACACACACATACACGCATATACACACATGCACAAATGCACGCACGCACATACACACACACATACACACACGCATATATACACACCCATACACACACACACACACACACACACACACACCGTCTCTTTGGCTCTGTCCCTGCCGGCTTCTTGAGGGGCGGCTCCATGGAGCTGGCCACAGCACTGGGTTTCTCTGGGCGTCCAGGCCGCTCCGGGTGACTCAAGCTTGGGCCAGCTGACTGCTTGCTGTGGAGCAGAGGAGAGACACGTTTGGGCATGGCGGAGCAGCGGTAACGCCACCGAACGACTGACAATCGGTCAGCCTGGGTTCAATCCCACGCCGCTGCGAGTCTGTGTCACTTTGGATAAAAGCGTCTGCTAAATATCAGTCAATTTAACTTCAACATGTGGATTTGGGTGCTGCGACTGTTTGCTGTGAAGCAGAGGAGAGACATGTGGCTTACAAGTCAAGCATCTCCCCTTAAAAACACAGTGTGATGCTGCTGTGTGCGTCATAAGAGATGATTTTAGTTCCTCTTTGTTGCCATTTTTGAAGTGCGACTGAAGAGAGAGAGAAAAAAAAACTGTTGACTTGTGTTAGACGACTGAAAGGTGTGTGTGTGTGTGTGGGGGGGGGGGTTTGGCCTGTTCTGAGCACACAATTAACACTCACTAACACAGAACAGAGATCTGTGAATTTCTGGATTCTTAAACTTTGAATTTAAAAATTCATCCACTCAATCAATGTGAGTGGTTTTAGAGCCAACCAGAGAGCAGCATGGAAGAACACAGTGGAAAAGGAAAAAAGGATAACAGACCAGGACTGGACAGAAGAGAAATCTAAACACATAGGCTAGGTTCCATCCAGGCACTGCATGCTGTATTATGCATACTGTCATATGCTTATAGAGTTTGGGCGACTACGTCACATTTGGGTAGTAGCGGCCATTTTACTGGTGCGCTAAAGGAAGACACAGCGATTACTAATGGGAACACAGTTACGTCAAGAGGATCGTGATATGAGCAGATGTGAGCTTCTTCACAACGACGACTGATGTTCCGAAACTGTAACTTACTACTGCCCGTACAAACACTTATTAAGTTGCTTTGCATCCATTGGGTAAAACAGACATAGTTATATATCCATTGAGATCCTTTCTATGTTGGCCAACATTTGTGATTACATGTTGAACCAGTCAGTGGCGAATTTAACGTAAGGTCTATTTAACGTAAGTTGAATTTGATTTAACGTAAGTAACATGCCTACCCCATTAAATGTCTACAGTATCTGTACATTTGCTGTGGATTACCATTAAAGACAAAGTAAAAAAAAAAGCATAGATGCACCACACATCTACACGCACGTCATCAGTACAGCTGTATCATCAGACATCACAACAGTAGTAACATCAAAGAAGATTACAGACAACCAGAGCAACATTGGAATGAATGTCATACAACCTCAATATATCAATAGCACCTTTCAAATTATTCCTAGAGGAATTGAAACATTGAACACTGAAATGTTCGAAATGCATATACTTTTAAATGAAAATTAATTGACCTTTAGCGTGATGTTCTACAAAATGTCAAAATTTGTTCGGTCCTCAAATAACAATTAAATCAATGTTGTTTTCTGAGCCACAGGAAATGCCTTAGGAACGCGCATGTTTGGTTACGCAAGTTGAAAGGGTCTATATGACAACATCACACAGTGCTATATGTGTCCACCTCCTGTTCTGCACTGTGCCCCGGGACTTACTCTGACGTGCTGGTGGACGTCTCGGGGCTGGGCTCCACCCTCCTGGGTCTGCCCACACCTGGAGCGCTGCCGGGCATCTCCCCGCTCAGTCGGTCGGGCAGCACAGAATCCTTGTTGATGTTGATGTCCGAATACGGGCACCCCACCGCACTGAAACAGAGGACAGTGCTCGCGCGGTAAGGTATTAGTGAGATAAGCAGAGATGTAAAAGTCCACCTTCAGAAAGTAAAAGTCCTGCCATGTATTGGTTTAACGCAGGCGATTTTACTAACTAGCTGATCTACCTCGCTTAACGCAGGCGATTTTACTAACTAGCTGATCTACCTCGCTTAACGCAGGCGATTTTACTAACTAGCTGATCTACCTCGCTTAACGCAGGCGATTTTACTAACTAGCTGATCTACCTCGCTTAACGCAGGCGATTTTACTAACTATCTGATCTACCTGGCTTAAAGCTGCAGTTGGCAAGATTTTTGATCATATTCACTAAAACAGACACTATGCTCCGACAGACCAACATCAATCAGCCGGTTTTAGAAAAAAACCCGCACCTCTATTTGTTATTTTTTTTGCAAAAATCCACAGCTCCCGGTTCTTCTGGTCCAATCAGAGCAGGGCTGTGTGAGATCTGACTGTCAATCACAGTCTGGTGCAGTCTGGTGCACACTGATGAGCACAAACTCGATGAGAGGGTGCCCGGTGGTAGTGGGGGAAGGGCATGAGAGTTGTAAACATTCAAAATTTTGGTCCTTTCAATCTGTCAGACTTGCCAACTGCAGCTTTAAGAGTTGTGCTGATTAGAATCAGCTGATTAAGCGAATGGTTGGAACAAAAATGAGGCAGGACTTCTACTTTCTGACGCCAGACCTTTACACCTCTGGAGATAAGGCATACCTGCGAACTCAGAAGGGCTGAAAAAGGTGACATATTTGGGGGAAGAGTAAAGCATGGCTTTCGCTCTGTCTTTAACTACGCATCTGCCAGTCAGTGACTCAGAAAGCTGGAACTCTCCACAATGTCAATCACCTGTGAAAGTCTTACTCTTACTCTTCTGGGTCTTTACTCATGCTTCCGAATTGAAGCATGAATCACCACTGCTGTTCTTTATGCCAGATTAAAGATCATACATAAATCATACATAAATGGATAAAAACAGCATCTCCATCCTAGGAAGGGTCTCACCAAAAGACTGGACCTTGCAGCTTTAAACCACAATTAGCCAAACACAATGAATCTTTCATCATCGACAGATAAATAGGCAATATTCAGATTCAGGGTTCGGTTCACTGTTTACCTGATAGCACCCCACTGAGGTAAGAAACTGCTTTTCCATTCCTCAGGAGGTGCATTCACAGTGGCACAGGTATACCATAAAGGAGAATTCTTCCTGGATAAGAGCTATTAGCATATAAATAAGTGGTGTGGTGTGTACTGGAAGACTGTGGGGAGAAGAACTCGGGTGAGCTTTGTTTTCGCCATTTTCAATTCCTTCTGCCTTTCTTCTTTCCCTCCAATGCAGTTTCTCTTGCTCTCTTTTCTCTTCTGTATTTCATCCTCCTCTTCTGTTGTTATCTCTTATTGTGTTTGCCCTCTACTATTCTCACTATTCTCTCTCTCTCTCTCTCTTTATCAGTTCTTCATTCTTCTCTGGCTGCTGTCAGCCAGCTTTAGCATAACGAGAGATCTAAGTCATTATCTCTCCCCTAAAGTTCTCTTCCAGCTGCCCACGAAATATTCCCTCATTTACAAACAAACAAACAAAAACACAAACAAACAAAGCCAGGCTAACAGCACTGGCCTGTCATCCAGCATACAACCCCCCCCCCCCACCCCACACACACACACACACAGACACACACTAAATGTCAAGTGACCTCCTCCAGCCCCTTCTTAATTAGAATTAGTCACATCTCCTACAAGGCCTTTGGCAGATGAGACACTGAGCCACAATATGAGTGTCATCAGAAGGAAAACACACACCTGGCACACTGGATGAGTGCTAGCATTGCTAAATAAAACAACACCTCATCCATATGGCTGTGCTAATTATCACATTTGGATAACCGTGTGGTAGAAATAATGACGGATTTCAGGCAGGCCGAGGCCATTACAGGAGTTTCACTCTCCACGCATGCAGTTTCACATCACTGGCAATGAAGCCCAGAGAGGTCAGAGAGGTCCAGAGAGTCCAAACGACGAAGTCTGGATGGGTGTGTGTGTGTGTGTGTGTGTGTGTGTGTGTGCGTGCATGCGTGTGCGTGGGAGTGTTTCTTCTCTCCTTTGAGAGGCGCTGCTTTGAGGCATGGCTGCTGTGTTCAGAGCCCCTCAGATTGTCGGCAGGCTTTCTGAGCTGACGACTCATTGCCGGGAGTCACTGGGGGCTGGTGCGGGAGGTTTCTGCATACGGGAGCACATTTTCAGCCTTGGATGCGGAGAGGGAGGTGGAGATGTCTTTGCAAGACTTGGGTGTTTTTTAGCTAATGTTTCTTTGTGTATAAGTGTGTGTGTGTGTATGATGCTCAGCATGAATAAGTGTGTACTATACATGTGTACATATATGTGAGTGTGTGTGTGTGTGTGTGTGTGTGTGTGTGTGTGTGTGTGTGTGTGTGTGTGTGTGTGTGTGTGTGTGTCTATTGAAGACAGAAAACAGAGAGCAGAGAAGATCAGTTAGTGATTACAATCAGTGTGAAGTGAGCTGGATGAGACTGGTGAATGCACAGCAAACGCTCATTTCCATTAGTATGCAGTGGTCGCAAAACAGCCAATTAGGATGACCGCTCTGCACGCGCTCCGTAGCATTTCATAGCAAGCGCTCTGCACTCAGGTGTGGCTCATGCACGCCCCCCCCCCACACCCTCCACACACACACACACACACACACACACACACACACACACACACACACACACACACACACACACACACACACACACACAAGGACAATCAGTGTTCCTGTCCTTGTGCCAGTATTGAAGGAGGATACGCATTAGAGTGTGCTGGCAAGGACAGAACTGTAGTCTGTAAGTCATCTTCACCAGGAGATGGTGCACAGCAGGCCTCTCCATTGCTGTATATTACAGAGATAACAAAGCAGACGATGCACTGCACGTGGGATCCGGTGTTCTTCTCAAATGAATGAGGAGTAATATCTCTCTATCACTCTTTTGGGTCTGTGAGTAAAAGCCACTTGCTTAGTTGACTTCAGGTCTAAAAAAGATCTTTGTCTACTAAAAAGCACTGTTTTACTGAAGGAAAGTGTTGACCAGATGTTTGAAATTTTTTTTTTTACTTATGCACCCTTATACAAATTAGGAGAATTCCCCCCTAAGTGCATATTATGCCAGCAGCCAGACCAACGGATACCCTGTCTTTGCTGAATTACTGACGCTAAGCAGGTGTGGGCTTGGTGAGTAGCCTACTTAGATGGGAGAGCTCCTTGGAAAACTATGTTGCTGCTGAAAGTGGTGTTGGTGAGCCACCGCGGCTGCCGCGCATCACCCAGGTGGGTGTTACACATTGGTGGAGGTAAGTGGGGTTCCCTTTTCACTGTGAAGCGCTCTGGGTGCCTTGATAAAGTTATTGTTGTTATTGTTGCTGTTGTTATATCTCTATATCTATATCTGGCCCCAGCTTTGCCGCAACTGGCTGGGGCACCTGCACTGTACGCCGGCGACCCGGGTTCGATTCCCGCCCCGTGGTCCTTTCCGGATCCCACCCCTGCTCTCTCTCCCAATCGCTTCCTGTCACTCTCCACTGTCCTATCATTAAAGGCATAAAACGCCCAAAAAAATAAACTTTAAAAAAAAAAATCTCTATCTATATCTATATCTAGGCGAGTAAGTCCAATTTTCTGAGCACAGCACACCCTCTCCGAGCGATGACCGCAGGAGCCACCTCAGACCCTGTAGGAGAGAGTGAAGCCACGTGGGGAGGGGGCTGAGAGGGAGAGGAACAGGACGGCTCACCTGTGGTGTCCAGAGTAGCGAGCTCCCTTGATGTGGCCCATGCCCTTACAGCCGGGGGTCGGGCAGCCGCCCTGCTCTGACGACTCAAACATCTCCTGTGGACCTGGGAAACACAGAGGAGAGAGAGAGAGAGAGGGGAGAGAGAGGGAGGGGGGCAGAGGGTATGTTTAGATAGATAGAAAAGCACAAAAGAGGAAAGGGGGATGGAGAGAGGGAAACAGAGAGAGAGATAAAATTAGAGAGTGTGTTTAGATAGACAGATACAGTAGATAGATAGATACAGTAGATAGATAGATAGATAGATAGATAGATAGATAGATAGAAAAGCACAGAAGAGGAAAGGGGGATGGAGAGAGGGAAACAGAGAGAGAGAGAGAGATACAATTAGAGAGTGTGTTTAGATAGACAGATACAGTAGATAGATAGATACAGTACAGTAGATAGATAGATACAGTAGATAGATAGATAGATAGATAGATAGATAGAAAAGCACAGAAGAGAACCGAGGGATGGAGAGAGGGAGGTGTGAGAGAGGGATGGAGGGAGAAGTGTGAGGTGAGATTTAACAGTGCTCATGTAATTAACAGAGAGCTCACATACACAAGAATAGCTCTCTTATCTATATCCTTAATTGGCTATGAAATCAGATAGGCATGTTATGTGGTCAATCCCACATGTTTAAAGTATGCAGTGAATGGAGGGAGAGATAGTGGGAGTGGATAGTGGGAGAAGGAGATCGAGAACACACTATTAGGAACTGGCACCTTATTTCTCCCTCTCACACACACACACACACACACACACACACACACATACACTCTCTCTCTCTCTCTCTCTCTCTCTCTCTCTCTCAAGTGCTCTCTCTATCTATGCCTTTTCTTCTTTTCTCTTCTCCGTTCCTGAAAAACCAGGAACGCACTAAAGACCTGCCTACTGTACAGCCCGTTTTTTTCTGCATTCACAACGGCCTCATTGTTACCATGGATACCGATGCAGAAGGAAGAAATTAGCTGAAAGAGGTGGTGGAGAGAAAGGTTCATTGTTCACTTTCCACCTTCACCACTGAATACAACTGACCTGAGATATTAGAGAGACTAGGGTGGAGTGAAAGACATAAAAACAAAGGGAAAGATAAGAAAGAAGAGATAGAAAGAAAGAGAGAAAGAGAGACAAACACTAGGCTATGTCTTGTCAGGTATGGCAGGCAAACATGGTAGTAGATAGTCAAAATGGTAAGTGGAGAGAGGAAGAGAGAGAGAGAGAGAGAGAGAGAGAAAGATAGAGAGAAAAAGCACTCAACTCCATCAGCCATCTATCTGTGTTTTTTTTGTTCCGCCCGCGTAAAGAGCTCTTTATAAGAAACAGGCCTCCTTCACCTGCACACCAGGGCTACAATCAGAACCAATCAATGGCCAGACAGAAGTACTCGGCACTCGCCACACATCCTTATTTACACCAGGCTCAGGCAGCCAGACACACTGATGGAGGCCTCTCAGCATGCCCCATCTCAGAGAGCGCCAGTGAGAGATGGAGAAAGAACGAATGATAGATAGATAAGAGATAGAGAGAGAGGGAACATCTAATTAAAGAGGGAGACATTGACAGAGGTAGTTGGACAAAGCAAAATGGAGAGAGAGAGAGAGAGATGGATGGACTTGAAGAATGGCTGAGAGTGAGGGAGAGGCAAAGAGAGAGAGATGGGGAGAGAGAGATGAAGAAAGAAAGAGAGATGGAGAGAGAGATGGACTAGCAGAATGGCTGACAGAGGCAGAGAAGATGAGGGAAGATAAGGAAAGAGAGATGGAGAGAGAGATGAAGAGAGAGAAAGATATAGAGGGGTGTAGCATTGGCAGGCTGCAGGACATATGACTGACAGGTGACTCAAGGGTACTCACTGATGGGAGGCTGGAGAGGGTGACCAGTTTTGGCGCACCAGCCTGCAGGGTGGATGTCTGGGCTGTCCGTGTCCACCCAGTAGTCGTACTCATCCGTCCAGCCGTCGAAATGGATCTAAACACACAGAGAGAGAGAGAGAGAGAGAGAGAGAGAGAGAGAGAGAGAGAGAGAGAGAGAGACAGAGACTGATAGTCAGCATGTAGATTAATGCATACTGATTCCGTGCCATCCCATGCAAGACAGACAGGCTACGGAGGTCCTTTGTCCCCAGGGCCATCCAGTTGTTCAACTCCACACAGAAGGACACCCAGAAAGAGATCATCATAGGTGACTGGACTGCATTATCAACCTTCCCACACCTGCACGCTCATCTGCACTTTTTTTTCCTGCTGCTGATACGCCAACTCCACCCCCACTGTGTGTGTGTGTGTGTGTGTGTGTGTGTGTGTGTGTGTGTGTGCGTGTGTGGGAGTGTGTGTGTTCACCCCGATTTCTTCCTGGACTATGCATAGTGACACTTTGAGACACCTGGACACTTTGAACACTTTTTCCACTTTCCAGACTCTTTTTAGCTGCTCTTTGCTATGTACCACTCAGCTGTGGCACATGTGATGAACCACTTTTTTCTTCTCATCACAACCACGGCTGTGTGTGTGTGTGTGTGTGTGTGTGTGTGCTTTATGTGTGTGTGTGTGTGTGTGTGTGTGTGTGTGAGTGATCTAACTTTGGCTAGATGTATGTAAGTGTGTGCTGTATGGTGAATATATGTGCAATGATATGTGTAATGTCTGTATGTTTGTTTATTCTGTATGTATGTATGCTACTGGACACCTTAATTTCCCTCGGGATTAATAAATGATACTCTACTCTACTCTACTCTACTCTACTGTACATCAACTGTATTTATTTCAACTTTCTATTGTGTGTATATCACAATGCTAAAAAGCAAAACACTTTGTCAAAACAAAATGTGAATTTGAATTGCAGAATGTAAAGACTAAGTCACAAACCTGCAGGATTGTAAAGACACAGGGTGTGAAAAAGATAAAATACAACCAGAGACAAATGCGTGTTTACAAACCCATCCGAGAGAAAGAGGGACCAGACAAGCACTGAGTGAAAAAGGAGCGCAGAGGGAGGCAAGCTGAGAGAACAGCTGTCTCCTGATAGACACAGATACACACACAAACACACACACACTTTCTCCCAAATCAAGCACAAACACAAACACTCTCAAATCAAGGCGAGAGGCATAGCGAGTAGTCATTTCTAAGACTAGTGACTTCGAGACTAATGGACAAAAACAGCATGTGAAACTGGGTACGAATGGACTGTCCCTGTGTGTGTGGTATGTGTGTGTGTGTGTGTGTGTGTGTGTGTGTGTGTGTGTGTGTGTGTGTGTGTGCGTGTGTGTGTGTGTGTGGTGTGTGTGTGTGCATCTGTAAGTGAGCAAGAGTGACAGACAGTGCATCGAACTCCCCCTCTCCCACGAGGCTCCATCATCCAAGCGGGATGCCACACCAACTCGCCTGAAGACTGCGGACGCTTGATAGTGGACCGTCAGACTCCCAAGACTCCCAAGGGACTGCGGCTATGATTACATCTGAAGACCGAGAGACACACACACTCTGTCTCTCTTCCCCTTCTCTCTCCCACACACACTCGCCACACTCAATCACTGCTATTGGCGAAGCTTTCGACCGGCATCTATTGACGCAATATGGAGGCGCCTGGATGTGCTAGCGGTGCTTCCGCGGCTCGGTCGGGCAGACAAAAGGCGTGTAGGCTGGTCTTAAAGAGAGCAGGATGGCCAACGGAGCTGTGTGGAAGTGTGAAATTGCGAAGGTGATTAGAGTGGGTGGCATTTGTGAGCAGGAGGAAGAGGGAGGAAGAGGATGGAGGAGGCAGAGGGGATGAAGAGGTGTGAGAGAGGAAATGGAGGGATGAAAGGAGAACGGAGTGGTGCAGAGAGGTGGCAAGGGACAGGACAGAGGGAGGTGAAAAAAAAGGAGGTTTGTATGCGGTAATGACTAGATATATATACAGTACATTTTGCATAAATACTGTGGGTAAATACTGTGAACTGAAAACCCTGAAATTGAAAGGAGAAAGAGATTCGAGAGAAAGAAATGGAAAGACATTGGAGAGAATGGACAACGAGTGAGAGAAGGAGAGAGGGATGGTGTAGAGGAGAGAATGGACAATGAGTGAGAGAAGGAGAGAGGGATAGTGCAGAGGAAAAAAGAGAGAGAAGGAGAGGGGGATAGTGCAGAAGAGAGAATAGAAAACGAGTGAGAGGAGAGGGGGATACTGTAGAGGAACAGAGGTGTAGTAGTCTTGAGGCTGATGCTGGGTGTGAGAGTGTCACCAGAGGCCCTGATGTCAGACCTCACCTTCCAACTGTCTGATCACCGAGGAAGAAGGGAGGAAGAGAGGAAAAAAGAGGAGAGGAAAGGAGAGGAGAGAAGGGGAGGGGAAAGGAGGATTAAACCAGCTGAACTGCACTGTGTTAACACAAGAAGGAAGGAGAGTTGGAGGGGGTTAAAGTAGAACACAGACAGAAAAAGAGAGAGAGAGAGAGAGAGAGAGAGAGAGAGAGAGAGAGAGAGAGAGAGAGAGGAGGGAGGCAGGGGGAGTGGGAGTTGGAGACAGAGAGTGGTGGGTGATGAGGACATGGCGGCTGTGGCAAATCAATGAAACAATCTGGACAGACATCTGTCCGCAGGCTAGAGAGGAACAGTCAGGTGAAAAAAAGAGTGACAAGGTCAAAAAGGGAATGCATGGGGGAAAAACAAGAGTGTGAGAGAAGAGGTGAGAAAAGATAGAGTGAAGAGGAAAGAGAGTGAGAAAGAGGAAGAGAGTGAGACTGAAAGAGTCGGTGAAAGAGAAAACCATACGGAAAGAGTGACAGAGAGCGAGCACAAGAGAGAGAGAGAGAGACAGAGAGAGACAGACAGAGAACAAGCACAAAAGAGAGAGAGAGCACAAGAGAGAGAGACAGAGACAGAGACAGAGACAGAGAGGTGTTTTCAGACAGCGCAGCCTTCTGGAAACCCAGACTAACAGCACTAACACTCAGACAGACTCCTCATTAGCTTCAGGCTACGGCTATCAACTGCTCTCCCATCACGACTACCAGAGGACAGTTCTTGAGTCAGTACATCCTCACACACCACATCCTGCACACATTTACACATTCACAACAGACAGTACCCAGATCAGTACATCTCTACAGTCCAGTTAATCCTTTAATCATTTGAAGATCATTTTGTCCAACGTGTTTTAAAATACAATAAAATCGGAAATTAAACTGGAGCACATACTCGTTAATAAGTGTTCGTTCCACATGAATGCCATACTGCAAATGCCAGCATCTCCTCTTAGACGACCTCCACAAACACACATCTTTGTTCATTAAGTGGCTTGGAAAATACAAACCCTTGCGTCCGGCCGGCTCTGTTGGCTCCTGCGTAGCATATGGAGCGAGACCAATTAAACTGCACGTCTGCACTTCGCTTTTCACACACGTCACGTCTAATTGGTTAAGAATCACAGGATTCCAAGAGACAAACTCAATATTACACATTGCTTACTCATTCCGTTCTGGAGAACCAGAGATTAGCCTTTCCTCTTATCATTTCCACAACAAACGTACAACACTGTGTTGTGGCTAGTTCCCGTGATTGGCTAACATCCTCAGAGTACATTGCAGCTGCTGAGCAGTTGTGAGCAAAAGCAGGGAGTGCAGTGAAAGAAAATTAGCGCGCACACACACACACACACACCCACACACACACACACACACACACACACACGAGGACACTATTGATTAGAGCTCACTATCACTGCTGCTCTGGTGTCTTTGTGAACACGTGTGAGCATTAATGAGACCACTTCTGTGTGTGTGTGAACAGGAGTATGAGTGTGGCGGAAAATGACAAGCTGACAAGGCCTCAAAGAGCCGATTCAGCCTTGTAGTGTCCCCATACGCACACCCACACACATCTACATACACTTTCACACACACACACACACACACGCATCCGCACATTAACACATGATTAATACATTGACACTGATACACAGCGCCCTCCACATTTATTGGCATGTATGCTGTACACATACACACACTCTCATGTATAAGGTATGCAAAAAACACATACACACACATACGCTTGAGTGTGTATACATTCACATATACAGTACATCAAAACAGTATCACCAAAACACACACACACATGCACATACATACACACACATACGCACAAGCGCATGCACAGGCACACCCACACACACATGTCAACAACAAGGCATATCTTCAACCACCATTTCGGTATCAGCATGATCATCTGCATCACTGTTCCCCTGGGAAGGGACAACAAGAGAAGCTTCAAAGGAAAGTGGCCATTTAGAGAGCTGTCTCCTTCCTTCCCGCTCTCTCTCTCTCTCTCTCTCTCCCTCCCTCTGTCTCTCTCTCGCTTGGGGGACATCTCGGTGAGGTGTGCGGGGCAGATAAACCAGCTTCTGGAAAAAATCCTTCCTGCGTTTCTCGGTCTCAGAACAAAACCCTGAGTGATTAACCAGTGGCTTGCATCCTCTCTGAATCACCAAGTTCTGAGCGATAACTGGATTAGGTGAAATCATTTGCCTGCATGAGAACTTTGCTGTGTGGGAGGTCTGTCTACGAGCAGTGGGGCCCTAACACCATCACAAAAGGAGACTACAATATCTTCTCAATGAAGGGAATATTCCATGCAATTCCATTACAACTTCTGTTAAGACTGTCCTGAAATTCTGCCTGTCTGTGCTGAAATACCCCCTGCTGTCTCCTTCACAGTACCTAACACACAGTGTTTGCAAGGAATCCCTGAACATTTTGAATGCAAAATGCAAAGCAGAATGCAAAGCAGATGTTTGCATATGCAAAGCAGTGTTTGTGAAAAGCAAAGCCTGTGCATTGTTCACAGCGGAAACTCTCTCTAGGAATACATATATTTTCCCCTCAATTACAGCAAGTGGTACGGCAAGCCCCAGGAAAGGACAAAATGGTGAGCTTGTTTTTTGTGAGCGTTGTGCCTCCAGAACGGTGTTACTGAAAAAGTGCCAAAAAAAGACTGGAACACAATGCAGTCTACAACAAACAACCCAACAGTCTCCTGGTGTACTCAGTGTTTGTCTACAAACATTACCCACGTTGACTCAGCACGCATGACAAACCCATCTCTGAAGCGGCATGCTGTTGAAGGTCTGTTTGAGAGTGTGTCTGTGTGTGCATGTGAGAGATTGTGTTTTGTGTGTGTGTGTGCATGTGAGAGAGAGTGTGTTGTGTGTGTGTGTGTGTGTGTGTGTGTGTACGTGTGTATGTGTGTGTAGTGAGGGCAGAGAATTTGAGCAGTCATGACGATGTGTGATGATGTGACATGGTGTGGTGTGGTGTGGTGTGATGACATGTGTATGTGTGTGTGTGTGTGTGTGTGTGTGTGTGTTGAGGGTGGGGAAAGTGAGTGGTCATGGCGATGTGTAATGATGTGACATGGTGTGGTGTGGTGTGGTGTGATGATGTGTGATGACGTGTGTGTGTGTGTGTGTGTGTGTGTGTGTGTGTGTGTGTGTGTGTGTGTGTGTGTGTGTTGAGGGTGGGGAACGTGACCTGTCATGGCGATGTGTGATGATGTGACATGGTGTGGTGTAGCGCCTCACCTGGATCCTGTGGTCGTCCGTGTCCACCACACTGGCCACCCTCACCAGCATGGGGTTCCTCTTGTCCACGGCCTCCAGCTTCATATACACCTGGAAACTGTGAGGAGGTTTCTGCAGAGAGAGAGAAAGAGAGCGAGGGAGAGAGAGAGACAGATAGAGAGAGAGAGACAATTAGAGAGAGAGATGGAGAGAAAGAGAGATAGTGACAGAGAGAGAGACATGGAGAGAATGAGGAAATATTGTAGTGGGAGGCTGAGTGGGGGGAGGCAACAGGTTAGATCAGTGGTCTCCAAACTACGGCCTGCGGGCCGGATACGGCCCGCCACCTCATTTTAGGTGGCCCCCCAAAACATGTCCGTGGTATATAGGATCCGGCCCGCACGGGAGTACGACATCGTCAAACTATAACCCCCGTAATTTCCCACATTCATTCTCTATGGCGGGTCTTAAAGGAACACGCCACCCAAAATCAGTAGTGATATATGTTCTTACCGTAACTTTCACGAGTTGAGTCGTACCTCTCCCGCGTCGGTAGGTGCACTCAAATGCTCTGTCGCGCGGCGCGAATGTGTTAGCATGTTGCTATGCTAGCGGGCTCTGCCGTGGCCGTAGAGAGAGGCACATAGCAGTATTCAAACACCTCCACGTTTTACCTACTTAAATACAGTTGCACGAGTAGTTGATGAAAAATGTTAGGGCACACAACATGAAACGTGACGATTTTCCAAGCGAATAAACATGAGAACTACAATGTGTGGCGCAATAGCACTTGGGAGTACTTCGACCTAGCGTGGTAATATTATTAACACCTAATTGTAGATCCTATCCACCACAGAGTTTAGAATCCATGCTGGATCGACCCTCAGCCTCTCCCTCCCCTCTGAGCGAGAGAGGCACACACACTAGAGATGCGCTGATGGGCTATTATTTCAACCATAACTGCATAGCAAAACTTATCATCCATCAGCCATCCATCAGCACCAAAGTTTGTTGACCAATTTTCAAAACTGCACCCGCCCACCATCCACTGGTTGTTTTAATGTAGGCTATATGGGTGATGCAGCGCTGCTGACGTGAGGCTAGAAAGCCCTTGCCTGTTCTAGAAAGACTGATCTAATGCAGCAAATATATTAAAAGGCAAAAGTCGTACATTGGCTAGGCCTATCCCCAGAATATCAGCAGCAAACTCAGTCTCTGTCGCGCAAAACAGTCTCCAAATAAAACGCACATCGGCCTGTTGCCTATTCTGCCAGCTTGTGACAATATATCGTCCAAAATGCTTGATTGCATTCTCCACATTTTTAGCTACATTTTCATGTACCACATCAGCATTTTTGTTCAGTGAATCTTTTGTAAATTGCTTTACAATTACCGTCGGGCCTATAGGCCTATTGCCTGGCTTGCCTCAGCTTCGGTCACGTCCTTTTACAATTTTATCATTGTAATAGAAAACGCAATTTGCCACATCATTTCAGCATGCTCCTGGCCTACTAATTAATGCCTATTGTACTTTATTTTTTGCAAAAAGAAAGAAATCCTTGATAAAATAACAAGTCATTCACATTATAGGCTACTTTACACACTGTTATGTCAGGTTGACTGACAAGCCTGTTCTGAAGACTCCCATTCATTTTGACTGCACGAGCGCGTCTTTTTCAGACAGACATCGCAATTCATTTTATAGCAGGCCATCGGACTAATATGACGCCTCGATATTAAAGAAACTCCGACTCCATTCATTCTGAAAGTCCACCGCACAACAATGCAACGTGCATGTTCACATTTTTAGTAACAACCGCCAAACTTGCTTGCTTGCCTTACACATCTAAGTTTTCCGACTATTTTTCTTACCTTCTTTTTCCGCTGTGGATGTTAGTGAGTTTGTAGAAGTTTTAGCTCTTACGTTCTGAACATCTCGCACTGCCATCGCCCGATGTCATTTCTTAGTCATATCACTCTCTGTCTCTCTTTTAAATGCCTATTCCCTGAATGGTAGGCTACAATTATGTGTTTTATATATAGGCTAATATCTAAACAAAATAACCCAGGCAGTCTCATCTAGGATATAACACAGGTTGAAGTTGGTTCTATTTAGGGAGGTGAACATCTGTAGATGACTCAGAAATGACATCGGAAGACAAGGAGTGAATATGGCAAGAGGCAAGCCGAAGTCTGCTGACAAGGGCCCGACAGTAATTGTAAAGCAATTTACAAAAGATTCACTGAACAAAAATGCTGATGTGGTACATGAAAATGTAGCTAAAAATGTGGAGAATGCAATGCAATCAAGCATTTTGGACGATATATTGTCACAAGCTGGCAGAATAGGCAACAGGCCGATGTGCGTTTTATTTGGAGACTGCGCGACAGAGACTGATTTTGCTGCTGATATTCTGGGGATAGGCCTAGCCAATGTACGACTTTTGCCTTTTAATATATTTGCTGCATTAGATCAGTCTTTCTAGAACAGGCAAGGGCTTTCTAGCCTCACGTCAGCAGCGCTGCATCACCCATATAGCCTACATTAAAACAACCAGCGGATGGTGGGCGGGTGCAGTTTTGAAAATTGGTCAACAAACTTTGGTGCTGATGGATGGCTGATGGATGATAAGTTTTGCTATGCAGTTATGGTTGAAATAATAGCCCATCAGCGCATCTCTAGTGTGTGTGCCTCTCTCGCTCAGAGGGGAGGGAGAGGCTGAGGGTCGATCCAGCATGGATTCTAAACTCTGTGGTGGATAGGATCTACAATTAGGTGTTAATAATATTACCACGCTAGGTCGAAGTACTCCCAAGTGCTATTGCGCCACACATTGTAGTTCTCATGTTTATTCGCTTGGAAAATCGTCACGTTTCATGTTGTGTGCCCTAACATTTTTCATCAACTACTCGTGCAACTGTATTTAAGTAGGTAAAACGTGGAGGTGTTTGAATACTGCTATGTGCCTCTCTCTACGGCCACGGCAGAGCCCGCTAGCATAGCAACATGCTAACACATTCGCGCAGCGCGACAGAGCGTTTTTAGTGCACCTACCGACGCGGGAGAGGTACGACTCAACTCGTGAAAGTTACGGTAAGAACATATATCACTACTGATTTTGGGTGGCGTGTTCCTTTAACAGTACACATGTAATACTCTTTTTGTCCACTGGTGTTTATTTTGGCGCTGTTTCGCGTTTGCCATCGAAAACGGAATGAAATGTATAGTAGGCCTACATGCAAACAATCTAAGAGGCCTCTGCTGACTGCATCAGTGCTCAAAGTATTCTAAAAATGTATCAATTAATTGTTAATAACTAACTTCTATTCAAGTCATAATTCTGGAACTTTCTGGTATAATTATTTATATGTTTTATTCACTCGTTCAAATGTTCATACAGAGTTCACAAAGTTGAAAGTCAAATCAGGTGAGTGAAAGTTAGAATGGTGGTCATTTCAGATGTTTCTGCCACCACTCCATAAAACTCATAGTTTGAGAACTTTAGTTTTATTAGTATTATTTAATTAGTATTATTTCATTTGAGCTACATTTTAACCTGATATGGCATGATGGCAATATAAACACAGATAACAATGGTATTAATTTGTAAATGTAATGGAATATTCAACTAAGGTAGACTGCCTTTGTTCACAGCGCTAAGCTATTTATGGTTACTGATATACTCCGAGTCTCTGGCCCTCTCTTAGAGCCAGGCATAGTGAGCTGGCCCTCGGAAGAAAAAGTTTGGGGACCACTGGGTTAGATGTAGGCAACCTGTCCAGATGTTTGACAGGCAGGTGGGGGGTATTGGCAAACACACTGTTGAATAGATTTGGGAATGAAAAACAGCATTTCACAACAAATGAGCAGCATGGTGCTATTCACATGTCAAATGAACAGACTCGAACAACCAAGACACTGACAGATATTGCGTACATGCTTTCAAAACATCTTTTTTTTTTGGAATAAGTGAAAACCAGGTTATGTAAGTCACCCACAGTGTGCGGGTTTTCCCTTCCTTTCCACACGTCAGAGCAGACGAGCAGCTGTTTACAGTAGCAGTGGTGCATTGTGGGAAAAGTGGATGACAGGCTGCCAAAGCTGCTGTTTCCTGCTCTGTCGTGTGTGTGTGTGTGTGTGTGTGTGTGTGTGTGTGTGTGTGTGTGTGTGTGGCCCGTGTGACAGACTCACCACTTTAAAGGCTCTGGCTGGAGCAGGGGAGGCCCCTGTCTCCTCAAGGTAGCACTCCCAGGAGAAGCCCTTCTCAGTGGTGTAACCTGGACATGAGGAGCACAGAGACGGAGGTTGATGACCTTAACCTTTAAGCTTGATGGAACTCCTATTCCCCTTTCTGTCATTACTTATTACTTGGGTGGTGCTGTAACATCAGTGAGGGAGACAGAGGTGTGCTGTCTGTCAGAAGCAACCTTTCTATTTTATGCGCTATTTGTAGCATAGAGTGTCTGTGACCCAGTTATGTTTTATGTCTTTGCCAAACATAAAGGTTGTAAGGTTTCCGAGTCACTGTATGTATTAGAGCATCTGTGTGTGTGTGTGTGTGTGTGTGTGTGTGTGTGTGTGTGTGTGTGTGTGAGAGAGCAAATGTACATTATTTAAGTGTGTGCAAGAGCATGATTGTGTGTGTGTGTGTGTGTGTGTGTGGGTGTGAGTGAATAAGTGAGTGAGAGAGTAAGAGAGTGAGAATGAGAATGAGAAAGTGAGAGTGAGAGAGAGAGAGCAAGATCATTTAGACATTGTGTGAGCATGTACTGTATGTACACATAGAGTCTGTGTGTGAGTGTGCATGTGTGTGTTTGTGTCCATGTGTATGACGTCATGTACATATATTATGTGTGGGTGAGCTGGGGAGAGCTGCCTTGTGTCCTTTAGAAAAATCAGTCCTAAATAAGACACCATGACGTGTGAATCATCCAGCCCCCAGGCTTTAGACAAAACAGGGAGCACCAAGCATAATGTGGCCCACCACATGACTGCGGAATGACTGAGCATTGAGCAATGTACAGCAATAGCAAATCACTGGACTTTATTTATTATCTCTGAGAATGATATTGTTACATATATACAATACTGCATGTATTTCCTAATCAAATGTATTCATAAAGTGAGATGGTGTATAAGTATAAGTAAGTATAAGTATATAATGTATACTCTTTTGATCCCGTGAGGGAAATTTGTTCTCTGCATTTATCCCAATTCGTGAATTAATGAAACAGACTAGGCACTGACAGTGAACACACAGTGAGGTGAAGCACACACTAATCCCGACACAGTGAGCTGCCTTCTTACCAGGGGGTGTGGTCAGAGTTTTGCCATTGTCCTGGCACCAGCCAATCGGGTGGATGTAAGGGCTCGTTGCGTCACACCTAGAGCCGAGATGAAAAAAGTCAACAATCAACAAATAATGAGCCAAAGTTGAACAATGCAACAATGACATCTGATGACATTAGGTGCAAATCTAATCCTAGCTTCACTCAATATTCTGCCCACTTAACACCAACTCTCTTGAACAACAGCATTTAGATTACAGAGCAGAACACAGAGCTGTCTATACACAGTGAATCAAAATTACGTGAATCAAAATTGTATCATAATTATTATATACTATACACAGAGGAAAATGGTGTTGGTTTGTTTTGCATTTATTGACATGACAGTGAAGAGGCTGACAGGAAGTGAGTGGGAGAGAGAGATGGGGCGGGACCGGGAAATGACCCGGATCGGACACAAACCCAGGTCCCCGTGGACACTTGGACCCAAGTGTGGTACGGAAGCTGTAGGCAGTTATACCTCAGCACCAGTAGACCTCAGCGCTCCTCATTTGGAGGGATTGTTTACTTTGTTTGTGACCTCTGGTGACATCAACACCAACATTGACATAAATAGCACTTCAATGGTACTTAACACTGCGACTCAGTGATATTTATCTGCCAACTCTCTTCCAAAACCAGGGATAAAACAGCCCCTAAAACAGGCAAAGGTCAGAGAGCCCATTACACCCACAGGCCCAAACGAGCTTGTGCATAGTGGTCAGTGCGGCAGCTTGTTTTTCTGAGCGATTACACGTGCGCTCAGGCATCCTAGCATGTTGCTAAACAGGAGCGCTCTGACGCTGAGGATGCCTATGCCATCGGACTCGCCCGTGCTCGCGTCTGTGGGTCATCATCAGATGCCTGATGACCATGCGTGTACACATGGGTAGCCAACTATACATGTGGCAAAGACTCTTAACAAGCCACGGAGCCTGTTTATCAACGCTGAGGTCAGACTGAGGAGCTGATGTTAAACCTCCCCGTGTAGGCGCAGGGTTTATACAAAATGAAAACAATACTACAGACAAATTCATCTACAACAGTAGTGAAAGGAGCCATTTTATAGTGGCATATGAAAAAAACACTGACACAGAAAGAGCAAACGTTCCAAACCAATGGAACTATGGAACCCATGGTAGAACCAATGGAATAATTGAGCACTATACAGTCACCACATGCTGTGCCCTACAATCTCTCTCTAGCTTTTGCCAAACGGCATTTGAATAAGCAGCTTCTGAATGACTACCTAAAGGACCAAGCCAGTTAGGAGCTAACGCACAACAACCTCTTTGGCCTGACTCATGATTAGATCAGCACTCGACTGGCCCGCCATGTGGGCCTTCTGGGTCGGGGGTGTGTACAGCTGCAGTTGATCAACCCCCCCCCCCCCCCCCAGACACACAAACAAACACACAACCTGGTCGTCATGACATCAAATGGGAGATGAAATACGGTGTGGGATTTATACTGGCAGTTTCACTTAGTCATATTTCAGAGGGCTACATCCAAAACTTGAATTTCCCCTTGGGGATCAATAAAGTATCTATCTATCTATCTATCTATCTATCTATCTATAAGACACAAGACAACATCTACTGCACCAGACTTAATGTTCGTAGGGAATTCTATCTTTAAGTCGGACCTTAGTGGCAGCATGTAGAAGCTGAGCTGTTAGGCGTCAGATATTCTACCAGCTGTCAGAGGTCTGATTCTCATGTTTTGGAGATGGTTTTAGAGTTGTTGTTGCAAGTGTTCATGGTTTTGTGTAACTCTGTGTTTGGATGGAGTACCTATTGTGGTTACAGAACACACACACACACACACACACACACACACACTCACACACATATAAAGTATGTGTACAGTATGTCAGAGAGAGAGAGAGAGAGAGAGAGAAAGAGGGAGGGAGAGAGAGAGAGAGAGAGAGAGAGAGATCAGCATCATGAGAGAGTGTGTGATGCTCCTAGGGGAACAGTTCCTCTTTGTCATTTATTAATGATCATTCATAATTCAGATAGAGCGCAGCACTCAGAGTTGACCGGGCCCTCACACAGCCTCTGCTACAGCTGCCACAGAGAGGGACACACTGCCCAGGGAATACACACACACACACACACATGCACGCACGCACCCACACACACATGCACGCACACACACACACACACGCACACACATGCACGCACGCACACACACACATACACACACACACACACACACAAACACACACACACACACACAGACTTTCTCTCTCTCTCTCTCACACACACACACACACACACACACACACACTGAGGAGTTCGATATTAGGTTAGTGACTCGGAGACCTTACAACCTTTATGTTTGGCAAAGACATAAAACATAACTGGGTCACAGACACTCTATGCTACAAATAGCAAATAGAATAGAAAGGTTGCTTCTGACAGGCAGCTCTGTCTCCCTCACTGATGTTACAGCGCCACCCAGTGGCACTTAGACCTCAACATGGCATAGCACACTCATACTGCACAGGCCCAATTCACAGCTTTAGCTTTTTCAGTGACCATCATGCTATACAGTTTTTTCTGAATGCTTAAACACAACCGTGATTCTTATAGCACAATTTCTAAAACTATTAATACTTATAGCAAAACCACTCACTGAGTTCGCAAAACTAAAAGCACAAACACTGCTTTGCACTCAGTTTGCAATTTTGTAACACACACTTTGCACAACTGTAGGCACAATTCACTGCACAGCACTCTTTTTACGGAACTGTAAACACAACTAATGCTTTACACTCAATTTCCAAATGATCAACACACTCCTAGCAAATCTATACACATGTATGGTTATTATTTACACCATTTTGCCAACTCTCTGGCACACTTTCTCATGAAAACTGTTTTAGATATTTAGTTCACTTTGCAATCAGCCGAAGAATAGGACGTGGAGGTGAAAAAGTAGGAGGAAGAAGATGAGGAAGAGGATGCGGAGGTAAAGAAGTGAGGGTAGGGATGACAATGACAAGGAGGTGCCTTGGACTAGGACATTGCATGTGATGTAGACAAAATTTTGAGAGAGACGACCCGATGTAGACCGATTTGTTTTGTCTCAGTGAAATTGCTATTTGGTGTTTTGACTTGGAAAAACACACTTGTGTTTGTTTTGATGTGTGTAAATGAACAGCAATACTTGAAGTTTGGATCCCTGTATGTTTACAGATCTATGACAAAAGTATGACCTCAAATTGACATAGTCTACCCTGTGCACAGAGAAAGCAAAAGCCAGATTTTTATTCATACCATCAGTGTGTAGTTGGCACATTGTGTGCTTACTATTGTGATGGCTTGTGTTTACTGTTTGATACGAAAACATCATTTTTACAAAGGTGTGAAGAGTTAAGCAAGGTGTGTTAGCTTTTGCAAGAGAACTACAATGTTTTGCTAATTGGGTGAAAGGTTTTCCTATTTGTGTGTAAAGTTTTGCAAAAAAATGTCCTTAAGCAATCAGAAAAAACTGTATTAGTTCATCCAACACATACACACAACAGAAAATAATCTATACAGTACCAGGAGTCAGACACACACACACACACACACACACACACACACACACACACACACACACAGACAGACACACAACAGAAGCTAATCCACATAGTACCAGTAGTCATAGACACACACACACACACACACACACACACACACACACACACACACACACACACACACACACACACACACACACACACACACACACACACACAGACACACACACAACAGAAGCTAATCCACACAGTACCAGTAGTCGTAACTCTCATCCCAGTTGTCGAAGTGGACCAGGAAGCGACTGTCCACCATGTCCGCCACCGTGGCCACGCAGATGAACGAGGGGTTCTTCTTGTCCACTGCCTCTAGCTTCATCCCGACTCGGAAGCCCTGAGGCGTGACGGTCTGTGTGAAACAGGACAGAGGTGCAAATTGAGAAGCGTAACAGACATAACAGCTTCGTATGACCACCTGTTCACCTGTTCTTCTTACTGTTGACTAGGCTGAAATACTGTACAGTTCAGTCTTTTGTTGTCGTGAAGTTGATTTGATTTGAGTCTTTTCTGACCTTCATATAAATTCCAATCCGTTTGCACGGGGGGGAAGTGACTTCATTTCATGGATGTTTAGGTTTTTCATAAAACAAATAAAGTATGCCACAGTATGAGTCAGCAGCACCTGACACCACTGTGATTCGTTTCACAGGACAATCAAAACACTTGTGAAATCACCCTGAAATCACTCCTGAAAGCAAGGCCTTGTCTGTCTGTCACCAACCTTCTACGTCCAGCCTGATGGCAGTGCAGCCTACATTAGAACAGATCTGGCTGAAACTGCTGGACTGGGTTGGTTGAGACTGGTTGAGAAAATCTAATGTGTGTCTGTGTGTGTTTCGAGAGAGAGAGAGTCTGTCTGTCTGTGTGTGTGTGTGTGTGTGTGTGTGTGTGTGTGTGTGTGTGTGTGTGTGTGTGTGTGTGTGTGTGTGTGTGTGTGTGTGTGTGTGTGTGTGTGTGTGAGAGAGAGAGAGAGAGAGAGAGAGAGAGAGAGAGAGAGAGAGAGAGAGAGAGAGAGAGAGAGAGAGAGAGAGAGAGAGAGAGAGAGAGAGAGGCAGTGTGTGTGTGTGAGAGAGAGAGAGAGAAAGGTGTTTACCGTGTTCTGGTTCTCAAACAGGGCTTTGGGTGCAGCCTGGGCCTTGTTCTGCTTTATGTAGGACGACCAGCTGAACTCCTCATCCTTCATGCCTAGGGTGGGAAATGTGAACAGCACAGTCAGAGACACAGGATAAGACTGGATGTATCTCTAAGCTAATCTGACCACTGACCACAAGGATAACCCACCAAGAGCTGATGTGCAAGAAAAAAACATGCACACAGACTTCCAGTGAAGGCTCTCAGAAAAACATGCATAACGGTACACACTTCCAGTGAAGGCTCTCAGAAGTAAACATACACACACCTTCCAGTGAAGGCATTCAGAAGTAAACATACATACACACTTCCAGTGAAGGCTTTCAAGAGTGTGCACCAAAGCAGAGACTGAGTAATCATGTGCAATCAGAGTCTGTTTCTCCTGGCTGTCACAATGTCATGTTCTTCTTTGTGTTCATATCCACTCTTTTCCTGCCATCTTATGCAATACACTTTTATTTCTCCTAAATTATATTGTCTGATTACAACGTTACGGTCAGTCTGTTTCCTTTTTTTAAATGTAATGTTAAGACATTATTGTTCCACAATTCATTTTAATGGTTGTGATTATTCATTCTTAACAGCTATGCTGATTTTATAGTAATCTGGAGAGCCATTTGAAAAGGCACTCCGCTGCCAATATGCTCCAGGTCACAGACTAACAAATGTTCCAACGAGACTTCTGGCCATTGCACTACCGGCAAAGAGCACAAAAGGAGGACTTAGATACCCCACCACATCCATTAGCTTTAATTATATTTTACAGCACCAAACAAAAACCTTCACTGAGCAATTAACGTGTTTCAAACCATCCAGTGCAATGCCAAATGTGGCTTGTTTGTTTACAGTGGGTGGTCAATGCTATGGTCAACATTGGTGAAGACTGCATGGCATGCTGTTTCTGTCGGAGCTTTTTTAGGTCTGTCCACTATGAGGGCATGGGATGTGGGATGGGTGACAGCTGGGCCTTTTGGAATGCATGGACAGTCCTTTTGATGTGCTCTGCCATGCACATTTTCGTCCCAAGCAAAGTGACCAGGTCATGCTACGCTACATTGACACACATACGGATGCTTTCTTACTGTCTAGAATTAGCTTTTTTTTTCCTCAACGTGGAGAGATATTTACATTTACATGTAGTCATTTAGCTGACCCTTTTATTCAAAGCCACTTACAAACAAGGGAAATAATCAAGGTAGTACAGTACTAGTTGTTGGTAGTGCCAGTAGAGGAGGTACTCTCTGAAGAGCTGGGTCTTCAGGAGTTTTATGAAGGTAGAGAGGGACACCCCTGCTCTGGTAGGAACTGATAGTGCGTTCCACCAACAGGGAACAATAGATGAGAAAAGTTTGGATGGTGGCAGAGCCAGACGTCGTTCACTGGAGGAGCGCAACGGTCGGGAGGTAACATATGCCTGTATGAGGGCATTCAAGTAAGTTGGTGTAGAACCGGAGACTACTTTGTAGGCAAGCGTTAGCGATTGATTGAATTTGATGTGGGCCAGGTACAGGTAGCCAGTTGAGCTCGCTGAGTTTGCGGTTGATCAGCCAGTGGAGCTCACTGAGTTTGGGTTGAGCTCCAATCTACCCTGTCCTTCTTGTTCTTCCAGTGGGGCGAAAAGGTGTGGGTGGTGCATTGGCTCACCTTTGGGAGGGTGCAGCTTGTGTCCTGTCTTCTCGCACCAGCCCACTGGGTGGATGTCGGGGGAGTTGGAGTTTACCCAGAAGTCATAGCAGTCGGAGTATTTGTCGAAGTGCAGCCTGATACGGTGGCCTGAGACCTGCGGGGAGATGTGAAAATGTGGAATGTCAGATCACTGGTGCTCACTTGGGCTTTGTGCAAGCTTGCTGGAATAGATACAGGCAAAGTAACATTTCAAGTAACCAGACAACTTTCCATTCAACTGTAAATTCCAAATAATGCGGGATAAAAAAATACAAATGCCGGACGATCTTTTTTCCCCCCCATAAATGTTCTTTGGTAACACAAAATGAAAAGTTATAAACCGTAAGAGCTAACTAGATAACCGCGACAAGAGCGAACATTTGCAGAGATACTTGAAAGGAGGATTTTCAAAGAGATTGCTTATTTTTCTCCAAAGCAATATCCACTGTCTTCTGTAAGAAGGGACAGACTGACTAGCTGTAGGCTCATGAAGTCATTCCTCAGCATGTCCATTCTTCTAACGGACATTGTGCAATGAAACCCCCTCACCACCACATAGATAGGCAACCATGCACAAGACAAGAGACACTTCACACCATCGAATGATCATCAACAACCACTCTCGTCGAACAACAGCACTATAAGGTCTCTAATTTGCAAAAAGCCGGTCCGCCGTCCCTCACCTCGGCCACGGTCAGCACACAGTACATGGATGGATGCTCGGGGTCAACCCCCTCCAGCTTCATCCCCACCCGGAAGCCATTCTTGCTCTGTGGGAGAGACTGGTGCTGTGGAGACACACCAAAAAAAAGACAAGTCACGCTCAATTAGGCCCTTAATCCCAACGTCGTTAGCAAAAAAAACACACATTTCTTCACATTAATGCCTTAGTCCGTTTAGTTCCACTGGAAGTAGAGGGGGAGCTCTGGAATAAAACACAGGAGGGCATCTTCATGCGCATAACAAAGAGACTAAAAGGGAAGCTAATTGTAGTGCTAAGGGCTAAGAGATAACGAGACATGCAGGGAGAGCTGGGTATATATATTTGGCTCATTGAGGGTGACAGGTCAGGACTATTGGCGTGCTGTGAGGGGCTACTATGGAGTCGGTTAGCCCACGTAGCTAAGACCAAATCAGAGAGGTGGAGAGTAAGCAGCAGAAGGACTGTGTCTGTGGACTCACCCCCTAATCATTTCAAACCTTGTCCAGTTTAACTAGCTCCGACAATCAGAACCTAGAGTCATCTTATGTGTCCAGAGGGAAGGTCTTACCTCTTTAAACAGTTTGTTGGGGGCCGCGGCAGCCTTTTCCTGCTCCAAATACGACGCCCAGCACCAAGATTTCTTTTTCCCTCCGTAAGGCACCGCTATAAGAAAAAGTTTTAAGTAGAAAGTATAACATAACTGGGTCTCTTGAAAACCAGGACAAATGTTCACTAAATCTATATGTGTGTCTGTATGCATGCATGTATATATTTATTTGCATTTGTGTGTGGGTGTGTGTCTATAAGCATTGACCAAATGGCTTCATCTCATGCTCCTAGTGTTGAGCATGACAGCTGCCCCATCCTTAAAAGCCCTTGAGGCCATTGAGGACACAGCCACATGGGTGTCCCTCTCAGTGCCTCGGTGTCTCCCTCCCTCCCTCCCTCCCTCCCTGCCCAAACTCACTGTGCCTGAGTAGAGCTGCATCGCCTCTCCGTTTCCTCCGTCCCCGAGGTGCTCCGCGTGTGGACTTCCTGTTGTCCTTTTCTTCCTGTACAGAACCACACACAGTGGCTGTTTAAAAGCACTTCACTTGAACAAGTATGGACACAGCGCACAATCACCATGACAATATGGAAGTCTAGACAGACAAAACCACAAACTGCAGTGTCATCTCATGAAAGAACATTTCATTTTCATTTTCATTTTTAGAAGAATTTCTTAAACCATTATGTAGGCGACAATTCATCTAACTGCTAGCACAACACACTAGCAATACTTGGCCCACAGATTTGGTCTGCAGTGACCACATACACAGTAATATGAGCTGTATACTATCCCTTTACCATCTACTTTAAGTCAATGAATCTTGTGGATAAATACAATTAAGCTGATGATAATGGCCAGAATCAGAAATAATGATGTCTTTTGTAAAGTAACACGAGAATGATAAGTAGCCATTAACATCACTAAATATCATATAATCATATTTTCATTTTGTCAAAGCTTTTAAATATCACACTATTGCTCTAACAGTGAGAGCAGGATCCTATTGTGAGGTTGTTTGTTGGGCATGTCAACCATACAGTATGATGTCTTCTGCTAAACTACAAGCTGTGACTGGACAGGTTTCAGCTCTTCTGCTATATCTGACGTATATGCTGTCATGGTGACCAAGATTATATTAAAATATATCATCCAGGTCCCTAGCTGCCCGCATCTGAGCGTCATTGATCTGGCACAAGAAAGAAATGTTCATCTACGATGGTGACACATTTCTAGTGGCCCTGCGGAAGCTATGCTCCATATTCTAAAAGCAGCAGAGAATTCCCACAGGATTTGCCAATGGGGGGTTGTAGGGAGGAGAGACTGAGAGAAAGAATGAAGAAGAAAGGAAAGGAGGATGAAAGAGAAGAGAAGACGGAAGAATATGTAAGAAGAAAAGTGTAAGGAGTCGATGAAGGAGAAGTATAAGGGAAGAGAGGAGTAAAAACGTACGTAGTCCTCGTCGTCATCCTCAGGTACATCCATCACGCTGTCCGTCTCTTCTGGAACTTTCTCTTGTTGGAGGTGTCTCTTCCTGGTGCCCCCAATCACCTCTCCGTTGCTCTTGGTAGTGTCTTTCTTCAGATTCCACTCTCTGCAGGTCATGACAGGACCAAAACAGCTTTCACTAAGGACTATATTGTGGTGTCATTGCAAGTATCAGGTAAAGAAATGGCCACTTGTAATCCCATCTGAAGCCTTACAAAGTCTCATTTGACACTGAGCAAAAACACTACATGGACTTGTAATACATTAAAATCACCATATTTAAGATGAATTTAAATTTGATTTTTTTTTTCTGTTGGATAAGTATTGTATTATCTACTTAGACAGAATTGTACGACTTTCGTCAAATTCAGATGTAATCTCTGTGAAAAGGCAAATGAGAACTACTACACAAGAATCTTCAAATGGCACCGGCCTCCCAAACATTCAAATGTTACAAATCCAGCAGAGAGCGCAGAGCAACTATCAAGCCATGCTTATCCTCTATCAACAACCTCGCACTTTTATAGTGGGTAGACTGCAATGGATTTTTCTCCAAACGTCGTTTCTCAAAACGACAGCAGCACTCAAGGAAACTATGAAGTCTCTTGACTACTCTCTAAAAGTCCTTGTGACATTAGAGCTCCTAAGCCAAATCGGTGTCATCATGAACACCAATGCCTCCCTTGAACTCACGTCACTTGAACTCAGTCCTGCTTTAGTCCAAATAAAATGTCATTAAGCACTCATTGGCTGCTGTTAACCCCCCCCCCACCCATCATCGACCCTCCCCAGCCCCCCCACCCTGTCTCAGGCTGTGTTGCCATGGCAGTGTTAGAGTCTCTGAGGGAATACCACTTTAAGATGAACATTCGCTTGGCAGCAACTCCTTCTCAAAGACAATGGATACATGTGCCGAGACGGGGGCCCAACGGCAATGCAGCACACACTCTCCCTACCTCTCTCTCGCTCTGTCTCTCTCTTTCTCTCCCTACCTCTCTCTCTCTCTCTCTCCTTCAATCCCCCACCTCCTCCTCTATCTCTTAACTACCACTCTTTCTCTTTCTTTCTTTCTCATCCCCCCCATCTCCCTACCTCTGTATACCTCCCTCCCTCACTCCCTCCATCCCTCTCTCTCTCTTTCTCCAGCTGCATTGCATTAGCGAGGCTTTACGTTTGCAGACTGATGAATTATTGCTGCACGGCGTTTAGTGCGCGGGACCGCGAGCCGCACACCAGGCCCCCTGCACGCCGGCCGGCCGGCTGGCTAGCGAGCGGGTGAGCAAGCACGCGGGAGTGGAGTATTGATTTTCGAAAAAGAAGCCGAATAAGGGCTGTGGTTGGCGAGGCCAGAGAGATCGGGCTGGCACTGACCGCTTACATAAGTGTCCTTTATTCACTGGCTTGGGAGAGAGCTACAGTGGAGAGAGTGAGAGGGAGGCAAACTCCATCTGAGGCCTATTTACTATAAAACAGTAAATTATATTAATTATATAAATACTACTTACTATACGCACAGTATACTCTCCCCCAAATTATGATAAAAAGATTGAAATAAGAATGTTTCAAAAAGAATGACGAATGACAATCTACTGTCTGAGCAGCATAACAATGGCAAGACAACAAATGAATATGAATCCACAGTCCATGTAGTTACCTGCGTTTATGCGCCTAAGTATATTCCATTGAATATTTGTATTCTGAACGACACAGTTCAGTGTGGGAGCACTCACGGGCTTCCAAATGCTATTGAAAAAGCGATAGCTCCTTTTAGCAGCTAGCACCTAGCACCTAGCACATCACCTTCACAGCACATTCACAGCAGAGCAATACCGGGCATCTAAGACATACACTAGCTGTCCTCTCTTGGTGGAACAGTAATGGTCAGGTGAAGGGTTGTGTTGTAAACACTGCTGATGGAAACATCGTTTTGTTGAATGTATGTGGAGCTCCCATGCTACTGAAATGAACCTACAAAAGAGCCTCACAGGTTGTGTGTGTGTGTGTGTGTGTGTGTGTGTGTGTGTGTGTGTGTGTGTGTGTGTGTGTGTGTGTGTGTGTGCTAAGTGAAGTGGTGCTGAAGCTGAGGATGCTAGGAGATGGAGGCTGTGCGAAGCTGAGAGACTCACTCCTGGTCCTGCTGCTGACAACGCTCGCTGCAGTGGCGTCCCTCAGGCAGGAAGTCGACTGCCGAGCCCTTCCTCTGGCACCGCACACACACCAGGCCTCGCTGGGCCCAGGGACGCTGCTCCTCTTTCACCACTGGAGAGAACACAAGATGGGATGGATTCGATGGAAAGGAAAGGAGAAGAAAAGATGGAGACGGGGTGGGAAGGTGAGGGATTGGGTAGAGGGGGCAATGAAATGAAATGAAATAAAAAAGGAGTGAAAGAGAATTACAGAATAAGAGAAGGACAGAGAGAAAGGGTGGGTGTGAGAAAGAGAGAGAGGATGAACATTTAACATCTTCTTAGATTAATTTGTAGAGTAATGATGCTATTTAACAGTGCCTTAAACAAATCAGACTACATCTGCCTGAGCAAGAGTCATCAGATGCACTGAAACAACAAAAGTTGTAGCAAAATGATTTCCCATAATATTACATGATACCCATACAATACAAGTCCTTTTATAGTTAAAATGCAATGTCTGGTAGTCAAACCTGGTCTTAAATGAGCAAAATGAGCTTACATGTGCACCTCAATAATATCTCAGCACCTAAAGTGGTTTAAACATCTGTTTGTGATTATCAGTAAATTACAAAGAAACAGAAATCAAAAAGGGGTTACATTTTTTGTCCTTACACCAACCTTCATGTGCCCAACACATCAACAAAAGTGGCTTAGCTTGCGCAGACACATTTGAGTTCTAGCAGTTTAGCAAAGCACCAATTCTTTTGTCCTGGACAACAAAAGCAAGTGCATTAACTTGCCTTCCTGGGCAGTGGGGACTGCCCATGTGGTCGTGGCGTGGGCCTTCTTAACGCTGTCGTCATCTGCCTCATCGGTTATGACCTCCAGGACCCCAAACTCATTCACCCGGAACTGAAAGGAGCACAAAACAGGGCTGGCGTCTGACTCATGGTGCAGTTTGTTTGCAAAGCCAAGGCCACCACCAGCTTAGTAGGGTCTTAGGTGGAAAGGAACCCCAAAGCTTTTCCGAGCAGTCAGAAAAGGTATTACTGAGGCAAACTTAGCAAAACTGACAATTCCATATTATCAGATTCACTACTTGTCTCTGTAAGGACTGTAGTTGTATCATATTATATAATATATATATATATATAATATATATATATATATATATAGTAAATTATCACTGTTGTAATTATCATCATTGATTTGTGAGTCAAGTGCTATATTCAATAACTACATAATATGTTATACTGTAGTCATCTATACATTAACGGTAGTTTCTACAGTCATAGGAAGCCCAACATGGTCCAAAATAGTCACACACTCACATCAATTCTCACCCAGCCCTCTGTAAGCAACAATGAAGTAATATCAACAAGCACTTTGGCAGATGGGAATGACAAACCTTCAGTTCACTTCCAGGCAATGTTCCCACTCCATCTTTCCAATCCATTGCTCCATAAACGTCAAAGTCAGGAGTGGCCGCATTCATGGCTGACTCCTCCATGACAAATGCTAAGCTTGTCTGCAATAATGCAATTCATTTAATTTGGGGAGATCATCATATAACATTTCCTAACAATCATCAAACATGATTTTTTTTTTACCAGTAGTCCTGCTGGAGACAAAAATATAACTTTATGCTAGAATTTAATGGCTTTAAACATATTTGGAATTCTTAACATTAAACTTTAACTCCTGCCATACAGCTAGCACTGATAGTCTGATAAAAACAATATACAAAAAAAATGATTGTCCTGTGCTTCCATACGTTTTTTTTTTCTTCTTCTTACAACCACGTTTGGTTCTGTCCTAACCAAAGGCTTCCTTCACAATCACTTCTCTGCTCGGGGCTTGATGTGAGGCCTAGTCTTACTGTACAGTGAGCTATACCATCCCGCCCTTCCAACGCTAGATGTCGCTGCTGTCTATATTTGAACGACTGCGCTGGAAACTTTCAAGACCCTATTCAACAATGAAATCACTAAGCAAAAAATGGAGACGAGAAATTCGCACGTATTTTGAACAGATTTCACTAAATAAAATAGTAATCCAGTCCCTTCTCTGTCAATAAACGCGTTCATATGCATGTTAATAACTTGTATCAATTTATGATCGCGTATTACGTATGTTATTTGTTTGTCAGACCATAAAATTAGGCTAAGTGCAGGCATCTAACCAGTGACATTAACAGTGCAAATCGTAGATAATCTATTCATCAAATAGGTATCTAAACTAAGTTCATTTTGACACGAATAGTTGATTTCTCACCCTAAACTGTCTGAAATCCATCATGATCGCTAGGTTTCAACGTAAAAATAATTTGTCAGGCTACATAAATAGTTTGGAATAATTATAATGTAATAGGTGTGATGTAATAAATTGCCAGCCGGTTTGACAGAGGGAGGTGATATGCCAACATAAATTTGTATTTTCAGTTGGCTCGCTTTGTTTGTTTTGCCTTTTATTAATATTTCTTTCGAGCTCTATTCCCCAAATACTTTTTTATAACGAGTAGGGCGAAATGATTCAATACGAGCCAACCTGTGCGGTTTTCTTTGTATTAGAAAAACTAGGTGTGCTACAAGCATTAAGAAGCAATCGCCCTTCAATCCGCGAATAACGCATTGTATCAGATATAAACACTTTTCTTTGGTCTCATACTATTTAATGTGTTTTAAAGGCAGTTTCCCAAAATGGCGGAGCTGGAATATACTCTATATAATTCTTACCCACAGGCCCGCAGACTCGTTGCATTATAGCAGAAATAATAATTTAAGTGTCAAAAAATCTCTATGGAAGAAAATGGTGATAGATATATTTTCGTCTCGCTCGTTTGACTAGCGCCCAGTTCCTGCCGCTTCCAGCCATACGAGGGAATGCACTAAAGCTTGCATTATTTTTGAAAGAGTACAAAATATCATTTAGTACGCGTCTGCAAGACACAATAAATGTACAACGTAACGTTTTCTATCGACTGTGGTAATTTTCGACGCTACTTTTACAGTCGTTTAAAAGAGTAATTCATTTCATGCACTATCACATTGAAGCTCTTCCTGGCTGAAATTATTGATGACACGTCCAGTCGTTTTGTACTTTATTGCTAAGTTTTAGTCTAATTCTGTCGCAATAAACCTCTACCGAAAGTAAAGTACAACCTACCGCGGTTTATTATAGTGCGTAATTTGCGACCTAAACAGTTTTATTCTATGATACAATTGTTTTAATTTGTGTGTTTCTTACCCAAATTCTCCCACGAGTACTGACAAATTGCTCAGGCAGCAGTCAGTGCGCATGAGCGAGAGGCTGTGCGAGTGCTTGCAGTGTTGCCCTAGCTTCATACGAGAACACATGATGCCAATATCGAAAGTTTTGGCCGGGCAAATTCCAAAAATATGTCACACCTTAAACTATAGGTTATCGGGAAGGTAAACCATTAAAAAACACAAACACAATCCCACGATCGACGCAAGGTTTGCAGGCTACCACGACATTGCTTCAATAAAACAACATGAATGCCATCTGTTACTAAAAATAATATCCAACGTGCAAGCTAGTCAGTGAAATATGACAAATAGTTAAATTAAGGGAAGGGGTAAAGTCACGGGACGCACGGTCACATCTAGTAATCACTTCTGGCACATGACCTTGCTTATTTTCGGTTTTAATAAGCTAGCAGCTATGTTTTCGTTGCAGAACAACAACCAAGTCTGGTGTAGGCTAATAAACGCATGGGTTTTTGTAAAGGGGCATTCTATCAATGCGTATGACTATATATTGTTATTGTTATAAGTGGTCATAGTTCCGCATATCTACTGTAAACACCATGCTTTACGCAATGCAATAAGAAGGATGAAGCAGAACTTTTGTCGCGCATGATCACTGCCTGTTTTGAGGTCCTGTTCGTCTTTGTAAGAAGTTGCACATATGCCCTTGGATAGAGTATTTGTGTATAAAAAATGGCTGTAGTCTACGTTTACGCAAGATTGTACTGTTTCGCTGAAGGGAAACGATGGACCTGACATATGTCTTGTGGTAACAAACCGGGCACAGGCGTCTGTTCATGCACCATCAAACAATATGTATTAATGAGGAATATATGAATATGTAATCAAATTCTTTTCTGTGTTAGCCCAACGGCTTTCAACCTAGTAACATAGGCTACATGCCAGAAAGCAGGTCCATTTTGGATGCCCGTGCATCACCCCTCCATCGTTTTAACTTTAGCTGTGGTATGCATTGTCAAATTGTTTATGGACCTTTTTTTAAAAGAAGAAACAGACAGTAGACAGACTTTGTAGACAGTCTAATAGTTGTTCACATATTGTAGACACTAAATGGAGAAATAGCCACTACATAAATACTGTATTCACCAATCACCAACACAACATGGCATTGGCTAGTATGATAAGCAGCAGCATTCACATACTCCAAGGTTTATTGTTAGATCCCTTCAATGCTTGCACTTGTTTATATATATATATAAGGGAACAGGAAGTGCCCAACAATCTATAGATTGTGTTATCATTGATTCCACTCAGTAAATAGGCAATCCATGTTCTTTGTATATCAGCCATCTATATCAGTGTCAATGACACAGAAACGTTTGAATTTGTATTTGTTGTAGTAAATGCAATCTCTGGGCCCCATGCTTATTCCACAGTATTTACCTGTGATATATCTCAGAGTGTTGGTGGAGTTTTTTTTAATTGTAAAATCATATAGATCACAGCTGCCATGTTGAATTCTAGATGGTATAATTGTGAATCTGTTGAAATTGTGTGAGGATTGCAGGGAGACTCCATTTCCTCAAGCCCTTTGTTGTTTCTTTCTCCTGTCAACAAGCTCAGCAATATTTCACCTATAAACTTAGTATGTGTTTACCTCCATGCATTCTATGTAGAAATAGGTACAATGGGTTAACCAAATAGTTATTAGACGAGTTGTCTGCATATTGTATGATTACTATTAACTGACAAAGCATCATGACAAAATGTGATTACTGATAACATGCACATGACAAACAGTACATTGCAGCATAAGTATAATCGGTGATGTTGCAGTGATTTCACCCTTTTGCAGCTCTGATGCCACTGGCTTAGTTTGAGCTAAATGAGAGGATTACAATATGTGTGCCAGGCAGCTCAACCTGCATCACATCATATCATGCTTTTTTCCCCTGTGCGTACTTGGGAAGAACATAGGAATCCATTATAAATACTGGGGGAAAGCTGGCTGCGGCATCAGGCCTATAGGCCTTCTGACTCTTTGGACAACACCACTCTCGTCAGCAGCCTCACCGCCTTAAGTGTGGAGGGACTGGCCACCGTCCCTGGGCCCCACCAGCTATTCACACTAAAGCAGAATTACATTGACAACAAACATGTAACTGCATGCAGCCCATGTCAAGCACTGATAATGGAAGAAACATGCCAGTGTTAGCCAGTGTGCTAGCAGTGCTAGGTACAGTAAGTGGAGTATTTTTAGTCCCATCACTCAGGGAGTGTGTGGGACAGGCCTAAAGGGGTGGGCTTTATCCCGGCCCAGATTGAGAGAGGCTTTTTGCGTTGGGCTAATCCGGTTAAGCCCAGCCCTTGTCCAGCACCGTGCGTCTGCCTCACCTGCGTCTGCCGTAGATGTCTGCTGCCTGCCACCATTAAAGATTCGGGGAGGAAGATTCATGTTTTTGGACTACTGCTGCAGGTGTTGCTCAGTCACTTTCATCAAACGCCATGGACAGCTGCCTGTCAACAACAAACTCAACGACACTTGGGTAAAAAAAAAAAACATTATGTATTTTATTGCTGTGGCTTCATCAGCTGTATTTTTTTGAGAGCCCATTTGTTGGGCCGTAAGTGAAGGAGGTTAGCTGAGAAGACGCTTTGTTGTTGTGTGTGTATGTGTGTGTGTGGATTTGTGAAAGTGTGTACACAGGTCATGTTTGGTTACAAGTGAGTTAACTGTTTGAAGTAAAACATTTTACAGTGCAAATTCAAAATGTTTTGACTTGTGTTATTGTCTTCTATGTGGCTTTATATACATAACAACATGTCACACTCAGGCAAATGTGTTTTGTAATAATTTCAATTCATGCATACAGTTTTTAACTTTTAACATTTAAAACTGATAAAGGATCATATCTGTTTTTACACTGTTCTGTACATACTGTTCATCCTGGAAACATAAGCAAATAACATTATCTTAATTTCTGCAGATTGTTCTCCAGAACTTGCTAATGTGCATGGTGACTTTCTATGCACTCTACTTTATTGCTGTCAGCCTGTGCATAGGCATATTCAGGTGAGGCTTAGAAATATTTTCCATAATATTTAAGAAGAACTTCCTCCGGTTCTGTATGCGTCGACCTCTTGTGTTGTGGTGAGCAACTCACAAGCACTTCCTGTTAGGGTGAGCTTGGCCTCTTACGAGGAGCTGCAGTATGACAGCAAAGCAGTACAGTGTTTCGACTTGGTTGAATATGTCTTCTTATGTAGTACAGGTCTCACTATGTTCACTAAAATGTTTTGAACACCCTAGTTGAGTCGGTTTTCCTTTTGATGTGATTAACAAGCAAGGGATGTGATCTAGATTCCATTTAAGGGTTCCATTGGCTGTTAGTTAGTACAGAGATTAAAGCACTGATTTGATTGATCACCGTTTTACCTGAAAAATGTCACTGACAAAAAATATTTCTTTGTGCATTCCCTGCACAAAAGGGCAACAAAAGCCGCGTTATAAAGCAACCAAAGAGCCGTGAAGGCGTCTAAAATGGACACTGGTCACTTATTATCAGCACATCTGTAGTGTTTTTTTTTCTGTGTTCTTTTATCAAAATAAGACTGTGGAGCCGAGGCCTCTCTCTGGGCCGGTCTGTGTCATGGTACTAGTGTGGTACGGGTTGCATCTGTCTCACATGTGGATGTGCTTTGTCTCGCCCCAATAGAGTGGAGGAGGTTGACAGCATGTTGGCTCCCTTCGACTACACAACCCAACCATCATGGCACAATCCCAAATATTTAGGTATGGCACATTTCTTTTACCAGGGCCTATAAATATGTGATTTACATGTAGGTCACTCATAATGTATGGTTTCTGGGTGGGTGGGGGGGGGGGGCGGGGGTAAATGTATTAAATTGAAAAGATTAATCATATTAACCATAAATAGAATAATAAATGAACAGTTACAGTATGGAATCGCTTCATTATATAGCGATTATTTGGCACACACCCCAGCCACTGTGTTAAATCTCAGCCTTTGTTTTTGTTTGTGTGTTTTTCTGTTGCAGTGTGTGTAATCTCCACAGAGGTGACTTATATCCTGGGAGGCCTGCTGTTTGCTTGGATTGTGGAAGAATGGGTGTGGGACTACGCCATCACAGTCACACTGCTGCATGTTGGCCTGACCATAGCAGGTATATGCGACCTTGTTTAGTCTGATGGAGGTTAGCATTAAATAAATATCAAACCCTTCCACTGTCAGGTGATTCCCATATCCTTTCATTCTTTCATTCATTCATTCATTCATTCATTTATTCCTGAAACAGTTTTATGAAACCAGGAAACCAGGTGTGCCATTAGTGTAAATTGTGACAGACTGAGGCTAGAGACACAGGTAGACGACAACCCTGTCCACTAGTGTTCATAAAATCTTCATCTTCAGTTGCTCAGTGACAAGTTACATGTATAACACAAGAATAATATTTCACCCACTAATATTGATAATAAGCAAGTGTTCATTTATCAGCATTATCAATAGTTCTTTTTCCCTCATACATATTTTTGGGCAGAACTTGATTCAATATTCCATCATGCAATCATATCGAATCATATTGAATTATTCACATGGTTGTAATTAGCAGGTGCTTTAGCCATGCTAGTCGGGTTGCGTCACTAGTGAGAGTTTCTGTTTATATTTCGCTGCAGCTAAAACCAGTACACCAAACTATGTCAAGCACTGCATTTTATGGATCTCTCTCTCTCTCTCTCTCTCTCTCTCTCTCTCTCTCTCTCTCTGCTTCTCTGTGAGTTGTATAACAGGCTATGACTGTAGCTGTTCATGCCCACAGAGGTCTTAGTCTCGAAAGTCTGGTGCAGTAAAGTTTGTTATAATGTCACTGCACTCAGTGCAGTTATGTCAGAGGCAGGGTTGTAGACCCCCTCTCCTCAGCTCCTACACAGATGCAAGCTTCAACATAGCCTGGCTAGGTGACAGTGAATTAGATTAGTGAAAAACAATGGATGGTGTCACAGTTAATCCTATCAGAAAACTGATTGGATCTCAGTTGTGGGTGGTTGTGCAATCATGTATAAGACGAAACCTGTAGGAGGTACTTTAGCTCATGAATGGAATGATCATCACTACACTCCTATACAGCGATATGCCTTTGAATTGGCCATTGTTTGTGTTTGTGCTGGACTGTTAAACATTAAAACTGTTTATAAAAAAATTAATTCTAACACAAATATGTTTTTTCCTGATCTATTCTAGTTATGTCTGACATCCCATCCACAGAGCACTGGTGGATGGCACTTGGTAAGTATTATTGTAGCACAATTACAAATTAAATATTTTGTTGTGACAAGGTGACTGACCATAGTATTTACCAAAAGTAACATGGCACGAATGCCCACCAAATCTGGATATAGAGGTGGAGTCCTAGATATCTGATAACAGGAGACTCGGCTACAGGACTTTGTATTTACACAAGGTTGTGGATAGTTTCTCCACCTGAAGCTTGGCTGACCGACACAGCACTGGATCCGTTTTCTTTTGGCTTAGTGATATCGTAAACATGATAACCCCATTATGGGGATTTGTCCACAACCTTGTGAGGTCTACGAACCTGTCCGCGTCCTGAAGTAGCCTTTGTAATGCTGCTAAAAGCAATTTGGAAGGGTCAAGGTACAATTATTCTGCATATAAATGGCATTTTTTAACAGCATGACCTATGCTGAATTTACCTTGATTACACAATGATTTCCCTGTCAACTTTAATTATAAAACCCGGTAGCAGTTTGCGGTCATGTTTACAGCATTACATTACATCCCAAGATATGATTGGTTTCATTTATCACCCACCTAACCTACATTTACTTTAAAAGGGAAGTGACAAAAACAGTCAATGGCAAGTTCCAAACTACTGTCTAACGGGACCATTTTTAATGACATAGTGATATAGATCAGTGTTTCCCAAAGACTGGGTCGCGACCCACAGGTGGGTCGCAGGAGATTTCATTTGGGTCGCCAGCACAATTTATGTTGTCTAATAAATTAAATATTGGTGGTTGCATGCATGTTGCATGTTAGATCTGAAGTGAAATGGGTCACGATGGTCTGTCATTTTTAAAAAGTGGGTCCCCAGAAAAAAAGTTTGGGAAACACTGATATAGATGACCCTATTTGAACATTTCCAAAACCACGATTGCTTGTATGGGTGTTGCTGACATGTACAATCTTACAAATGTCTTTTTCTTTTGTAGGCGCTGGCCTGGTCATGATGATTCTTGGGGGACAGATACTAGCATACAGACTGTTCCGGAATAATTTTGTGTACCCAGCTGACCTCCAAAACTTCTGATGCCATTTTTGACTCCGTATGTACAGATTAAGGATGTTGTTTTATATTGTTTTCTACGTCAAATACCAAAGGTAGTTTTAGGATCTCTACATTTCAAAGGAATATATATTTGGAAGACTATTGAGAAAAAATAAATATTTTGTGCAAAAAATATCTCTGTTCTTTCACTGCTCTTACACCAATGACCATCTGCCAGTGTTCTGTGAAAATGCCAGAACTGAGCAGAGCATCATGTGTCTTTTAGACGCCAAGAATACAGTTCTAACCAAAGTCACCTTATTGAAGCAGAATGTAAAAAGGATGTTAATTTCAAGCTCTGTATACATTTCTTAATTATCAGGCAAGTCATTCCTCCTTAGAGGTGCAATTAGGTTCTGACTTGCAGTGCCATATCCCTGTTAAGAAGTCTGCAAAGTAAATGTTAAAAAGGTTGGCACATTTACAAGTAGTGCTGAACATCTGTTGTCAGAGTAAATCCTCTTATACATTAAAACTCTCAGTCAAAAATATTAAGGCACTTGGGTCACAATCTCAGTGTTTTATAGTTTCTGGGTTGCTTTCAGTGTACCATGAAAGACATGAAGGGAAAGTATGTCAGCTTCTCTGAGAGAGGCTGTAATTTTCTCAACGTCACACGCACCACCCCACCCCCCCCCCCCCAACCCCCCACCCCTGCGCTCAAATCCCAACGCTCGGCCACTAATGCCCTCAGACATCAAGTGGCGCCTGGACTCCCCCAAACGGAAACTGGTGTGCCATGTGAAAAGGAAAAAAGCACTTTTAGATGGCTCTGACTCTCCCTGCTTACCACTTGACAGGGACCTGTTGTCTGACTGGGAGCAAGGGGAGAGGAAGGGCATTAATCATTTAATGAGATTACGCTGAGGGGGAAGAAACAGCTTTGGGAGGAAGTGAAGGGGTGGGGCGAGGTGAGGTGCAGTGCGGAGCGGCTCCTGGCAGCGCTTAAGCCCAGCGGGCTGACCGAGGCCGGCCCGCGCCGGGACACGCGTGCGTTCTTTTTTGGACCATGCCACGCACGAGCATGCAGGGCCAGGCCAGACGCGCTGCAGTCCGAGGATGAGGAGGGAGATGTACTGCAGCGGGAGTGGGTCTCCGCCAGCTCAGCTCAAGATGGTCACCAAACTGGTCTACAGTCTTCATCTGAGGTGAGACCAGCATGAGTCATTTCTGTCATTTGTGTGTGACTGACCATGGACATAAGAGTAATAGGTAATGGCTTTGACCTGGGAGAAATTATGTAACTTGAGTAACTTGTGATAGAGTATTTAGTGTTGGTTGCTCAAGGGGTGGTTGCATGTTATGTTGACACACGCACATTTGTGTGATTCATGCAATAAGTTCTGTTTTTGGTATGAGAAGTTTTTAGAGTGTCCAGGAAGAACTTTGATCTTGGAGAGTCATTTAAATATCTGCTGGGAAAATAATTTCAAAACATCCTAGAGTATAATATAATAAAGTCAACAAACAGACTAGATGGATATGAGCAGGGAAAACTGAGCCTTTCATTAACTATATGATCATCACAGCAATAGTTCTCTGTCGACAAAAAGACACTTTTACAAATGATACATGCCAAAACCTGCAAAACTCTGGAATGCTAAATATTAAAGAAGCTAAAACCAAAGCCTCACATAGCTTCCACAGGAAGTCACGCAACAACACCTTATCCATGTGCAGATAGCATTTCACTCTATTCATGTATCAGTTGGTGTACCATTTCACCTTAGTAATAGGGTGGAAAAGATCACTGTGTCCATGCCTGGTCATGGGTAAAAGAGATTAAATATCAAAAGTGATCTTTAAGATTTTTGTCCAGTAGGCTATTCATTCTAGTGATGGGGATTCTGAATCAGACAGCCAGATCAACAGATCAACAGCTCATCATTTTAGAGCTCAAAGGTGTCATAGACCCTTTCAGGGTTCTTTCACTTATCTTCTTTGGAGAATCAAAGGAAAAGTTTAAAATGAGAACAGCACTATGTCTATGACAATCTGTAAAATTATATTTTGTATGAGTATGATAATAACTATCATTGAATTGAGCAAACACTCACGTTACCCTAATCAGGGCTTAAAGCAAATAAAATGTCAGTGTCAGAAGTTATCAGACTTTTTTGAAGATGTCATGTCATACTATAGGCCATGCCTGAAATCAGGCACAGCATAGGAACACAGAATTGTGTAATATGTGACACTTGCAATTTAGGAAGCTTTTTAAATAGTCTATGTACATGTCTAGACTAATTACATTAGAAAACTGGGTTGAAGTACGGGCTATAGGCTACATACAGTACAGTAGGCCCTATCTACTGTACTACACAGACAGGCTCTTTATGTAGACTACCCCTACATGGTAGTAGTCATGGCCTACTGGTTAGGGCTTCGGGCTTGTAACCGGAGGGTTGGAGGTTCGATCCCCGACCAGTGGTGCTGTAGCAAGGCAGCTCACTGCTCTGGGTTAGTGTGTGCTTCACCTCACTGTGTGCTATGTGTGTTCAAGTATGGGATAAATGCAGAGACCAAATTCTTTGTATACGCAAGCATACTTGGCCGAGAAACCTGATTTACATTACACTTTACATCTGAGAAAAAATAATATACAACATTTTCCAGTATAGACCTCCATAGACTAGACCTTTTACGTACTTTCACAAGTAGGCTAGTACAATAATAAGACCTTTTGGCCTCAATGTGTTATTTGATGTTTGTTTATTTATTTATTTATTTATTTATTTTTGTAAGGGACCATGTACAATTTTAAACATAAATATTGTCATTTGATATTGTACCAGAGTTACCCTAAAGCTAGGCATAGGCCTACCTGTAATTAGGTGGTAGAACATGGCCCTGATCAAATGTAAATTCGTCTAAACTCTAATTAAGGGAAATTAGATAATTGTATATAATAATATTGCCAGGAACAGGATCTTGCATTATGCTAGAAGGATCTGGGGCTCAATGTGGACCAAGAATCTCAATACATTCGCCAACACCTCAATGGGACAATTCCCCACAATCCCGTGTGAAAAGAATTTCAATTACTTATACAGACCAATAGATGGCAGTGTTAAGATCACTTACTCCCCAGGACGCGTACAGTTGATTATGGCGTCTCTTGATCACATATCCATAGGCGTGTTGAAACTGCACTCAATTGGTCCATTTTACCACGATGTTGTATGTGACTGTCCACAACTAGTTGGACTGACGATAACAATAGGCTATCTATTGTAGCATATCTGTATTACTCATGCTCAAAACCCACAGGCCCACATCAGTGGATCTGTCATGTCTACTGTACATTTCAATAACGCAGTCAACACCCATTTAACCTGTAGATTTCACAAATGCAGGGAGATGTTCAGGTTAGATTACCTTTAAGGACCCTCAAACACGGATAAGTAGGCCTATCAAATATGAACATATAACCTATATTCTATAACCCATATCAGGCGGGGTCAACAGCCTCTTCTTCCATCTTATCAACTGGGACCAATAATGTAGCTGGTCCCGTTCACCTACATCTTCTTCGTGAATGAGTTTGGATTTTTCCAGGGTACTAATAATGACCTATAGCCTAGCACAAACATTCCTAACGGAGCGTAGGCTTATCTCAAATGCAAATTTCAGAGGTAATCAAACATAATATTGTAGCAATAGACTAGCCTACATGCAGTGGCACGACTTGAGAATCACGAGAGTGAGTGGAACATTAGGCCTGCTATGACTGGACTGGATTTGGCCCAGTTTAGGCTACATCATTATTGGGCACACCCTCATGTCACCTGCTTGTGGTTTTCTACAATGACATCATAGGCTAAGCTGTATTAAAACAGCCCGACATCAGAAAAGCACGAGATGAATGCAGATTCTTGCTGAACATCTAGTGTCAACTCACGTATAGCAGTTTAATAAAGACGATGAGGAAGGACATTTCTTCTTAGACTTTTCAGTGTTGTAAAACAATAGTTTAGGCTGTAAAGTGTAGTCCTAGGTCTCGTCTATCCAAGTTTCCCTTGCGCATTGACTGATTTTGAACCCCCCCCCTAAATAATAATAAACTATTGCAATAACCTATTATTTAGGATGATTACAACAATGTCCCTAATATGGAGGTTTAGTTATAGTTGTAATTCAAATATTAGTTATTATCCTGATGCTGCAGCCACTTGTAAATTTACTGTCGTTTGTCAATATTGCGATGCCTGCTGTGCTGTAGCCTAGTCATTCAAACCGATTGGAACAATGGTGACTCCGCCCGCATTGCATAGCTGTGGGAATCTACGGGGCGGAGCTGATGGTGATGGTTATTCACGTCGTTAGGGAAGAGAAGAGCGGGCTGTTCCACACAGTTCCAGCGGCCACCCGAAGTTATGAGCGAACTTCAACAATAATGCGGCGTGCAGCATGAATCGTCAAGACGCGAAGGGAGTTGTCTTGACCGGCTATTACAGTAACAGTGAGTCCTTACCGCCCCAGCCTGGAGTAAACTCTGTCGAAGAAGCCGATCCCTCTGTTCCAAGGTGGGTGAGTGAGAGAGACAGTTGCCAAGCTTTTGGTGTTTTTGTTATGACAGCTCTTGGTTTAAAAGTAGGCTGGCTGTAAGGTCCTAGCAATTGGGTGTCGCAGTCAACACGATTATTGAAAAGGGTGGAAATAGCTTGTAGTCTGGGAACAGTAGGCTGTATTACTTCTTCTATGGTATACAATTAGTCTACTGTAATATAGTGTTGACTGTTTTTCTGGGTCTCTCAGTGGACTGGATGCAAGCCCACTGAAGGTAGTAAATTAGCCTGTGGCTCGCCATTGTTGTGGAGGGTTTTTGTCACAAATGATCATCAGTTTGACATCATCATGAATAAAATAAGCTATGTGATCCATCAAACCCACTAGAACCACATTGTTAGGCCATGTGTGAATTTGCACAGTGGACACTAAACTTAGCCTACCCTCAAAACAAATGAGACAGGTCTTGAAATTGGATGCTGGTTGTTTCCCTTAGTTGTGCAGGCCACCATCTGTAACAGGAAGGTGCCTGCCTTTCAGGTCGCCGAGCTCCGACATGGAAACAGGTGTCCCTGTCCACCAGCTGTGTCTGCAGCTCCCCAGTGGCCCATGTGCTCTGTAAGGGTGTGTGTGTGTGTGTGTGTGTGTGTGTGTCTGTGTCCATGGTGGCATGGGTGGCCAAATGGTCATAGACTCACAGCACACATCTGGCCCTATCTGTTTGTCTCTGCCTGTTGGCTCCAGTGTCCGTGGTCTTGTGTAGGAAATGACAGACAGACAAAAGAGATAAAACAACATGGACTCTGTTAGTGTGGTCACCTCAGTGACAATACTGCTTTAGTGTTGTGATAAAATGCCCGTCTATTGTCTTTGGTGCGACATTGTCTTGGAAAAACAGCACCTTCTGGAGACTCACTCAAAGTGTCCAACGTAATGTTTTCCCTCAGCCTGTTTTTAGCTTTTGTGAAGCCAGTTATATCTTACCTCTCCACCTACCTACTCATTCCACATGCACACGCTGCCTTTGACCAGTACTGACTAATTTTAGAAAGGGCACTTAAAATTATATTTGTATTGATATGGTTTGTAAACACAGGACTCAGAATTGAAACATAATGGCCAGTTGTGATAACCTAAACGGCGTGTGACCTTCTCATTCAGGCCGGTGCAGAAAGCACAGACTGTGCTTCCAAGCCAATTCTAATGTCTCACACTTTTTACCTTCTATTGTCATTTTTAAGTAAGTCCCAGTAGGTAAGAGAAGTTAGCATGTATTAGACAGCTAAACTCACACACATTAGGTATGTATGGCAGGGATCATGCTGTTCAAACAATAGGCTTGAGCCCTAGATGCCAGGAAATGTCAAGGTATAGAGAAGCTAAGACCCACACAAACAACATGAATTATACATAGCCAAGTTCAGCTGTGTCCTTTATGAGGGTAATGTAGGTGGATCAACTCTACCAGGCTGTCAGGGACAGGCGTTCAATGTGAGTGTTTCTCTTAGTGTAGTTGTTTGTTTGCTAGCTTACATAGCAGCTATTAAAATGGCAGCCCTCCAATAGTTTGTCTATTCTGTCATGGAAGTTAAGTACAGCTGCCTGGTGATGGCGTGTCACAGTAGTGAAACAGAAACTTGTAAGAGGCCGAGAGGACTTCTGAAGGCCACCAATATGGTCCCAATTAATCTAACCTTTGCATCATGTTTGCATATTTACCCACGGACAACAAGGTGGACATTACTTGATTGGATCAACTACTACACAAAGTGGCTGGACCTCTCAGAGGTCATGGCAGGTTTTAGTCCGAAAAACTGCAGCCTCCTCCATTGTAGGTTCTAAATGAAAACATGACATATCGACGTGGCATCACTTGCCTCATACCTGCAACAGTGTCAACAGCCGATGTAAATAGCTGGGCTTAGCGTGCAGAATCAACATAGGACATAGGTTATCAAGGCTTTCCTCCACCACTACGCGTCCTCTGATTAGTTTTCCGTTTGCACAGGTCATGTTTTTTATCCCTCCTCCACCTTGCGCCTGTGTTTGTATAATGTGTATGTGTGTGTGTGTGTGTGTGTGTGTGTGTGTGTGGGGGGGGTCTGTTATGCCATTGTAAACTCTGTTTTGTCTTTGTCCCTTGACTTGCTATTTGTGTGATTTAAGAACAAATGATCTTGCTTTTATTGCTGTTGCTGTCACAGCTAATCTGATCAAAGTCACTGGGGGGTAATAACAAGTTGAGAGCACCTTAGATGTAGAAAGAGAGAGATGGATACAGAAAGATAAAAGACAGCTTGAGAGAGAGAGAGAGAAAGAGAGAATGAAAATAAAATGAGATGCTTAGACCATTTACATTCAGAGAAAAGGCACTTGAGCCCTTTGTTGAGGCCCCATCTTTGTTCAGGACCCTTCAGTACGGGAACCATGTGACCTGCTGGCTAACCATTAGCAGCGTAAAACAGTTGTGGACTAACTTCTGCGTGCCATTCCTGGGCTTGTTGCCATGGAGCAGTGGTCAAGAGACTCCAACATCTGTTTCCACATGTTATCAACAGGCCAAAAAAGACAGGGTTTTTTTAGAGTCCCTGAGAGGGAACACTTTTCCTGTGAGAATAGGAAAATACATCTTGGAAGCCTGTAGACAGGCAGTCCCAACTACAGCTGTAACTTAACATCCCTTTTAGGTGACTGTAGCTGTAACCTAACATCCCTAACATCTCTGACACGGTTGCAGACTAAGACAGTAAGGCATGCCATGTTCAGCTTTTGTCACTGATAGATTGTGGCTTCAGTTGAACTAAATTGGTGCGGTGTGGTCTTAGGCTACAGTCTTCAGTGCTCAAAAGGTGTTAACAAATGGAGAGAGAGAGAGAGAGAGGAATTGCATTATGGCTTGGTTCTCGTGCCACAGTTCCTATGCCGTGTGGCTCGGCCCTCCTGCGTGTGTATGAAAAATCACCCGACTATGACCAAAAGACAGGCTTGTGCTTGTTTACCACCCCCCACCCCCACCACCACCATCCAACCAGCCACCCTGCCCTCTCCCTCTCCCTCTCCCTCTCCCTCTCCCTCTCTCTCTCCCTGCACCCCTTGCCATTGTGAGCTGCTCATTTGTCACTGGGAGCTGGAGAGCTATATGACCTTTTCATTTGAATAGGAGTATCTGTTGGACAGCATTGGGTGCTGTGCAGTGTGCAGTGCACTGCCCTGGGTCCCTTGACTTTGCTCGTAGGCCAAGGGCAGCTCCAGCTCTCGAAGTTTGCATACACTGTTTATTCGTTTGACTCGCTGAGAGAGGGGGGGGGGGGTTGGTGGGAAAGGTGTTGTTTGTGTGACTCTGGGTGGATTATATGAAACACTTTTCTGTTATGCCTTCCTCTGGATTTAGCCCTTGTTATTTATTAAACATATTTGCAAAGCCTGTTTACTTAATAGTTTCAGTCCCACCGCAATTAAGTTTGCTTTTAGTCTCTAAAAGGGTGTCTCTAATGCTGGTAGGTAAATTGTTTACATTCCATCTTGAAATAGTCTTGCATTTTTGTGAAATGTAAAATGTTATGTGTTTTATTACTGGGTTCAGTGTACCTTTGGCCCCAGTTTGGAGGTAGTAAGCACCGTGCCATCAATTATCTGTAGTCATTTACAGCCGACCACATAGGAGCGAGATTAGACTCGGGTCCTATCTGACTCTGAGTCTGACCTCATTTGATAATTCTGAGGGAATGGCTCTCACCGTTGGGTCTGCTTTAGTTTCTTTTTGGCGCTTTGTGAGCGCAGTGTTTGTGTACTGTACAAAGTGCTACGTCTTTCACATTGGAGAGGAGGTGTGTAGTTTACCTGGCGGCACGAATGTCATCTGTCACCGATACCCAGAGCGCTTCCTGCGTCTGTGAGGTCAGACGAGAGTCATCTTACACCCACTACCGTTTTGCTACGGTGGCCTGGCGGTCTCTTTAGGTTTGCCTCCTTCGCTTGGTCTGTTTCCCAGGGACCATTAAAAAGAGCACTGCTCTAAAGGCATAGGGGTTTGGGTGGCGATGTATTTCTTCACTGTGAAACTGTAATGTTAGCTAGCCTCTGGGTTGTTGCATAACAACAAGAGGTACAGTGGATTGGCTAGAATTCTCAGGTATCAGTGTGGTCGCCTAGGTGTTTTATGGTCTGTCTGTGTCTCTCTCACAGACAGACTGTCTCGACTCCCACTGCCTCTGTATGTACCTCTATCTATCTATCTATCTATCTATCTATGTCTGCCCCTCACAAACTCTCAGTGCTCAGAAGTAGCCTAGGTCTTTTAAGAAGACACCATTACTTGTGGCAGACTGAATTGACCCAGATTGACTGCGTTGCTGTGCAGCAGTGGTGTGGGGCCGGTGCGTAAGAAGCAAGTCATTTGCTCCCCACTGAACTGCTGACGTTTCAGCATTTATTTTTGCTTTCCCCTGACATGGCAGCAAGCTACCAGGCTACCCTGGGTGAGGGAAAGGAGGGGCATTCTGGCTCATTTATGCCCACCAGGGATTCCCTCGCCTTGGGCTTGGATGCAATCTAGGAGCCCTTGGTGTCATGACGCATAAACCCCCCACTGGCTTTTAATTTCATAAGACAGCAGTTTGATGTTTTTTTTTTGTTTAAATTAAGTTTAAAGAGCGGTTTGACAGCAGGGGTTGATCTATGCAAAGTGAACTAGCCTACTTTTTGTGGGTATTTTATGAAACAGTTATGTAAACTCAAGTCAAGGAAATGAAATGCTAGCACACTACACAGTAACTGCCCTTTTTTTGTGTCTGTGTCTGTTTGCCTGTGTGAGTGCATGCAGACTTGAATTCTTTCCGTCAGCCTGTACTGCATTGTGCCTGCGTTGTTTTTAAGGCATTTGTGTCCTCTCTCTATGTGGTGTTGTTGAGTGACTCAGTCTTGATGGCGGCTGCTTTGGCACTCGGGTGAAATTTTGCCAGCGGGACGTGAGCTTTTGATATTAATGCTGCATGGATTAAGTTAATTAATTTAATTAAAAATGGATGCCTGGAATGCCACAGTGTGTTGTTGTTCTGCTCAGCCTCGCCCCATGGGAGAGCTGAGTGCTGATGAATAGTGTCAGTCAAGTGCTATGCATGCCTGCAGGTTTCTCAACTCTATTTCCAGTGAATTTTAAGAAATCATAATTTCGTTTGGCATCCAGACAGCCCTATGCTGTGTGTTGCACATTTCTGCGATGTTTCTTGTAAAGTGTGCAAATGCTACATTTTAGCCTAGATGTGGATTAGAGACTTGCTGGCTAGAGCTAAATGTGATATGACCTCCTAATTAGCCTCCATTACTGTCTTACGCAGTAGCTGACAGAAAACACAAACACTACTTCAGTAGCGCTGTGGACTATCACGTCCTTGGATTAGTTGGTCGGGGACAGTTTGGGGAGAATGGGAACTCTGTCCCTGGTCTCACCCTTCTGAGTCCAGTCCATTCCCAGAAATAGTCACGGTGTCTATTAACATGGTGACTCTGAGTCACATTGTGAGTAAGCCATCAAGTCCTGAATCAGTGCCAGTGTTGTCAGATTGGGTTGAGTGATTTCCGGCCAATCACGTTCGAAAACCCGCCCTCTTCAGCAAAAAAACGCCCAACAACGCATTTGTCACAGAAAAAAAATTTAACCCAACATTTAGCCCGCTTAAGGCTCCCCCCCCCCCCCCCCCCCCCTGCCTGACGTAGTCAAAAGAAGCCCAATTGGGCGGGCACCCGCCCAATCTGGCAACACTGATCACTGCCCAATACCAATGTTCAGTGTGCATGAATGTGATCCCTGTGCCCCCCCTCTCTTGCCCCCGACCCCCCAGTCGTAGGACGGGACACTACAATGTCCAGAATCGCTCCAAAAATGCAGCGGGGAAGCCTCCATACAACCGCTGCAACTCGCAGGACTCCCTGGACATGGACGCCTTCTGGAAGGAGGTGGAGAGCATCGGAGAGTCCGACACCGGGCCACAGGAAGAGGTCCAGCTGAAAGTGCCAGACGGTAGGCGTCTCTCTCTCTCTACAGTATAGTATGACATGAGCTAATGATCTGAGATAGGGTGGCAGTGGCTCAGGAAGTAGAGGAGTCTTCCAAGCAAGACACCTAACCCCAGTGCTCCTGATGAGCAGGTTGGCACCTTGCATGGCAGCCTCCGCCATCGGTGTGTGAGTGTGTGAGTGAATGGTTGAATGTAAGGCATGACAATGTAAAGCGATTTGGGTGCTTGCAGGAGTCGAAAAAAGTGCTATATACAGTATATTATATTATATTATATTATATTATATTATATTATATTATATTGCATATTACCATGTACTACTACTCATCATAATATGTCAAATGGAGCCCACACACATAGCCTAACTGTTTAGAGCTGAACCCAGTGCATTTCTGTTGTATTCACAAGAGACTCCTTGCATGCTTGCTTGGTAAGAAGGTGCATTGTTTTGCAGCCTACGTATGGAGTTTTGCTCAATCTATCATTCCTGACACTTTGTTATTCATGTCATTTATTTGTGCAACGTCACCCTGGCTAGACCTGGCTCACCTACTGACCAGGCCAGCATTCAGGGGAGCATCTCAGCCACAGTCTGAGGTCTCTCTAGGATATCGGTAAAGTTGGAGACAGAGAAATACAGAAAGGCAGAGAGAGGCCGACTACTTTCTGGAACAGCCATCTAAAAACAAGGACATTGAGGAGAGAAACCGTGACGGGTGTTAAGCTAAGCGATCGGCATGAGCATCTCATTGGTGTGCAGCAGACGGATTAGGCACGCTCTGTTATGGCCATTACAGCCCATACCTGGGAAAAGTGTGGCCAGAGATTTGATTAGCTGTTTTTCCCATCCCATCACCTCAGATTTAACTTCACACAGATAATAGGTAGGTCATTCTCTATATTTAGAAATGAAAGGCAAGCTGTACCTAAGGCTTTGATGCTATCTCCGGTGTACGTGAGGAAAAACTGACAATGACCATGTCTGAACCTGCAGGAAAGGGATATAAACAGGGACAGTAGAGGGGTTTTTTTCTCAGGGTGCACACAGACTGTTTTTGTCTTTAGAGAGGAACCTGAATGCTTCGACTTCCTGAGTCAAGTTTTTGTGTGTGTGTGTGTTTGTGTCCGTGTGTTGATTCTGTGTCTTCTTGTTATATACAGGAAGAGAGAGAGAGAGAGACTCTGTGCGCGTGTGTTTGTGTGTGTGTGTGTGTGTGTGTGTGTGTGTGTGTGTGTTTGTGTGTGTGTGTGTGTGTGTGTGCGCGTTTGTGTGTGTGTGTGCGTTTCTGTGTGTGTGTGTGTGTGTGTGTGTGCGCGTTTGTGCGTTTCTGTGTGTGTGTGTGTGTGTGCGCGTTTGTGCGTTTCTGTGTGTGTGTGTGTGTGTGTGTGTGCGCGTTTGTGTGTGTGCGTTTCTGTGTGTGTGTGTGTGTGTGTGTGTGTGTGTGTGTGTGTGCGCGCGTTTGTGCGTTTCTGTGTGTGTGTGTATGCATTTCTGTGTGTGTGTGTGTGTGTGTGTGTGCGCGTTTGTGCGTGTGTGTGTGTGTGTGTGCGTTTCTGTGTGTATGTGTGTGTGTGTGTGTGCGCACGTTTACTAATGTGTACTAATTTATCCCACTTGTAGTTATCAACCACGCTTCAAGGGAAGTTACTGCAATGCTTTAGATACCAGTGACTGACTCATGGTCCTCTGCTAGCCAATGTGAGCGTTTGTGTGAGCAAATAGCTTCAGTGTAAGAAATCTGAGCTCCATGCTGTCTGTTGCCAGTAATGCTATGTCATTCTGTGTTTTGGCTTTGTAGACTCACACAGTAGCAAAACATCATGAATGAAACTTAGGAGCTTCTTTCACTTCCTAATGCTCAATTTAACCCCCTGGTCATTGCCCTTTGCCATTTTCGTGTCCAGAGGGGGGTTATGAATAAACATGTCTTAAAGGGGCAGTCAAAATTATGCCATGACTTGGAACCACTAGCAGATCATAGTACCAATCCGAGTTATACTTGGTCAAGCAAATTTGTATACTTTTGCAATATGTCAATGCAGTATTCACTCAATGCATTAAGGGCCGGTTTCCCATCGATGAAGAGTAGTCCTTGACTAAAAGAAAACTTCAATAAAATCAATCAAAATTTTTCCAAGATTTTAGTCTAGGATAAAGCTTAATCCTTATATGAGAATCTGGTTGTAAAAGTGTATAACTTAATTTTTTGCCAGGACGAAACATGACCACAACCAAATCTCTGTTTGATATAATTCACTTTTTACCTGTTAGTTGCTGAATAAACATGGACAAATGTTTGGTTCTGAAGTAAGTTGACCTGTTTGCCTTGCTGTTTTTCAGAGGGGGAGCACGAGGAGGCATGGCTGACCGCGGCAGGGCTGACCTTACTCTTCCAGGAGTCGGAGTCGGAGTCGGACCCGGACGCCTCGGAGGACAGCAAGGCCATGCTTTCCACGCTGACCCGCACGCAGGCGGCCGCCGTGGAGAAGCGCGTGGAGCTGCTCAAGCAGACCATGCGCAAGAAGAACAAGCAGTACCAAGTGCCTGACGTCAGGGAGATCTTCAAACCGCCGCCAGCTTCCGCAGCCCAGTCGGAAGGGACCCAGGTGGGTGAGGAGTCATCTGCTCTGATTACTGGTCTCTCTCAGGCCTTTGGGTGACTGGAGAAGAAGGGTCCATAGGATGGAGTGGGAGAGAGTTTCATATCATGTAACAAAAAACACTGCAAAAGAAATCCTGGTATCACATATCATTGTTAAGCTCGCGATTCCCTCCAGCACGTGGACACTCACTGACCGGGCCACGACACATGATTGAATGACGGGTCCATGTTTTGATTGGTTGGATGCCACCTTGTCTTAATTGGCCGGATGTAGGTGGATGCCTAATTTGACTTATGTAATTATGGTGGTACAACTCGAGATGCTCACATTTTTAAAACAGTTCTCCACTCATTATTTATGTCTGCTACACTGCTGGTGACTATTAAAGGAATACTGTTTATGTTTAAGAGAGTTCGTACACACAATCTACAAGACACTTGCATTTCATTTATTCATTTCACAGCCTTGTTGGCAGCCAGAGTAACTATGTGACAGTAACATAAACCTGATGGCCTCATTTAATGGCCTAAGGAGGGCCATTACTGACAAACAGACGTTTGTTTAAGGTCACTTGAGAAAATTATTATACACTCAGCAAGTTGTTTTTAAATAGAGACAGAGGTAGTGTTGGAGTGGCCAGATTGCCAGGCCTCTGTCCAGGATGAGGATCACAAACTGACAGAAGAGCAGATACTCGATGACAGAGACAATTAAGAGTACAGTACAGGCGTTTGTTTGGATGTCCTACCTCTAGTGGTTATTATGATAACATCTGTAAAGTCCTGTCTGATGGGTGGCTGGCTGTCGATGGCTGGCTTCCTTTTTGTGCCACCCAGCTTCTGATCTTGTATTTGACAAAGCTCAGGGCTTTGTCATTGAGAGCCCCGCGTCGTAAAAGTGTCTCTTCAGTTCAGTGGCCAGATCTTTTCATCGCAGCTCACACTGACCAGGGTCAGATGCATACTTAACGTAGACTACTTTTCCATCTTGCTCTGTATAGGTTTTCTAACTGGCACCAACTGTTTGAAGTAGAGCTGTGTTAAATGCTAAAATATTGAATAACTGCTACCAAACAAAGCCAAGCAAGGGCTTGAAATCCTAATTCCTATCCTATGCTGGAATCTCAAATGGCAGTGGAATAGCCAGCAACTTTGACTCTGTTATTGATTAATTTCCAGTTGTGTGACATTTATAGCTGATCTAATATCTGTGAAGATGTCTATAGTACAAGTTAAGATTACTGGTTAATAGGTAGTTGAATACCAGTGAAGGGATAATTGCAGAGATATTTGGTAACTTTGAACCCCTGAGAAATAGTAGATAATGGATAACCTATTTAAACCCTGTCCAATAGTGATTGTTTAACCTTTTCACCTTTAGAGAATAAGCATATTCAGTTTCTTGTGAAAATGGCTAGAGTTTTGCATATGGCTCAGTTTAGAATAAATATGTTTTGAATGGTAGTCAAAACACATGTAGTGCAAAACAAGTGAGTTATTCATGTGATTTGGGGAAGCTAGGTGAGAAACAAAGCCATGTCAGTAGCAGGATTCCTCAGGCGGGCCTTGGTGGCGGCACGGCACGCGTACAGCCCCCGACTGATCACTGTGCATTTCTCTTCTTCTCTTCCTGTTTCAACAGCCTGGAGACGAGCCGCAGGCCCTAGAGAGAAGTGAAAATGGCAAAGGGGATGTTGCGTCCTCCGGTATGTGTCACCCAGCGTAGAAGACCGGCCTGGGCATGTTCCCTCCACCCCCACTGGCCCTTATCAGAATCTCATACCTTCCTGACGTGTCTGTTCTTCTCCCGCCTGGTATCAGTTACATTACGGCACCTCTAGGAAAGAGGTCATTAAGGAGAAGCTTTGGCAACATTGTAACACGTACAGTCATGCCAGTAAAGCTCATTGAATTGAGATTGAGTTGAATTGAATTGAGAAGAAAGAAAAGTGTTCAAGCTAGAGTCAGCATCAGTAGGCGGCCGCTCTGTAAAGTGGCACGAATTAAAAGTGATGCTGTGTCGTGGCAGCCTTGGGTATATTATCCTCTCCTCAGCCATTCAAAGTGGGGGAAAAAAAGATGGGCGTGGTAAAAGAAAGTCATCCTGTAGATCTGACACAATCTCTCCCCAACTCCCCGCAGAGACAGAGAAAAAACAAAAACAAAAAAAAAAGTGTGACTTGAAAAAAAACCTTACTGCAGCATTCTCACACTGGGCATTAGGCTGGAACTTGGCTGCATGGCTCATCAGTGACCTTTACCCATGGGGGGGGGGGGGCTCAGGGGAATGTGTGGACCCTTTGTCCCTCTCGACCCGTGCTGGGTCCATTAGTTTAGGAACCCCTCCTGGGCACCTCTCTGACTGTCCCCAGATACTGACCCGATCCAACAGAACTTTGAATAATGCTCCCTATCTGTTTAGGTGCTGAATAAGGGTTGTTAGCTGCGGACTTTCATCTTTCCCATAAAGCCTGCTGTCTTAAATTAGTGATGCATATTTGTGTGGGGGCCATTACAAGGGTATGATTGACCAGAGCTTGGCACGTGTGATATGGGCGGAGCTTTGATGGTGATGTCATCAACGACACTGATTGGAGTTTGGTCGGTGCTGGTTGTAATTTTTGAAGGTCTCGTTGCATCAGTGGTCAGTGAGCCAGTAAAAGGAACATGTTAAAATTCTTGATTGTATCTCATGATACCTGTTTGTTAATATATGTGTGTGTGTGTGTGTGTGTGTGTCAGGTTTGGTTGGCATATTTTTTCATTTATTTTTTAGTTTGTCCAAGCATATGTGTGTGTGTCTAAAATTTATTTGGATGTGGATGTTGGATGTGTTTATGCACTAGTTAACATGCGTGTGTGTGTGTGTGTGTGTGTGTGCATAGATGAGGCCATTGGGAACGGAGCATATCCCCCTGCCGACCAGTCTGCCCCCGACTCAGAGACAGACCTCAACCTGGAGGTGTCGTTTGCTGAGCAGGCTTTGAGCTACAGGGGGAGGTCAAAGGGCGTCGATAGCCTGAGCCTGAGGGAGAGCCAGGCGGACGACAGGCTGCCGGTGAGTGAGAGTCATTAAACATTAACGTGTGTGTGTGTGTGCACTGATTTACCTGTGTGTGCTGTTGCCCGAGCAAAGTTTACCTGCGACAAAAACAGGAAGTCCAGCTCGCGACTCTCAGGAGGGGACAACAGCTTTAGAGAATGGGGCGGGCAGGGTGGGGTGGACCGAGGAATGTCAGTCCTTGAGAGTGGCTTGGACAACAGGACAGGGTGTTTGTCCATTACACTGTATGTCACAGTATATCAATAGAGAGTTGCAGCGGTGGAGTACTAAAGATTAAAAAGTGATTTTAGTCCAAATCCAGCCTCCAGGCAAATCCAAATGAGGCTTGGAAGCATGGGATGATGAGGGTTTTGTTTCTTTATAGTTTTAGTCCATGTGGTTTTGTGCAAATAAAACATAAAAAATCATGTCACACAAAAGTCATAACATCTTGTCCTAAGCGTATTGTTGTTATGTTAGGAGCAGTCGGCCTTTGAGTGTAAAGTCTAAAAGCATTTTGTGCTGAGGTGACACCTGGTGGAGACTTTGTGGAACATGACAAAGCTGGCTCCTCTTAGAAGCTCTGCATTTATGTTCACCTTTCCTGTCTCCCATCAGAATTTCAAAGTTCCCCCGGACAAGACCGGCAGGACCAAAATCGGGGACTTGGCCCCCCAGGACATGAAGATGGTGCGGCGGCTTGTGCTGATTGAGATGACCGCTCTGTTCGACACGGCGAGGATCGACTGGAAGTGCAACAAAGTGGTCAAGCAGAAAGAGAAAGGTAAGGCGAGAGAACATGGAACCGCCGGGTTTCTCAGGGACAGCGTAATTGAGGTGTAATGGATTGGACCGTGTAGCGGAAAATTCCAGGGGCGATGTGGCTCCTCATGGAGTAGTCTTTGATTTTCGGAGTGAAGGTCACGTCCAGATCCGGTCTGTCTGTCTGTTGCAGTCCGAGATGTTTTTGATACTCGCCTGTTACTGGAACAGAGAGTTTTTTCGTGCTGACAAGATCTGAAAATACAGCCACCGCTAGAAAGTAGGGGACATATTGGTGTTGTATCTGTGTGGCAGATATCAGCAACACATCCAAGTTCATCCCTGGTGATGCCTATGGGCATTGTTTTTTGAAAAATATATTTTTGCCTTTTTATGCTTTTATTTTGATAGCACAGTCAAGAGAGTGACAGGAAACAAGTGTGAGAGAGAGATGGGGTGGGATTAGGAAATGACCTGGGTCAGACTCAAACCCAGGTCGCTATGGGCCCGTGGACCCAAATATGGTACGGGCGCTGTAACCAGTTATGCCACAGTGCCCCCATGCCTATGGCCATTGTTAAAGGAGAATTCTGGCGATTTCTTTACATTGATCTCTGTTTCTCGAGGTCACAAGAACTGTCAGTACAAAAAAAACCCGAAAACAATCAGTTCTACCTAGCTCAAGTTGCTGCAGCCACCAGCTAGAGCTACCAGGCAGCTACAGTGCTCTGGGGGCTTGTTCACTAGCCCCCATATTTATGCCCCACGAGTGCCCGAGGGTACTCTTGTGCCATCAAGCCTGGCCTAATGCATGTGAGCCTGCCCATCCACACTAACTTTCATACTGCAGAAATATAACAGAGGAAATGGTTGGAATACAGATGACCTGACTCCTCTCTTGTCTGTTAGTATATTCTTACCAATAGCTTTGCCTTTGAAGCTGGTTGTAATGCCAACATGATCATCAGAATGTCACCCAGAGGTTTCAGAGTAAGTAGTTGTGTGTGTTTGAATAAAACCACAGATGACAATCCATTCCGTACCATATAAGGCGGGAAATTGGAAGGTAATTACTGAAGTGATCCCATTCTTAGATGGTGTGGTGTGTTTGAAACAAAACAACAAAATTTCTCTGTTGACACATTAAAGATTTGTTTTGGACAGTCTTCACGGCGTTAACCTTTTGTCCAAATCCAGCCGGATGTTTATGTGAGACGTCTTCTCATGAGACAGGCCACTGTGGGTCAGTGTGCCTTTGTTTTCTTACCAGCTCGGCCAGTTACTGTGCTGGCACGGCCACAGCATATTCAGCCGAGGGGGAAGTCCAGGACTCCCTCCTTAGCCAGGATTGTGTGAGTGTGTGTGTGAGTGTGTGTGTGTGTGTGTGTGTGTGTGTGTGTTTTCTATTTCTACTGAATATCACGTCACCATTTAACTGTCCAGCTGCCTCGTTATTGTCGGTCATGTCAAACGCGGTTGTTGTAACACAACAAAATGGAATCTATTGTATTTTCATTGTAAGTGAAACGGCTGCAGTCAGCTGCACTTGATGTGAGTGTTGCTAACAAAGGAATGTGACTGAAAATGTGGATGAATTCAATTGAAACTGAATCCTACTGAACCGGTCCAAATGTGACTTGTCCTACAGAATCGGGTCTTTTCGGAGTTCCCCTAGCCACTCTGCTGGAGCAGGACCAGAGGAGGGTACCGGGGACTAAGGTGCCACTTATACTGCAGCGGGTGAGGAAAAAGTGCATACTTGTTACAGCAGTGCATACTGTACTTACTGTAGAGATTTAGTGTTAAAATGTCACCCACTGAACAATTATAGGTTCACTTGTGTTGGAGGTTTAAGCAGTGGGAATTAAATGAGGAAAAGTACCTCGGTTCACAGTGTCCTTGATAAGGTTCTTCATAGTACTGGAATCATCCTGTTGTGACGACGGAAATAAGGGAGAAGTTTTTCTCTCTCAGCCTCTTTCTTGTCTCTCTCTCTCTCTCTCTCTTTTTCTCTATCTCTCTCTTTTACACTCTCTCTCTCTCTCACACACACATACGCAATGGGCCATCTTCTTGTCTCTTGTAGCTGATCAGTCACATAGAGGCGGAGGGGCTGGACACTGAGGGACTCCTGCGGATACCCGGCGCTGCCGGAAGAGTCAAGGTCAGCGCCTCTCTCTCTCTCTATCTGCTGTTGGAGCTGTTATGGTGTGTGTGTGTGTGTGTGTGTGTGTGTGTGTGTGTGTGTGCTGTTGCTGTTGTTGTTGAGCCTGCCTCGGGCCATGCAGGCTTTGTCAAGCACAGCCAGAGCGAATACCTAGACATAATCATTAGCCTGCCTGAGACTGGACAATAGCAAAGGAGCAATTGCTCGATTATGTGTGTGTCTGTGTCTCTGTGTGTGTATGTGTCTGGTTTTTCAACACAACACAGCACCATATCGTTGCATCCGGAAAGTCCTAAGCTAGCCTGTCTCCACTCAGACCTCTGCTGGTGCAGTGTGTGTGTGTGTGTGTGTGTGTGTGTGTGTGTGTGTGTGTGTGGGGTCTATTTAAAGAGAGGGTCTCTCCCTTATTCACTACAGCTCTCTCTGCTGCTGCTGCTGCTGCGGCGGCCTCCACCACTTATACTGCAGCAGTCAAACAGAAGCTCTGCTGTATACCTGCTGCTGCTGCTGTCTCTGAGTGCTATTTCATTTATGTATTCATTCAGACGGCATCTCGCTCCACTTCCACCTGGCTGTGGCTCCGTAGATGTAGATGTATATGAGAATGTAAATGGGCCTTGGTGTGGTGTTTCTATCCGTGGGGGATTTAGAGATTTCTTCCGCGTGTGTGTAGGAGGCGAGCGAGCGAGCGAGCATACGCCATCTGTATGCATGGCAGTAGATGAAGGCAGATGGATCGATCCACTGCCAAATGATACAAAAAAAAGCCTGTATCTTTTCATGCAAATCATCACAGCACACAGTATATACAGTCAGTGCAGTTTAGGTCTTGGTGTGTGCGGCTGTGTGTGTGTGTGTGTGTGTGTGTGTGTGTGTGTGTGTGTGTGTGTGTGTGTGTGTGTGTGTGTGTGTGTGTGTGTGTGTGTGTGTGTGTGTGTGTGTGTGTGTGTGTGTGTGTGTGTGTGTGTGTGTGTGCGTGTGTGCACAGTACAGGAAGTGAAATGTTTTCTGACTTAAAGCAACATTGTGCATATTTTTCCGTTTCATGTTGAGGGTTTTGCATGTAGCTAGCTGGTTTAAAACCCAGAGGTTCCCACTAGCTGCTCAGGATGGAATCACACGCACAAGGTTTAATGCTTATATGGTCTTTTGGGCCTCCACCGTCGACTTCAAGGCAGCGCAGGCTAGAAGGCGTTAGGGTTAGGGGTAGGTGCCAGTGCTGCCTTGAAGTCAGCGGTAGGGGCCCAAAAGACCATCAAGTGGCTTAGTGACAGACCTAGGCAAGTGGTAAACCTCCTAATAGAAGAGCTCCATGGCTTTGTTTAGCTAGGAGAATGAAACCATAGGGCTCTTCTATTAAGAGGTTTACCACTTTTCTGTGTTAACTAAGGATTTGTCACTAAACCACATATTTGGAATACCTTCATGGATTTTCACCATGCACTTCTGAGCTCTGGCTCACCTTTTAAACCATGACATCAAATATATATCACAATACATTAATCTGCCAACTTTATCAGTACAATATCTTTGTGTTTGCTTATATGTGTATATATATATATATATATATATATGTGTGTGTGTGTGTGTGTTAAAGGCGCTGTGTCAAGAGCTGGAGGCTAAGTTCTATGAGGACACGTTCCGGTGGGAGACGCTGAAGCAGCATGACGCGGCAAGCATGCTCAAGTTCTTCATCCGCGAGCTGCCACACCCACTAATCACCGTGGAGTACCTGAACGCGTTCATCGCTGTGCTCAGTGAGTCTCACCCCCATCCAGTAGACACACACCCACACACACACACACACACACACACACACTCACTCAATCAAATCTATATGCTATTCCCTGCTGATCTTAATGTCCACACACACATACAATATCTAAGACGGGTCACAGGCCAAAGTTGAGTCATGTCATATCTCCTGCAATGCAGTCTTGCTGTATACATTAGTAGGGCTACAGTGTAACCATGTTATTGAGTACCTTACACTTGCACGTATACTATCTACAACTAATGCTCTGTTTGTACACTTCTGCTTAGATGCTAACTATATTTTATTATAGTCATTTGTACCTGTACTTTGCACAATCTGATATGGTTTCATAATAAATATCAAATGATTACACTCGTACATGCACATGTTCTGACATTTTAAGAGTGCTGATTGCTTGTGTCTGTGCCATCATCAGAGCTGCCCACGAAGAAACAACAGCTTCAGGCTCTCAACCTGCTGGTCCTGCTACTGCCAGAATCAAGCAGGGACACGCTCAAGGTACTCACATCCATACATTACACACAGACATACACACATACACACACACACACACACACACACACACACACACGCACGCACAGTCGCACACCCACACACACCCACACACAGTGTCTCACAGGAAGGCATACTCATATTCGCACATGGCTCAACAAACTGCCTCTTTGTCTCACACTCCAATCACCCCCCCCCTCTCTTTCCCTCTGTCTTTCTTTCTCTCTCTCTCCATTCCTTTCTCTCGGTCAGCTGGCATGAATTAATGTTTTTATTCATTGTCTGTTGACCAGTGTGTAAAACAATTCTGGACCAGTCCGGCGTGGATTGACACTCCCACAATGCCAGTGAAATGTATACCAGCCAGGCGTACTCACCAGCCTCTCCGAGTCATACTGATTTACTGCTTAGACATTTTAATGGCCTCTACCTTGGAAAATGGCTCCTTTATAGAGCTGCTGTGTAATTGTATTAGTTGGCTGATTTGAAGGTGTCTTTGAAAATGATTACATTCTAATTGTTGTGAGTCATATTGAGTGTCATTGATGAGCTACTGTGGGACATCCCATACCTACAGCGCAAGGAGTTTGACACCTCTCCTGGGTATATCTGACATAAAACACTGTGTGTTTAACTGAAGGTGCATTTTCATGTGTTATGGGCGTTGTTTGTATGTCATATTCATGCATGTGTGTATGAATGTGTGCTCCAACAAAACAGAAATATGTGTAAAGAACAGTTAATTGTGCCCCTGACTATATAGAAAACACTCCTGAATCCTAAATATATGCATACCTCCTGTTCTGCCATCTTTAGAAAGACTATACTAAGAGTTGGTTAATTTGAGATGCAGTAGAAATCCACAACAAACAGAGGAAAATGAGAATCCAAACTAGGCTAAAAACATCATGCAGTTGAACACAGATAAACACGCGAATGATGATGGTTGATAACTCATATGATGCCTGAATAATTTAAAATACTCTCAAGGCAAGGCTAATCTGTGAGAATTCTCCATTCATGGTTTGACTTGTTTATATTTATTGATCTGCGTGCTGTTGCTTTGCAGTGGTTTTGGAAAGCATCCACTCTGCTGTCATCCATCCTAAATAGGCCCATAAGTACAATCATGACATCAAGCTTGCGTGTTGTTGTGCAACTTCCCTCCCAGGCGCTGATGGAGTTCTTCCAGAGAGTGACCGACCACATGGAGCAGAACAAGATGAGCCTGAACAACGTGGCGGTGGTGATGGCGCCCAACATCTTCATGTTCAAAGGGTTCCGCACCAAGATCAGCGAGCAGCAGGAATTCTCCATGGCTGCCGGCACGGCCAGCATCGTCCGCCTCCTCATCCAGTACCAGAACATTCTGTGGACAGTAAGCGGCAAACAAACATGACTCTATATCGTAATACCTCCCATTTATTATCACCCATTTTGTTCGAAAATTTTTAAACAACGATGTTTTTTAATACTTCAAAATAACATTTGATAAATTAACCTTACATTTTTCAGTAGCCATAGGTGTGTAGATTTGAACAAAATTTGGTTTGGTTTTTACCGGGGCTTTACCCCTTGTTTACCACGCTCGGAGGTTAGTGCTGGTCTGGTGGGTCGTCTACTTCCACCCTTTCACACGGCACATGAACGGTTAGACCGAGAATTCTCGTTGCTACTTCAAAATTCCACTGGAGCTTCAAGCGTATTTGTACACGCAGCTCGACACAAAGTTCTTCTTCTGCTTGCATTCACACACAGTAGATGTAACTCTGAGAAGACTTAACACACATTAGTAGCCCAGACATGAACATAAAGTAGTGGAACGGACAGCATTGCTATAGTTTCTTGCTAATGTTTTTTTAAAAACTAGAAGCTCATGGTATCAGGAAGCAGCCTCTGCAGCCTTCTCGTGAAATGTTTATGTTAAGCAAATTCAATTTTTAAAAATGGCGCTTCTGCTGATCCTAATCTTACTTCTGTGGACAGTAAGCAGTACAATTACAATTTTACTTTTATGGTCAAAACACAGCAAATATTGCCCTATACAGTCTACCTCCATGGACAGTGAGCAGCAAACACCACCTTCGGCCGTACATCTATTTCAGATGAAACATCAGATATTACCTTCATACTTCTTCTGTAGCCAGCAGAGTCGTCAGAAAGAGTCTACAGCAAAGTGGAGTTATTTTTCTGTATGTGCAGAGTAGCTGAAAAAGCAACTGTCTGTGTTGATGCCCGGAAAGGCCGCCTATTGATGTCTAGTGGTATTCATTCATTCGTTAGGTTCTTATTATGGCAAGCAGAATTATGAGGACGTTGGCTGGACTCTTGGAGAATATACTAGTGTTGACGTCAGGTTGTGTTTGCCTTTAAAATGTCTGTTTGTCAAAAGTGGATGTGTCATGAAGTCATCTTGTACCAAAAAATAAATAAAAGTGTAGACGTTTCTAAAGATGTGGTCACTAGAGAGGTCATGTCTCTTTCTCTCTCTCTCTCTCTCTCTCTCAGATCCCCAAGTTCATCATCAACCAGGTGCGAGAGCAGAACACAGAGAAGCAGAAACAGAAGAAGGCCAGCAAGGAGAAGGGCATGAAGAGGCTACTCAAGAAGATGACCCAAGACCGCGACAAGCCCGACAAACAGGAGCGGAGTGCCACAGAGGTGAGACAGAGGGAGGGATGAGATGGATGGATGGATGGATGGAGAGAGAGAGAGACGGAGAGGGAGGTTAAGGGCAAGGGCACTATACTGGCAGACTTGTAGAGAGAGTGAGGAAGAGAACAGAAATAAAGAGAACATGTAACACCATGGAAACAGATTAGCACCTGTTCTGGGTAGTCAGGAAGGTGTGTGTGTGTGTGTGTGCACGTGTGTGTGTATTACCTAAGTATTTTTACCCAGTAGGGTGACTGAAATGAGGTTTGATTGTGTGACTAACTTGTATTGACTTCAGTGTTGTTGGCCTTCTGCAGCTCACAAAGGCAGGTCCACAAAATGGCATCCTTGTGACATCTAGTGGACATACAGGGCATTGCCACTGATATTCTCCCTTCTGACAAGTTGTGTAATAGGAACATATGAGGCAATTGCATAATGAAGGGTATTCCAAGAGAACAGCTGTAAACAAACATCATGAAAGTCAATTTAGCGTTTTAAGATACTAAACTTACTGCTGCAAGTTGTAAATATGGTGTGTGTGTGTGTGTTTGTGTGTGTGTGTGTAGAATGACAGCCCCCAAGGGTTCATCAGGGTGCAGGCTCCTGAGTTCTCCAAGGTGTCCATGGCTGTGCAGCTGACGGAGGATCTGCAGGCGTCAGACATCCTCGCCCGATTCCTCAGCCAGGACAGGTGAGCCCAGCCTCACTTCCAAACCCAACAGTATGCTCCCCCCATAAACTCACACGAACGCACACGAGTTCTGTGACATCTCACGATCAGTAGTAGATTCCATACTTGGACAGTAGAGGAACATTTGTAATGTGTCTGTTGAGGAGACTGAGGTTTAACGGGATCAGTGTCACATTTAGCATGACCTTTGTGAACTACTTGAGACCTATGATCGCATGGTGCTCCTTTCACTTGCACTTTCTCCATAACTCCTAGTGTGATAAGCCAGCATTTCATCCCAGTTTGTTATTTTTGTTTACCGTAATATCCCAACTATTAGCCGCGGCATTGATTTTGCAAAATTTCTTCAGCTATGAGGTTAATACACAGGGGTAGTTAATATGGTATTAATATGATTATGTTTCTTTTAACTTGCATAAAACACTGTCCTGCGGCTTATACGCAATGCAGCTAATACACAGGAAATTACTGTACCTTCAATGGCAGAATGCTAGATTATGTTCCTGTTTAGCGTATCCAGTACCATGAAGACAGATACTAAGATAAACATAGAGTGTTAAATGAAATTAAGCTGACAGTTGAGTCAGCACCTTTGGTTATCCCTAACCAGAACATGACTGTGACACTCTGTTAAGACTATTACGCTTGTGTCAATTCCAGTAAAATACTAGACCATGTAATTAGCGTTAGCATCTCCGGCCAATCCAGAGTGCTGTAGTAGGATAGGTGAGCCACTCGCCTCACATGCATGTGGTAATTACCCCTGGTCATTATCCTCCCACCACCTGGTCTAACTTCTCCTGAGTCAGGAGAAGGTTAGATGCTATCTGAAATTACACTAAACAGTCATTAGACGTGGGCCTGCCTCAACGTGGGGCTACTGTGTTAGGTCAGCTCCGACACTATGCAGAAAATGTCTGTCTGAAAATGGCTTCAGAGCTGGGCCCCAAAGCGCGAATTCAATTCAGTGGTAGTGTAATGTAGATGCTATCTTGAGGTGTGTGTAGACTTGTTTCTTTAGGCTTGTTAATGTCAAGTTTTTTTATTTTTTTATTAGCTTAGACTTACTGTTTGTGTAGGGTTTGGTATACATGCCTTAAATTATGGCATGTAATAGTATATGATGTATATAGTCTAATTAATTTCTAATTCTCTGAGAATGTACTCTATTGCAACAGCTTTTCACTTTAATGTGACTACATTAGCAATGATAATACAAGAGGAATAAATATCTAAAATTCTTTGAATTATTTTATATATTCATGGGATTTTTGCCTTTATTCAGATGGAACAGTGAAGTGTGACAGAAAGTGAGTGGTAGAGAGAGATGGGGTGGGATCAGGAAATGACTGCTGGTCGGATTCAAATCTGGGTCCCTGTGGGCACTTGGGCCCGAATGTGGTACAGACACTGCATCCACTAGGGCTACAGCATCTCCAGACATCTTTACTTTCTTTTTTTAATTAGGAATGGATTCATCAGTAACCCGCTACCATTTTGCTTCTTACGGAGTTCTTTTGAAGGTCCAGTTGTGTCCTCAGTTTTCCCCCAGAAGTAGAACACTTCGTGGTGATAATTGCCTCAAATCCATTTTGTTATTTCAAATCTTGTTTTGCTTCAACATTATTGGCACCAGGAAAACTGACTGCAATTAAATAAAACACTATGTTTATTCAGAACTCAATTTTGCATACAACAGCAAAACAACTCGCTGCAAATGCCAATTTGTACCCATTTAAGCAGTCTGATTGTATTACTGGCATTACCATGTAATTGCGTTATTGTTATGCCCACGTAATAGTATTATTGTTATGCATTTTTTGGCTGAAGTCAAGACCTCAATTACATCATTACTGTATGCAGTTAATTGACTTCAGTCTGTAGTTAATATGGTGTTGTGTGTTGATGTGTGTGTGTGTGTTTGTGATTGCGTACAAGTATAACTGTGTCAGCCCAGCCATTGCCAGTGGTTCCTCTGTTGCGGTGATGCGGCATGACACGAGGAGCGATGCCTCTGACCGCCCCTATGAGTCGGCCCATGAAGTTTGTCGTTTGTCACAATCGGCGAGGGTGACACTCTGTGTTTGTCACATGATGCTCACGCCCCCGAGGGACTCCTGCTCCCTCATACTAGCTTACTGTCTCTCTGAACACAGAAACTAACAGATACAATGTCAGACTTTTATGCCCCTCCAAGTTGCTTAATATGCATGTATTAACCAGGCAAAGGCCTTTAGTGTTAAAGGAACATGGCACCTTTTTAGCCCGGAGTTAAATAAGAGGATACATACCCTTCTCTTTTCTGTGCGTGCAATAACCCAGTCTGACACTGTTAGCCTAGCTTAGCATAGTACACTGGAAGTGGGTTAAACCAGTTAGCCTATAGCTCCTTTTTAGCTGCAGGCTAACTGGTGTAACCCACTTCCTTTTAAAACGCAGTATACACTGTAAAGAATTTTGGAGCAAAGAGATAAGTAATAATAATATTAATATGTTTTATTTATATAGTGCCTTTTCTCACACTCAAGGTCGCTTAAAAAATATGGACTTTAACTTAATTTTTACTACTTATATTTAGTTTATTTTAACCTGCATTTTACAGCGCCACTCTCCCTCGGTTAGATACTGTATGTCAGTGTTTTGTGTGTTGTTTTGTCCAGTGTTAACTGAAGCTCTATCTCTGGTCTTGCTTCTGCAGCTCGGTCTCTGTGAAGAGGGAGGACCTGTGTCTGTATGAGATTGGAGGGAACATCAGTAAGTGCCCATCTGAATGAAATTCCTCTCCACACCATCTGGGAGTGTGTTGTGGGAGGCATGCAGTCTGTCACGCGTTTGGGTTTCAATCCCCCCTGCAAACAAACGAGGCAGCAGCTTTCTCGCCTTTGGGGTGTGAAACTGTGATGTTTGTTTACATCCCAATTCCAGTCCTCCAGATTAATATTGTTAAAATGAAAAGCCCTGCTGTGTTATCTTCCTTTCTTGCCCTGAGTCAAATCAGTTCATCGGCTTGATTCAGAATCGAGATCAACCTAAAGGGTTAGGGCAGAATAATAATACGTTGAATAAGAATAAAAAGAATAAGAAGAATAAGAATAATAATGTGTTGAAAGGGTTGCTGCCTTCAGGTTTCCCCCAGCATGGTACTTTCACTCTGTGTTAATGCCATTGCACCGAGTCTGTATTTTCTGACCAAAATGATTCCATGATTAAAACATTGTGTCAATCACATTAACAGACAGACTTCTGATGAACCTTCATTCATCAGTAAAATGTTTGGAGCAAGTTTGAATTTCTGAGTTTTTTCCATATCTGAATAGTGCCTGTGCATGGGGCTGTAGCATTGTGTATTTGATGGGTTGAGGAAATGCTCATGGCATCACAGAAGTGCTGAGACGTTGCGGCTCACAGGGCAGTGTGTTTTGGGTCACTGACTTGTTTATGTTTTTGTTTTGCTCTTGTTGTGTGCAGAGGAGCGGTGTCTGGATGAGGAGGCCTACATGAAGGCCCTGCTGGAGCTCAACCCCAGCGCAGAGTGGGTGATCCGGGCCACCCAGCGCTAGGAGCCCTCCTCTTCCTCCTCCTCCTCTTCCTCCTCTCTGCCAGCGCTGGGTCCAGGAGGAGGATCTCACGGGGGGAAAGGGGCGCGGAATCCACACATGAAAGGGAATGTAACTCAAAGAGGGCTAGGGATGGGGGGGGGGGGGGGGCGGGGGATCTTCATTTCTGTTTGACCTTGGAGGGAAGCCAAGGTCGGGTTTTCACGGCAAGCCTTCAGTGAAAATGCAGTAGGTATTCGTAGTTTTATAAACTGGGCTCTGTTTTCATAAAGTCTGTCTGGGCTGTCTATGCAGTGTATCAGGGTCCAGTCACATACTGTACACATTTTTTTTTTTATTTGACCCAAATTGTGGCACCAACAGAGGCAAGGGTGGCCGAATAGAATTCTCTATCAATTCTCTTCAAATCAGTTTGACTTGGCTATGCACGTATGCCCCTAGACACCTCACTGTCAGGGTTAGTCACTCGCTGACCTTTTTGTGTCAGTTGGTGATAAGCTCAATTTGACTTGAAGGTGCAGTGTTTGGTTATTGTTATAAAAATGACAAAGCTTCTAGAGCTTCTAGAAAACCCTTCCCCTAGAGAGGAATAAGTATGTGCTTTTTGAACCTCTAGGATTTGCTATGGAAAACAACTGAACCAGATTTCCACAGACATACAAGCGGTTTTTGACAAAAACTGTATATCATTGCACCTTTATATTTGAGGTGGTTCAGTGCATTAATATATTGTGGTAATACCAACCTACACCACTGTCTGTTCTCAGAAGAAAAGAAGAATCATGAATATACTTTATAGTGTGCAATTTGTATGCCACATGAGTTCAACATAATAATGTTGACAGTGCAGTGAGGTTATATATGATTCAGAGAGTAAGCCTGTAAGCTCTATCTATGACCACTAGGCTTACCTTGCTGATTCCAGGATGTATTATTATTTTTAAAAGTGTAGGAGTCACCAAAACGAGGCAAGCATTCTCCTTTTGGTTTCAAGCTGCTATTTCAGAAGCGGTGAATGATTTTACAATTATGTGGCTTACTAAGAAACAAACAATGGAAAACTGAGACTCCTATTTACAAACTTCACCTGTATTTAAGATCACGTCACACGTAGCTAATACTGAGTTGGTGTTTGAGCGAATTACTCTTCAGCGAACAAACATGGCATAATACTGTACATTGCAGGATAGTGCAGGTCTGGTCTCCATAGGATAAACGTGCTTTGCAAGCAATCAAAATCATTCTTTTACCAAAATCGTCTCATTCTTTACCATGAATCACTTTATGTGCTTTTGTATGACTGAATATATTATTATTTATTGGTCTTATTGCATTTCATAACATCTCATTTTGTCACTGCCGTATGATCGTTTGTTTCATCCAGTTATACTACTACTTTAAATAACAATTCTCTTTATCACTAACATCCAATGAATTTACAACAAATTATGGCAAAATGATCATATTATTGCTCTCTTAAACACCCACTGCCAAATGTAGCGCTAGCCAGTGGAAGAAGCTCAGATAGCTGTCTCTATCTGAGGACTTGCGCAGCAGTTTCCAGGGAATTTGAAGGTACTGGACCAGAAGTGGCCTTTTTTTTTTGCTGTGAATCAGGGATATTTTTATAAACCTGACGTGGGGTGTCACAACCCTTTTTTCCCCCCACAACAATGGTGTCCGTCTGTTTCTGTGGCAACCGACCTGCCTCCACGCAGAGTCATTATGGGATGTGTCAACCCAAATCAGAGTTTCCAAGTCAGCGCTTAGCGGACAACTACTACGGAGTCCCACAAGGTACTTTTCAAAGGAGGGAATTGTTTTTGTTTTAAAATCTAAATCTTCAGTGCAAGGGAAGACACCCTAGTAGTTAGGTTGACTTACTGAATGAATATTTTTTCAATCAGATGATTTTTATATACATATACAGACAATACAAGTTGACACTGTGAATAGTTTTGTTATTAAGTGTATCCCATATGTACTGTACTGTACTGTACTGTATCTGATGCTTTGAGAATGACCACTACAATTGTTTTTGTAAATAAATCTGTAATTACATATCATCTGACCATTGGGTGACTCTGTGACACATCACACCAAACTGATGCCTCCCACATGACTATAATTGTGCATGTGTGAGTGTGAGTCTGTGCACATGTATGCATGTGTGTGTGTGCTTGTATGAGTGTGTGTGGGAGTGTGTTCAGAGAGCGAGTGAGTGTGTGTGTGTGTGTGTGTGTGTATGTGCGTGCTTGTGGGAGTGTGTTTAGAGGGCGAGAGTGGAGTCTGTTGCATGTGTGTGTGTGTGCATGCGTGAGTGAGTGAGTGTGTGTGTGTGTGTTTAGAGAGAGACTTGGAGTGTGTGTGTGCATCTTCACTGCATGAGCAGCACTTGTTTGGGTTGGTGAGGCTGCACAGTGGCCTGTATGGCTTGTGCGTACTGCTGGAACGGGACAAGGACACATCTGGGAGGGGTGAGCTGACCGCTCCTCAGCATGGCACCGAGGGCATCTACCATAGACTGCAGCAGGTGCAGATCTGAAGAACACACACACACACACACAGAAGAAATCATTGTCCACAATGGTGTCATAGGAGAACAGCTGGAGAGTAATACTCGTAACTTAATATATAATAAATACTAAGCAGTATGTCTGTCCTGGGCTTTGTTGTGGGCTATAGTACAGTTATAATACTGCCATCTGGTGGCTGTGTTAAATAAAACTAAGAAATACACCTATATAATGTTGTGTTGTATGTAATGATTTCGGATATAAACCCATTGAGATCAAAGGCATTAGGAAGACGTTGGTTATTTAATGGTACCTTTTAGGTTGTTTCTTTTCCACTGGGTCATCCAGAATCCTTTTAGGGAGATGTTTTTGAATATAAGAGATTTCTGTCCACATTAAATGCATTGTGTTAGTGGATATTGCTAGTTTACTTGAGAAGGGCACTTCTCACGGTCAACTTTATGTAAAATTACCATATAAAACACAATAGCTGCATTTGTTAGTTCAAAATTTGAATGAAATTCAGAAGCGGATGCTGAACTCACTGCCGGGATCTGAAGAGGCTTCTTGGCCATACCACCATATGTCACCAGAGTCCCGCCAGAGCTGAGGAGCCAATCACAAGCTTGCGTTCAGCATGCACATAATCCCCTAAAAGCCTGCTTTATCGTCCATCTTAAAGAGTCACATTAGAAAATAGTTGTTTTCTTTCATACATTATTGGTGGGAAATGGCTCTAAATCTGGCTTAGTGTCTCCCAAATGGTTTTAAGTCCATCTGCTTCCATAAAGCGGCTGACATTTTTAGTGCAGTTCCAGAGGAGACATCAGGGACTTCAACGCTTCAAAGAGTTGCTGTTTCACTCACTGCTTCAGTGACATTTTATTTTTTACAGAAGCAAACACTTCACACATCATAAATAAATAAATGTTCTTCCTTAAAATACAGAGGTCATAAGTATTGGCACCCCTATGTTAAATTCCCATAGTGGCAGGCAGATTTTTATTTTTAAAGGCCAGTTATTTCATGGATCCAGGATACAATGCACCCTGGAATTGAAATAGCCCCACATCATCGCATACCCTTCACCATACCTAGAGATTGGCATGGTTTTATTTCAGTTAGCCTATTAGCTGGTTTGATTTGCATTGAGCTCAATGAGCATAAAAATAAAACCATGCCAATCTCTAGGTATGGTGAAGGGTGTGTGATGATGTGGGGCTATTTTAATGTGTAGGGCATTAAGATCAATTTCCAAAAGATGATTTTATATTCCTCTTTTTAGTCAACTTTAGCAGAGGTGATGGTGCGCTGGTATATGGGCTGGTATATGGGGGGGGGGGGGGGGTAAAGACTGAGAGAGACAGATAGCGGAGAGCATCAAACTCACTCCAGATGGGACAGCACCAGACCTCCACTCAGGCCCCCGACACAGTTCAGACCCAACCTGGGCTTTGGCACTTCCTGGAACAGAGAGTCAGCAATCTCCACTTGAAATATATCCACACTGACCAACGACAAGTCTGTCCTCGTGTTGATAAAAAGTGATGCCTAAAATTTGATGGATTCTGATTGGCTGTCACCTTTTTATCGTTCTCAAAATCGCTCTGAAAGTGATCCCCAACGACATCGTTCTTCATGTCATTATCGTGATAGTTCATTCGTGGACGTTGTCATTCATATTAGCTAGAGTGATACTTTTTTATTGTTATCGTTATACAGTAGTTCTCTTTCTTGATGTGAACAGCCCTTTACACATATAACATCTGTAACATACACTTTCATTAGAAAGAATGTCATCTCCCAAAGAATAAAAAGTAAACCTAAAAAAAAACATTGTTTTGTGTGTTGGATGAAAGCAGGTATATTCTCACCTGTAATATGAGGCCCAGCCCTGTCCTGTGCAGCTCCTCCTCTGTAATGACATAGTCTGCTCCCATGGCCTTTAGATCTGCAGAGAGGCCCTCATAGTTTGGCCTAAGTGTAGATATAGTCATCAAATCACATGTGCTGAGGTTAATGTGGGCTTACAATTATGTTACTGCAGTCAAAAGAGACAGGGACCAAAGACAAACAGACAGGCAGACAGACAGACAGACAGACAGACAGTCAGGCAGGCAGGCAGGCAGGCAGGCAGACAGGCAGACTTTATTTATCCCATTGGAAATGTAGGCAATGTACTGTATGGTACCTGCAAGTCACAGCTGACTCTCTATTATGGTATTCAAAAAGGAAATCCACAGTGATAATTCTTTACCTTGATTGTCTGGTAGGCTTGAATGACCAAATGCACAGTCACTTTGAAAACTGGCTCAGA
>NW_027468859.1:17147955-17180455 GCF_046254945.1 Alosa pseudoharengus | reverse complement strand
CCAGTCAGCATTGGTGTTTGCCGGGATAATCATTAGCTTTTTATCGTTACTGGCCGCTTGTGGTTGTGGTTAGCCCATGGGCGGATTATGAACTTTCGGGCCCCTGGGCCCAGATGTATTAAGGGCCCCCCACTTATTGTTGTATATGTGGGAGGGGGGGTTTGGGGGTCCTATGGGGGAAATTTTTTTATTTGTTTGATGTGATTTCCTGTATTTTGGTGCATTTTGGGGATGGCCAATACTAAATTCAATCAGATTCATAGCCTACATCCTGATTTGTTGATATTGAGGTAATGATTCCATGCAAAGGCTTGGGCTTCAGGGCCCCCTGACCTCTTGGGCCCCTGGGCCTGGGCCCGGTATGCCCGTGCAGTAATCCATCCCTGGGTTAGCCCTACCTTGTTTTTTAAATGCCCGTTTCATTTTATTCATTTCCAGCTTTAAAAAAAGGGATTGATTCTAAGACGCTATCTGAAAGCTTTGGACGATGAAGTCATTGCAATCTAGGCTATTATTTATTATACAGTAGGCTAGGTCATGGAAATTCAGGTTTTTTGTCAGGGATAGCTGGGAAAAGTTAACCTGACTCTCGCCAGATGAATTTCGTTCCGCCTAGCTTGCGAGAGTCAGGTTAGGAAAAAGTCATAGAATTTTGGAAATCCTGTTACAGCAACAGGAAACAAATATTCCCTATATTTTTTTGTGTTAGGCTTAAGTTGTCCTGTGTATAGTGGTAAATGTTAAGATGTTATAGGTTAGGTATAGGCCTAACACAATCTGGTTAATTTAGCTCTTTACACATACAGTAATTGTTTGGTGCTGCTACAGATTCAATTATACGTTGAATTCCAGCAGAGCCTCTTGCACAATTGTTTGTATTTGTATGTGAATATGAAGATTATGTGCTCCCTGGCCACCTCTGATCACCAGTGAGTCAGATAGCTAGTGAGTAGGCCTACACTTGTCTACTTTCAGAGCTCCATGGTGCTTAGTTCAAAAATACACATATTCAGAGGTGGGACCAAGTCACTGTTTGGCAAGTCACAAGTAAGTCCCAAGTCTTAGCAGTCAAGTCCAAGTCAAGTGCCAAGTAAATACAGAGAAGGGCAAGTCGAGTCCAAGTCCAAGTCACATCAAAGCCAAGTCGAATCCACAGTATTTTGTTAATAAATACAGATTAAAATATGTTCAATGTTTCTGTCTTGTAATCTTTTACGACATATGCATGCGCATACCTGTGTAATATACACATGTGCATACATGAGTAATCTGTACAAAACGGATAGCTACATGACACTCGGCACAGCTGCAATTATATATATATATATATATTGTTTTTCCAAATTGCAGCGTCCACTGTAAGGATGAGTAATAATTTGACTGATGGCATTTCACTGTGCTAGGCCACATATTTGCCTGCAAACAATTTATTAGGCTGTCTGCCAGTGGCGACTCATAAGGGAAGCCAAGGTCAACACTTTTATATTATTTAAAAGATAATAATGACAGTAATTTTGTTTTAAAGTATTCATTTCTTAAGAAATACTACACATTTGATGCTGTTTATCTCATTTGTAAATGGTGCACTGTCACTTTAAGCCCATTGTGTGCCACTGTCCACACGTTCTCATAATAATCTTTTTTTTACCAGCTCCATTCAAATATAGCCTATGGCTAGTCCACAAACTCAAATATTGTTTGTGCCACATGTATAGCACAATATTAACAATGATAAGCATGATATTAAGTTGGCACAAACAGCTTTCATTCCTTTGGACATGATGCTTGCTTGACATTTTCTGTTTGCAATTAAAAGTGAATTAAAACCACTACAGTAGCTGAGTGGAATGCGTTTCAATCGGCATATCATGTGCTTCATGTAAATAAATTATTGAATACTTCAAGACTCACCAGTTCCATTACACAAAGACAAAGACAACTCTTCATATTCTTGTCCACTTTCCAAATCACAGTGAGTGCAGCTAGTATGTCATAGTGACCTGGATCTCATAGTTTATAACAGTAGGCTAGTGGGAACCGGATAAATACGCAATCTCCTCTAATCTCGTATTTGTTGCCTTCACGATTTCCTTTTATACGTTTCTTATATTTAAAAGAAGATATCAATCATCATCAACAATGACAAGCCAGCTGGAACTTACTCGTTTTCTCTCCCTCTCGTGCGTGCTTAGACGCGTTCTCAATTAAATGCAGTAGCATAAGTTCAAGTTAGATCTTAATGGAGAGGACTCGAAAAATATCATCTTTATGTAACATGCTGTTGGTGCATTGTGACATTAAACGTTCTCTAACAAGAGTGCAAATCAGTTTGCAGTAAAGCTACTAGTTATTGGCTAAATGTTGGTCCTTCCTCTGTCTCTTGGTGCCCTACACACAGTGCGTGTGGGGGTAGCGGCAGCACTGAACTGTGCTCTGGCCGCTTGTCTCCGCTATGTTTTTATTTTTTTTAGTCGCGGAGGGAAAGCGTCTCTGGGGTGACTGGTCCACGATCAGGAAATTTAGTTTTTGATTCGAGACATGTCAAGTCATCACAAGTCAAAGAGGCAAAGTCCGAGTCAAGTCTCGAGTGAATAGTATTCAAGTCCAAGTCGAGTCGCAAGTCATGCCGAATTTTATCAAGTCTAGTCTGAAGTCATTAAAATCATGACTCGAGTCCAAGTCATGTGACTCGAGTCCACATGTCTGCACATATTTAAGGGTACTGCTGCCAGGTTTTTGTAAGTGGGTGTGGCTGACCGATTAAAGGGCTGCTTGGGCCAAATATAGGGCCGATTTTTTGTCCCACTCTAGCCCTGCACACAAACATATCCACACACACACACAGAGGATAGATTTTAGCCTTTTAAGAGTTTATCTCAAGTTTTCTATCAATTTAGTAAGTTCCCAGGTGCAGACCCATTTCAAAACCTTCCAGAGCACTGGTTCCATTTCATGATTCCATCAAGTGTGCTCCATGTATAATGAGGCATACTGTAATTACTGGTGGCGCTGGTGCGCTAGCTTTGTAGCATTTATCATGGGAATGAGAATAATTATTATTGATAATTTTTATGAATGATTATTTTTAGAACCACTACATATAATTCATGGGTATTTCCATCACTGGTTTCAATTTGACAAGACACAAGATGGAAGAAGACTCCAGTAACCACTGATTTAAGTGCCTTCAGGGGGGAGTATATTTGAAAATACTGCAACAAACACCATACAGCGAGTCCCAACACACCATGCAACAAAGCTACAGGGGACACTGAACTGCTGACAAACAGGATGACAAACATTTATCCAGAACCTTCCGCAGAAACATGCAACACAACATCCTTGTATTGTTTATTTTAAAAGGTCCACAATCAAGACTCAGTATGGGTTTACTATCATCACATGGTTGGGCATTAATTAACGCTCTGCTGGACCAGTGCTCTTTGCTTTGAACCAGCTAGGAGTGGCCTTTCATAGTCTCTTTTTGGTTTTCAGCTGATTTTGATTTTTGATGTTTTTCCAAATCTTGGCCTAGAGGATAGGTCCTGGATCAGTGGGTCAGGTTTGGTCGGTTTTAAGCAGCAGGGCAAGTGAGTGGCTGGACCCCTTGCAGTTCCAGGGCCTTGTTGAACTGGACGTCCTGGACCTTGCCACCCTTGATGATCTTGGCGTTGCGTATGCAGCCCTTAAACGGCGCGCTAGTGGTGAGTCCAAACTGCTTCAGTCCCGCTACGAAAGAGAGTAAAATGTCAGGGTTAAAGCAAGAAAAAAAATGTGCCTGAAGTTATCAGACATTTTTTTAAGATGTCCTAGGCCTGTAGGCATGTTGCCTATTTTGCAATCTTAAACGCCTGAATTCAGGCACAGTGCCTGAACACTTTGGCCCTGTGGTTGGGATTGCTGTCAACTAGAGACTGAGACTGATAAAACACTTAGGACACTTTAGTCTATAATATGACTTCATCAATTATCAATAGCATGCTGCGTCAGCTTAGAGTCCTTTAAAGCTGCAGTTGGCAAGATTTTTTGATCATATTCACTGAAACCGACACTATACTCCGACAGAACAACATAAATCAGACGGTTTTAGAAAAAAACCCGCACTTCTACCTCCACCTAGAGCCTGTTATTTGTTTTGCAAAAATCCACAGCTCCCGGTTCTTCTGGTCCAATCAGAGCAGGGCTGTGTAAGATCTGACTGTCAATCACAGTCTGGTGCAGTCTGGTGCGCACTGACGAGCACAAACTTGATGAGTGGGTGCTCGGTGGTAGTGGAGGAGGGGCATGAGTGTCCCCTCAATCTGTCAAACTTGCCAACTGCAGCCTTAAGTCTATAATATGACAAGTATCCATAACATGCTGCGTCAGCTTAGAGTCCTTTACATTTGAACAAGATGGGCACTCAGTAGACTGCATTCTTACAGACCTAGCTTCTATTTTGTGGAGAAAGATGTTAAGTTATTCCTGTTCCAAATAGCTCTTGGCTTGCATTGCAATCGGTAAAAGTACAGGTCTGAGGTCAGTTTTGAAGAGGTACCTGGGTATCCGCCGAAGTAGATGGGGTCGCTAGTGTCGGCGGAGGTGGAAGCGGTGTTGGGGCTGGCCGCCTCCACTTGGTTGCCGTCCACCACCAGCTCTAGACGGTGCTTGAGCTTGCGGGCAGAGACAGTGTGCCATTGGCCGTCGCAGAGCCCCGCCTCCTCCTCGGGTGTGTAGACGGCGGTGACGATGCCCGGGCCGTTATCAGCACTGAAGAGAAGCTGCAGAGACGACAGACACAACGGGCATTAGTGAAGAGCTCGCTTTCCACAGCATAGAATAGAATAGAATAGAATAGAATTTTCTAGAGTTCAGTGAGAGAAAACTTAATTCCCCTCAATCCTGATTCATAACGTGGCATTGTCTTCTAGTACAGGGGTGGCAAACCTGCAGCTCTTTGCCTGCTTTTGTAAGGCTCATGGCTGTTCAGTTTCTTGAGCTTAAGAGTTCTTTCTTGAGTTTAAGAGTTCTTTCTTGAGTTTAAGAGTTCTTTCTTGAGCTTAAGAGTTCTAGGCCTGTCTGAGGCACGTATCTGTATATATCCCACTGTTGTCTTGGGGACAAATAATATGATAGTGTGTGTGTGTGTGTGTGTGTGTGTGTGTGTGTGTGAGAGAGAGAGACAGAGAGAGAGAGATGGAGCTCACCTTGCCATTGTGCAGCTCAATGCCCATTCCATCGAGCACCTGGCTACTGACGCCCATGAGAACTCCATCACTCCGAGACGTGCGGAACTCTAGCTCCACCGACACCTCGTGACCAACTCTGTATGTGGCCACTGGGTTCAGAGAACACACACACACACACACACAGGCACACACACGCGCACACACACACACACACACACACATTAGTCTATAAAGACTGTTCTCAGATTATCAATCATTATGGTATGCCTCTAGAATTATTTAGCACTCTGACCTACACACACCTCTTTCGGATGGTGAAAAAGCCGTGTTTCACTGCAAACAGGCCTGAAACCACTCAGGCCTCCTGAGCCAATATGTGCTATTGGATTCCAATAGGGCTCCAAGAGGAAGTAAATAATCCTGCGTCTGCCCCTTAGGGAACAGTGGTGGTTCATTTCCGTGTAATGAGCTTGGTAGTCATTTGTCCACACCCCTGACATTTGTCCTGACTTAAGTCATTACGTGATTCAGCTCAGCGAACACCCCCACACGTCTAGACACTCAGTCAATAGCTCACCATAACTGAACTTCTCCAATGAATACTGATAGTTTTACGGCATTCGTTTACGATTACTGAATACTGGTAGCATTCAAAAGTGTGGTCTAGTCTAAGTATTTTAAATACAAATGCACTACTTAGTTCTCATTGATAAAGAATGTATTTCTGATTACTGAGCTCTGCCATTGTTCTACAGCATGTTTTAACTCTAAACACATGAGATTAAGATCCATCAATTTCGTACAAGTATAAATCATTATTAACAGCACTAATCTGACAATATTCAAATTCGGAATAACTTCTCAAAACGTGAGATCATGAGATCACAAGCATGGAAGCAAACAGAGAACTGAACAAGAACATTGGCCTGTACCTGCTTTGGCATAGCCTGTGCCATCAAAGTAGGTGCCCTTTTCGGGGTTGGCAAAACAAGTGCCAACACGATAACTGGATGTAGGGTTTTCAAGGTCCATTTCTGTGCCAAGCATTTTAAAGTTTCTAATGCAAGCATCAATACTGTAGACCACCTGGAACAAAACAGGCCAATTTGTTAGCGCCACGATACCATCGATATACAGTATTTATATAATGCAAACAGCACAAACAATTAGTTGACCTTTCTCTTATTAAGTGGCCTTCTTTTTGATGGGTTTTCTAGTGACTTTTATATTTTTGTAAATGTTAATGCTAAGCATATCAAATTACCCTTTTTATGACATTTCCAATATAACAGAAAAAGCAGAAAAAGACCTACTTTGAGAGAGAGAGAGAGAGAGAGAGAGAGAGAGAGAGAGAGATAAAGAGTACATACTGGGCCGATCCTCTTGGTAGTATAGTTGATTGGAAGACCACCGATGTAGAGCATGCCCACTACATCCAGGATGTCGGCCTTCTTGGGGCTCTTGGTCTGCTTGGAGAAGCGGCCGTCCACCGTCAAGATGCCCAGTTGCTTCTGTCTCACTACCCGGATCTGCACTCACAGGCAAACAGCACACGCACGTCTGGTCAGTACCAACTGCACACCGTCGCTTAATACACTCTTAAAACGAATGTGTTGTCCCTATCTGGACACAGAGATGTGTTAAAAAAACAACGCAAGTTGTGCTGTTTTCAAATGTAGCATAACTGGATATTTTACTGCAAACCAGTACAGAACAGTAGGTATATAGTATACTGAATAATATACATTAATGCAATAATAATTATATATATAATGATTGTATTAATGTACTCATAATTAATTATACATAATTAATAATTAATGTATGAATTATTATTGTATTAATGTATATTATATATAAAAATAGGTAATGAGCGCAGTTTTCATCTATTGTTTATCACCATAGTTTCCTGTTAATTCTTAAATAGTTACACATAGCAAATGTGTAACCACTGGCATGCTTCAGAATAGGGTTCATTCCTGGTTAAACGGAAAACTGAAGACTGGGGTGGGTCAGCTCTTTTCTTAACATGATTTTAGGAGTGGGCACAGCTGGAGCTTCAGATTAAGTCATGAGGAGAAGCAACAGCCAACAGACATCTGATCTATTCAACCCCTTGATTTCACAAATCAGGATTACAGTTATCGAGACACCCACATTGAGTAAAACCTGAAAGAAAACTGGGGTTATGTTCCTGATTGTGGTGTCAGGAGGATGTTGCAATAAGGAGGATGTTGTAATCTTGGTCAGTGAAAATATCCAACTGATGCAACTTCACTGATACTATACATAGTAGTATATTATGGTGTAGTGTTGTATACTACACTATAATATGGAGTTAAGTTCTGGCACAGTGAACTATTTATATATAGATAGATAGATAGATAGATAGATAGATAGATAGATAGAAAGAATAGCTGTGAGATCATTAGTAAAAACTTGATCACATGTTCTCATGAAAAGGCTTTGATGGTGTGTGTGTGTGTGTGTGGGCCTCTCGTGACCCCTGACCTTGTGCCACTGGCCGTCGCTGATAGTGCGTGGCACGCCGACAGACGTGTTGCCACTGCCCAGGTCGAAGCCCAGGTGGGCTTGGCCCTCCTTCAGCTGCACCGTGGCAAAGTCGGCGTGGTTGATGCGGGCCATGTAGAACACCAGGCCCGACTCGGCCGTCGTGCGGATGTCAAACTCGATGATCAGCCTGGGAGGAGACCGGTACTTGTTAACTCAGATAAGCAACTTCCTGACTGTGACAGTGAGGTTTTGAGATATAGCACACATGCTGCATGTTGGGCGGGAGGTTTGTGGTGCTCCTTTGCACTTGAGAGAGACCAAAACTGAAAGTGGACTGAGAGAGCAGTTCAGTGCTCTGCTGACACTACTGCTTTCTTGTGTCCACGATAGAACCTTCTAGAACCCCTCAGAGTTTTCGCTTTCAGTAGTTAATGATTACAATAATGTATGTATGTACTGTATGTATTTTCAGGGCATTTTTATGTCAGTCATAATAGTGATAACATTAACATATTTAAAACATATTAAATACATAAATACTACACCTATACAAATAAATTAATCAGTAATATTCATTAAATCAAACAAAAAACACTAGCGTAAATTACAACAAAACTAAATTAAGCAGTATTGAAATGAATGATGATGAGGACTGATCATTTGCTGCTATTACCTGTTCTTGACCTTGGTGTCGTCGAATGCAAAGGCCATGTGGCTGTTTCTGGCGAGGCCGAACTGCTTGGCCATCTCCAGCACTCCCGGAGCCGCTTGGGCAGCGCAAGAGATCTACGGGGCAGAGGAGCAGGGCGGCCAGTTAGCTCCTGACGTTGTCTTTGTAACAAACAAAGCTAGGAAACAAATCAGGCTGACCAGTTAAATCATACCATACATACAAATACCGGTACAAACATAGTATCAGCTGTTTACAATTGTGCCCCACATACTACAATATCTTTTCTTCAACAATGCTGGGTCTCGACAAAGTCTTGCCACAGGTAGTTACTAATAGTTTCTAAATGCTTAAAATGCTGAATGTTCTACAGAAGATAAGTCGTCTGTATACCATTAATAGTAAACGCCCACAAATTATACTTCAGAAGACTGTACAGAAGAGAAACAGTAAACCACCTCAGTTTACAGTTTTTCTCAGTCGCTTTGGTGCTTTTTTCAGATTAGAATGAAAATTCTCATAACTATTAGTTCAACCTCCACAACATTTAGTCATTTGTGCACATCATAGTAGCAATTTCTCCTTCCTCTGAACAAATTGCAAATACTTTTGGACATGTATCAGTTGCTTTCATACAATTCTCTGCTGTTTTTTAACATTATCATTTGCTTATGTCATGTCAGTCAAAATGAACTATACTTATGAATGCTGAATAGTCGTTCCCAATAAAACTAATAGTCTTCATTTCATTGCTTGATTCATTACATACAAAATCGTTGAACTAGTTATCAAATTCTGTCACAATGCTGTAGAGTTGCAAAGAGCATACAGTAAAAATTTACGTATTCAGTGTCTTGTACTCACTTACTCACCTAACTACAGCAATGTGTAACTTTACTGTAGTTTTCAAATGGCTGTGCAAGTGCTGTATAGTGCTGTCTTAAGCATGTTCAGGTAGTGTCACCGAGTTCTGACCTTTTTTTGCATTGGAAAACACTGAGAGAACTGTCATAATGAAAACATGACAAAGCCATTTGACTATCTTGTTCATAAACGATGGTGTCAAGACTTCTCATTTTGATGACACTGACAGTTTAATTGACATGAATACCTGCTTTTGAGGAATGGACTATCCATTTTGAGCAAGTGACGTGTTTTTGCAGGTCATCCACTAGGTTTTGCAGTTTGCACTAATTGTTTTGAGAAATGCACTAACTGCTGTGCAAATGTTAATAGTGATGTGATAATAGCACCAAAGCGACTGAGAAAAACTGTAAAACAAACAACACTGTTCAATACCCCTCTTTGGAAGACTTATTATGGAATCAATTTAAAGTTATTATTTGTAATCAAATTTCACCACTAGATGGTGCTGTTGATAAAGACTGGGGTTTCTCTGCACTCCTTTGACACTGCACCACAGATGTGGGCATGGAGGAGTTTTTATTTTCTAAGAATCCTTTTTATTGTTCACGCCAGCCTTGTGATACAGACTTTCAAGCGTGTCATTCTACAACATCTAATTGAAATTGATTATTTTCCTCTGTATGCTGTGGGAAAACTCTGGTTCAGTCTCTATTCAACAAAGCTGAAGTCCATCGACGCGTACGGTGAGAAGTGAAAAAGACTATGAATTGAAAAGGCTTGAACACGGGCTATTAAACCACATGAGTGCTCCGGACTCGGCTGAGTGTCGGCCCACACTCAGCCCCTGGGGTCACGTGGATTAGAAGTTTGTTGAAGGCCTCGGAGATGAGATGAGGTGAGGTGGCTTTTATGCCAGGAGGATGAGAGACAGAGTTCATGTTCAGAGTACAGTTAGAGGACATGGTGGAGGAGGAACACACAAACACATACATAGGCACACACACACACACACACACACACACACACACACACACACACACACACACACACACACACAGATGTGGTTGCACATGTGAACACACATACAAGGACGTAACACTCACACAGATACAAGGATATAACACACACACGCACACGCACACACACATTCACACACACACACACACACACACACACACACACACACACACACACACACACACACACACAGAAAGACACAAGGACGTAAGCATGTGGTAAAAACAAAATGTAGCCAATGTGCTGGGAGGCACTGCAGCACATCATTGCACTACAGGGAGGCATCACAGCGCTACAAGCAGCCTCAACAACCTACAGACTCAGAGCACAAAGCACGGGGGCATTTCAGTAAAGGAAAGATGGGGGGCAGAAGGGGTGGGGGGGGGGGCAGTACCGCAGCAGCATCAGGGCCGACAGGAGGTTCGATGGGGGTCTCCTCTGGGGCGCTGGTGGTCTCGGCGGGGGCTGGGGGGGTAGCCTACGGAGCAGCAGAGTGAAGGAGGGCTGAGAGTTAGAGGAAGCAGCAAAGCAGAGCGCAGCAGCTTACTACCTGCACACTACACACCTCACACAGGTGTGTGTGTGTGTGTTTGAGAGAGAGAGATTGAGAGAGTATTTGAGAGAGAGAGAGAGAGAGAAAGAAAGAGAGTGTGCTTGTATGTGTGTGTGTGTGAGTGTGTGTGTGTGTGTGTGTGTGTGTGTGTGTGTGTGTGTGTGTGTGTGTGTGTGTGTGTGTATGTGTTGTGAGTGTGTGCGCCCAAGCTCATGTTTCCACATGTATGTACATGTCTATGTGTACACATGTGTATACATGAGTATCTGCTTTAATCAGTTCATGTTGGCATGTTAAAACAGCACCAGTATGACAACCACTAGATTATCTTCTGACTGATCTAGTTCAGATTACAGATGAAGAAGTAAGTTAAATGGAGCACTACAGATTGAAGCCTTTAGCTATGGTAAGCTATACAGCCTACAGTATATAAGCCATACTGTCTAATGTAAAGCTATGGTAAGCCATACTGCCTAAATAAAGCTATGGTAAGCCATACTCCCTATATAAAGCTATGGTAAGCCATACTGTCTAATGTAAAGCTATGGTAAGCTATACTGTCTAATGTAAGGCTATGGTAAGACCTACTGCCTATGTAAAGCTATGGTAAGCCATACTGTGTAATTTAAAGCTATGGTAAGCATGGGGAAAGCCATGTTGGCATGGATTATGGCTGTAGCATGGTTAGCATTAGCTCGCTCGAATGATACCTATAACCAGAAATGATGTAGCCTTAGAACCGGACCGCATGTGGCCCATCTAGAAAGCATGATGTTGAGACTGGCATGTAGCCTATAAAGGAAGCATGATGATGAGACTGATCCCAGACCTGACTTGTATCATAGAGGGCAAACACTGTCTCTGTGGGTACCTATCTGCTCTTTTTATGTCTCTCTGAAATACTTTTCTGTTCCCTCTCTACTCTGATATATATATATATATATATATATATATATATATATATAAATATATATATGAAGTGAAGGTCTGCCCTCTCAATCTGAGACCATTTGCTCTCATGGGACTGTCTGAGAGACAATGACCTTTAAGCTAAACTTTAACAATCTCTTCCGTTCTCTCTTCTGATCTCTTCATCTTTTATCACTTCCACTATCCCCCTCCATTCCCGTGACATTGTGGCCTTGTGCTTCACTCCTCCGCGTCGAGCAGACATACGGTAGATGGTGCAACAGGTGGCTGTACAGGTGCTGCTGCAGTGGGTGGCCCCGGCTTCTCTTCCTCCTCCTCCTCCTCCTCCTCCTCCTCCTCTTCCTCAGGTAGCGGGCCAGGTGGTGGGGGAGGTGCCAGGTTGGGACACTGCCCTATCTCAGCGTTCTCGAAGGCCACTGGTCGGGAGAAGTCCACCGGGCTAGCAGGGACGAGAAGTGATTGGTTAACGATGCCAGGAGGCGGGTTTGCAGAACTCCAACACCGTTTATGCAGGTGGGTTTGTTTCTAATGGATGTGTATGCCGAGACCAAATTAATGAGAGCAATTAGAGCCAGATGAAGCACATGGGTGATCAATTTATCTCATTTATGTTTGGGTGTCATAGAAGCATCACATGCATTCAATTTATCTCATTTATGTTTGGGTCTACACAAACATAACGGCCATTCAATTTATCTAATTTTATGTGTGTGTATCCTGATTCCATATACGGTAGCTGCTGGTGTCTTGTTTTCTTTCTCAAAAACACTGTAATCTTTTCTTTTAAACCACAGCATGAACACATTAGCCCTTAAGAAACCTGCCCTGGAACACGTTTTCATTTCTCTTAACTTCAATGGGTGGCATCATCAGGACTTCTTTTCTCTCCAGTTCAGCTACAGTTAAGAGTCTCATGGTGATGGACTAATGGTACACTCTCTAATATTGTTTACGGTATCAATGCTTATGCCAACTTCCTCAGCATTGGCTATTGCCATCACATTACTGCAACACTGTGAAATATGGACAAGCTTATCACAGAGGACAGACTCATCTCTCTGATTTAAATAGAGGTCATCTGAGTTTACTCTAACTCTAAGAGAAAGACAGAGAGAGAGAGAGAGAGAACTCTCGCTAATGGCAATTCATAATTATTAAGCCTTCATATCTTGTTATCGGATCACAGCTTTTTGGCTGGTAATTATTCTGCCCAACTGTGTCTATGAAATGATGGTGCTACATGATATTTGAAAAAAAAAGCAATTAAAGGAAGATGGCTTGAGGTATGTAAAATAAATCATTTCATAATAAAAATTCTGATCAGTTTCCTCCAATCATGTGACATCCCTCATAGCATAAAAGGAAGCTCTTCCCTAAGTTTATAAAAAAAATGAAACTGCAATTTTATGAATATATAACAGAGTTGTATTTGACTGACCGCCCGGTTCAACCCTGCAGCACCTCAGATTCGGAGACAGGCATGCTAGCAAGATACCTAAAACCCATGCGTGCTATCTCTTACTAGCACGTATCATAAGGGGGGGTTCAAACCAAAGATTCGGGACGAGATGAGCTGCAATGTTCTAAAACCTTGCAACTACGACTAGACATGGTGATTGCTTTGCGACGGCTTGCAACAGCTAACAACGAAGTGCAACATTTAATTCACACCACTGCAACTCGTCGCAAATCTTTGGATTAAATTAGGCCTTAAGGCATCAGGAGGGAGGTTTAATTCACTTACATAATGTGCAGCTATCGTACTGGCCACCAGATCATGGGGCAAATGTTATTGTCATCTTGCCTGACAAAACACAAGGCAGCCACACAAAGGTATCAGTGTAGGGCCTGTTGGTAGATATGAGGTCCTACCCATCTGCTAGCAGTGTTACTAGCATACTGGTAAACCTACCTACAGCTACTTTGCTTCCACTCTCTTCTGCCTCAGTTAAAAACTAGTCCAAGAGTAGACTCAGGTGTAGTTCCAGACTCCACAGGTGGGGACAGGTGAGGGGCGAGACTTACACAGTGTTGATGAGCAGGTTCCAGATGCAGCCTTCGAAGGGCAGGTTGGCCCGCTGGGTGGTGGCCTCCACATCTGGAGGCAGGCCCCCGACGAACAGACGCTCGATGTTCAAAGGCTGGCCGTTAGACAGGACGTGCTCCAACCTCTGATCCTCGTCCACCAGCACGGAAAACGCCCTGGGGGAAGAGTGACCGAGTTTAGACTGTGTGTGTGTGTGTGTGTGTGTGTGTGTGTGTGTGTGTGTGTGTGTGTGTGTGTGTGTAATGGAAAACCAAAAATGAGTTTCAGATGTACACAGTACACACTTCACCAGTAGATAAATAGAGATTCTTCAGTTGCCCACTTAAGGATAATCAATGAGCAAGTACCCCTTTGTTTTCAAAACATTGCCCTAAATGTCCACCTCTAGTGACCCTCATGTTGCAAAATGAAGTCCAAAAAAGGTGCAGCGAGTCTCACCCCCCGACCCTCTCGATGCGAAGCGAGTGCTCGCGTCCGTCGTGCAGGATGTCCTTGTCGGGCTTGCGGATGATCTCGCGTGGGATCTGTCTGCCTGTGAACACCAGGACCTCCAGGTCTCCCTTATTCAGCTGCACCAGCAGGAACGGCTGTGGTGGAGAAGGGAGGGCAGGACAGGGGAGGGGGGGGGGGCACAGATGTGGTCAACACAGAACAACACATGTCCACAACTCAAGATGTGCTCTAGCAAAGCTTAAAACTGTGTAGCAATTCCCCTTTTTTATAGACAAGTGCTATTTTAAGAAAAAGTCCTTGTATATGGCTCTAGAGGCATTTCTTAGTAAAAGTTGGGAACAGGACTTTTTATCATAATTAACATGTGCTGAATCCAACTAGCCCTGTTCCCAAGCAGAATTTAGAGTTTTTGACCAATTAGCATAAACAAAATGGCTGCCAAAATGGCGATTTTGGGCACTTTCTTCGGACGGGCATCATTATACCATGTAAATAAATTAATATTGTTCACATCTGTGCATCTCAGAAATCTCCCGTGGGCAATAAATAAAAACTAAAGGCTATGAAAAAAATAAAAATGGTAAAAAAAATTAAAAAACTATTATTATGCTAACTAGCCTTATTATCACCTCGTGAACCATCTTGACTATGTTTACGGTCCTCTTTGGCAAAGAGTCTGGCCTGGCTTCATTGGTAAGCATCTTCTTTGTGGTGGGTGGACACATATTTGGAGTTTAAAATCATTGGAGTTCCTTTGAACTAATCCCGAAAAACTGTTAAGTCAAGGATAACGGCCGCCGAGGTGTCCTGTTATAGCCTACGGAATTAATGGACGAGGGTGATGGTCTCCGCCCGAGTCCATTAATTCCGTGTAACTGGACACACTTTGAAGGCCGTTATTATTGTTTAATAAGAAGCTCACTAGTTGTACAACTTTTACAGTTGATTCCATTGTTGCGAAACCTGCCTCCAGGCTCAACCATTGTCTTAATATCGTTGTTATAGTTACCATTCATAAGCATTGATATGGAACGGCGATTAAACTTTTTTTACCAGATCTACTAGGTGTCCCGTTATTCAGAATTAAAAGCCACCCTGCCAGCCAATCAGAAAAGAGTATTTCTTCTCTCCGGGTGATAACTAACATTATTCTACTGCATGATTCAGTTTCCCATTGTGAAGGTTCTTTAGAACGTGCAATTAAAAATCGGTTATTTGAAGTAGTTCCATTTTTTTAACTTCTTACATATTTTGTATCAATTCGCCCGAGTTCTTTAGAACGTTCAATGAAAATTACCGTTAATTTGAAACATTGTATCAAGGAAAAACATCAAAGAAACACCGCTGCGCTGAATATGTCTACCAGAAATTAATTTCAATGTTTTTGGAAAATATGTCGATTTCGACACCTGGGCCAAGGCAGATGTATGGGGAGGGCAGGAGACCGAACACAGATGTGAGACTAGTCTCAACAGCTACTGGAGGAACCAGTGATGCGTTGAGCAGTTTTCCTCTGGTGTGCTTTCCGGTCGGAGGCAGAGCAGTTGCCATACCATACTGTGACACAGTTGGTTTAGAAGTTCACCAGGATCTGAGGAGAGAGGTTGTGTTCTTTAGTCTCCTCAGGAAGAAGAGATGCTGGTGGGCCGTCTTGATCAAGGTAGAGGTGTTGAGGGTACACAGAGGTCCACAGAGATGTGGACACCCAGAAACTTGAACTGGTGACATGCTCCACCTCAGTCCTGTTGATGAGGATGGGGGTTTGTGTGCTAGCTTTTGATATCCTGAAGTCCACAATGAGATCTTTTGTCCTCTTGGTGTAGAGAGCCAGGTTATTGTCCAAGGTGCACAATGTTAGGTGCTGGACCTCCTCCCTGCAGGCTGTCTCATCATTGTTGCTGATGAGAGCAATCACCGTAGTGTCATCTGCAAACTTGACAATGGTGTTAGAGCCATGTACAGGTATGCAGTTGTAGGTGAAGAGGGAGTAAAGAAGAGGGCTCAGCACACGCCGGTGTTCAGAGTGAGGTTATTTACTCTAACAGACTGCAGTCTGTTGGTTAGGAAGTCCAGAATCCAGTTTCAGGTGGCCAGTTTGGAGGGGATTATGGTGCTGAACTGAAGTCAATGAACAGCATTCTCACATAGGTGTTGCTATTGTCAAGGTGTGACAGGGCAGAGTGAAGTGCCGTAAAGATGGCATCCTCTGTGCTCCTGTTCTGGGAAATTCTCTTGTAGCAGTAGTTATAAAGTTATTCATCTAGCTATTAATTCACAGGACATCATTTTACTAACACAACGGTTATGAAGAAATATGGGTAACACTTTATGGTAAAGGTACATGAATTATCATGAATTCATGCATGAATTAATTCATGATTTATGCATTACTTCATTCCTTTATATCTTATGAATCATCAGGAATTGACATGAATCCATGTACTCTCATTGATGATGACCTCATGTATGAACAACACATCAACTAAAGCATCAGGCGCAATGGGTACATCATTATGATTTATGATTTTTTAAGCATGATCATCATGATTACATGAATTTTAGGTTAATTTCTCATGCATTCATCATGTCTGTGGCCCCTCAACTAAAGTAGTGAATAATGACATTTTTTAGAGAACTCCGAAGTTATGTTCAAATCAGAACTTGAGCAGTGATGACCACATTTTTGGCAGAAAAATAAAGTCATGATCATGCTTAATAAATCATAATTCATAATGATGTGCCCACCGTACCTAATACTTAGTAATGCACTTAGTAGTAATACTTAGTAGAACACTAGTAATGTGTTCATGTATGAAGTCACAAATGACAAACTATGAACTCAGTAAATTCCTGATGATTAATTAGATATTAATGAATGAAGTAATACATAAATCATAAATTAATTCATGCATGAATTCATGGTAATTCATGTACCCTTACCATAAAGCGTTACCAAAAGGGGTAAAGGCCTATGTAACTCCGAGACTACATACATTACCAACCTAATTCGTAAATCAGGTTTTAAGGCCAAGTATACTTGCGTATACAAGGAATTTGCTCTCTGCATTTATCCCATCCGTGAATTAGTGAACACACAGGTCACACATTGAAGCACACATTAACCTGGAGCAGTGAGCTGCTTTGCTACAGTGATGCTCAGGGAGCAGTGAGGGGTTAGGTGCCTTGCTCAAGGGCACTTCAGCCATAGATGTGGGCATTGGAGAATAGTGCTCAACCTTTCCACCACCCACATTTTTCCTACTTGTCGGGGATCGAACCGGTAACCCTTTGGTATCAAGCCCGAAGCCCTTACCAGTAGGCCACAATTTTAAACTTTACATCATCATTACACATCTTTCTTGACCCTCAAAAAACATAAGTCTCGTTCATCAAATACCTGTGCCTGCTCAGTTATACAATTTCAACAATTCCATTTTTTTCAGGTAATTAGCATAGACATACTACTATATTTTTACTTCAGCCTGTATCCTTGATCTATTGGCCAAGGGAGATTTCTGTGAACAATATGAATTAATTTACATGGTATAATGAAGTCGCCATTTTTGGCAACCATTTTGTTTATGCAAATTAGATGGTCATAAACTCAAAATTCAGCTTGGGAACAGGGCTAGTTGGATTCAGCACACCTTAATTATGTTAAAAAGTCCTGTTCCCAACTTTTACTAAAAAATGCCTCTAGGAAGCACATTATCTCAAAAATATCAACTGTCTATTACTATATATATATATTTTGGGCTTTTTTTACACCTTTAATGTGACAGGACAGTGGAGAATGACAGGAAGCGAGAGGGAGAGAGAGTCGGGGTGGGAATCAAACCCGGGTCGCCGGTGTACGGTTCAGGTGCCCCAGCCAGTTGTGCCACAGCTGGGACAGCAATTCCCCTTTTTGGATGTACTGGATACCCATTTGGCATACTGGACTGGACATGCAGGATACCCAATTAGCGCCATGGGAGTATCTAATTAATCTACAACTGACCAAAACTGACCATGCTCCTACCTGTTACAACAACATAACATAATAGTGCAATATGTCCAATTTCATAGACTCAGTTCTCTGAATTGCAAGCCGGTGTTGCATCAAAATTAGTTTGACGCCATTATTTTAAGATAATAGAACTGCATTGTTGCTTTAAAAGAAATGGAGCTCCACCAGAGCATTGCTATGAATACAGGTTGCAGATCACAGAGTGGGATACCACACCCTAAAATCACTGAAACCAACAGTTTTATGATGCCACCAAGATTTGAGCTCTAGTGAGATAAAGCAAGACACTAGTGGGCAGTGACCACCAGCTAATTTGGGTTAGTACAGCAGAAAGATGTATTTTCATGCTAACAGTGCTTATTTAACCCATACTCTTAAGGTGATGACGCATGGGGCAACATTTTGAGCGATGTTGTTACAGGCTGATTTCTTAGGAACAAAACAGATGATTCATCTGTTCAACATGACCCATTATGCTGCATCTGACATTTGCTGTTTTTCAGTTAAGTGACGTCTGAAATGCAGGTCCAGCTCAAGGGCTCTAAGAGATTTCCCATTTGACACAGTTGTGCAGACGTCTGACAGAGATAGCAGACCCAGCACCACTCCAAACCATGTCGGTGCATGTCTGAGGGGCTCCCAGCAGCTCCTGATGAAACCGCCCGTAATTGGGAGGGGGGGCACACACACACACACACACACACACACACACACACCTCCTTACAGCCCAGAAAGTGTGTAGCAATATGTGTAGCAACAGCGTCGTCTCTGGAGCAGACAAGCCCCTACCACCCATCTACCCTTGTCGTAGATGATTCTGCAACTTGAATTCAACACGCGTCCCCCACATAAATGGACAGAATAAGTGAAGAGGTGGGAGGTGGGAGAGAGGATGGGTAAGGACGGAAGAAGCACCGAGCAGAGGGTGGTGGGAGGTAAAACAGAAAAGATCCCATGGCTCGCTCTGAAAATGACATCCACTTCATTTATGGTGATAATGATTTCTAGAAAAGGTGACGGCCTGGACCCCCCATCCCCTCCCTCTGCAAATTGGACACTATCCATCAAAGAGCTGTAGACGTAATCTATTTCTACCAACGGCGCTTCCGTGGCAGTAAGTCGGAGGTTAAACTCACTGTCATTTCCTCGGGGCAGCCGCCTCTAATTGATGTGCCCGCAGACCCTGGCCGCTCTCGCCAAGAAACCCGGAGAAGATGAAGACGAAGACGTTACAGACAAAGACGGATCGCGTCACATTTTAATTAAAACGACCGCTGACCGCTGACCACCCCACCCCCCCACCCCTCTGTGACTGGGCGAAAAAGGGAAAAATACAAAAAAAACAAAAATACAAAAGAAGAGGATAAAAGGAAAGAGACGGGAGGGGTAAACGTTCTTGTTTGCTAAGGGGCAAAAAGCTATTACAACAGCTAACGCACGATCAATCTCTTTTATAGTTCACATAATAAGGGGGCTCCCTCGCCCTCCCTGGGTTGATTGCAATTGTGCTTGGAGTGTTTCAACACCAGACTCGGTCCGAGACGCTCTCCCTTTTTTCAATTACCTGATGCCAGGCCTCTTAAGTGTTCGGCTATTAAACTGTTCCTGGATGCATTACAAGTGCTTCCCCCAGTGCGCCCAAGGCAAAGCTGCACCCGACTCTTTAATCAATAACTTGCATTGAGAACATCCAAAGTTATCGTTGCATCAATTCGTAAAATACCTGACTCTATAAAGTAGAGAAAAACAGTTTAGGCTGTGCACTTCCCTTTACTGTTCCCAATAATTTTAAAGCCTCACTAATGCGTTTTCACCTGCAGTACAAAATGATTTAAACTGCTTATGGACTTACTTGTATGTCAGCCAAACTGAAGCATTCATATCTCTGTTATACAGTTACATCGATAGGCTACAGTACTTCAATACAGGCTGCTTTGGTAGGTAGGTCTCTGGTTTTGCGTGAGACAAGAGAAATGGGAGATTTGTTTTGGATCAAAACAAACTATTCAGCTGTTAAACATGAAACATGATGTAGCATCTGCCACGCCCTGAGGGTGCACTTTGACACTTTGGTCTGAGACAGATAGACAGGCGCAACATGTCTCACCTCTCCTGTCTGCCTGCGCCTCCTCCTGGGCGTCTGGAAGAGCGGGATGCCCCCCTTGCCGTAGAGGATGATGCCCGAGTCACTGCGGGTGCTGAAGGAGAGCGAGATCTCAGTGCCCACGCTGAACGGCGCCGGTGGCAACTCCATGAAGCCCGGCTTGGGGAAACTGACCGTGTGCAGGTTCTGTATGTGTGAGAGAGAGAGAAATAGAGAGAGATAGAGAGAGAGACAAAGAGCTCAGTTAAACTCTTTCTTCTCTAACAGCACAGACCAAGACTAGGGATTATAATGACAAGCCTGTGGGGTAAGGAAGACACAAAAAGAGAGTTACAACTAAAACAAGATAGAAATTTCAAAATAAAAGTTCATGAAACAGACAATGTAACTACAAATATAAACATCCCAAACTGTGTGAGAAAAAAAATCAGAGTGCCTTTGTTACTTTCCTTTTTTGATCCCAAACTGTGTATCACCCAAAACCCTGATACATTTGATCCATTCAAATGAGCACTCTCAACGAGAAAATAAATCCAACCCATATCAAGAGGCAGTAGCAGGTGCATTAAGATGACTAAGTGTAAATAATCTGTACTTTGATTACATTTTAATGTGCTGCGTAAACAAGGTCACATTCATAGATTAAGGAACTGAAATGTTCATATTTGCCCATCATTACTAACTGTCAGTTCACTGTCTAAATGTTTCCAATAATTACAAAGAAAGCTGGAATCCATTTAAAACTCATTTAAATGTAATTTAAATGTCAATAGCATCTGCTATCAACATTACCAGGAAAATGGATCTTTTCTTTGAAGCTAACCCAGACATGTATTAAATGCAAAATGTCCACAGTTAACACTGCTACTGGAATTCTTCTTTACAGTGTAAGTGTATTTTCTTTGCTACGCCAAAGAAATGCTACGTGTTGTGTTTCTCAATTCCACACTTAAACATTCTTTCAGATCCACTGCCTGGATTTATGTTTCTCACTGAGCTTACAAGAACCTGTTGAATTAATAACAGAATTTTCCTTTTAAAGGAGAGGATGGTGTGTCTTCTAAACCTGGGCTCACAGTATCTTCATACTGTACAGTACTCTTGGATTTGAATTCCATCCACTTTGTGATTCCCATCACCACTGTATGCTGTGTAGGCTGTGAAATATTTCAGCTATGTTTATGAATAAATAAATCAGCTTAGATGGTATGGAGGGATTAAACAGGAAAAGAAGAAAAGAAAAAAGAATGACTGACTGGGACTGACTATAGCCTTCACTGCTTTTATTAGCTATTGTAAATGTTTTAGAGTGTCTCATTCTTGTGCCGATGTCTTATGTCTGGAGGCCCTAGACAGTGTGATTAACTTCACAGACTGTGCTGTGCCCACATCTGTTTGATTAATTGGTGGCTGAACACACTTTAAAGGGAGCCAAAGTAAGAAACAGAACAAAAGTTACAGGAGCTGAGCCATCTTTACAAAAGCCCAATATACTTTTTGTAAAAAAAAAAAAAAAAATAGATAAAGAAGAAATTATTTACATAAGACAGTGGAAAACAATGACAAAAAGAAAAATGTTAACAAAAAATTCTTAAAGTAATTAATTACCTCTTGACCAAAATATGGATAAAGCAGAACAATAAGTTACCTCTATGGAACAGCCCTTGGATAGACCAGTGTAATCTGGGCTACTCAGTAAATTGTATGGCGTTCTGGAAACTTCTATGTCTTTCAGGCAGCCAGCATATCTCTTTGTGGTGACCTCAGGCCTAAATGGGGTAAGACAGAGCGAGTTAGCCAATGCAATCAGTGACCATCTTCCTGGACAATGCCATCAAAATGTACAGGGAAAGGTATGGCCAGTTTTGCTCCTTTTATTTAGATGTTCTGCACATTTTGATGAACATTAGTCATTCATTCATTCCACAATGGAAGTCTCATCAGAGCTTCCATCAACACATCTATTTCATTACAAGAGCATAGGTCCTGCAACGAGAGATAAGCTTCTGGGCTAGAAGACAAGCAGAGCATTAACAGAGAGTGAAGAAAAAGCTTTTCAGAGCACAGAGGTGGAAGCAGTGCTGGTCTCCAGAAAATATTTCTCCTGCGTTTACTTTGTAAACATTTAAAAAAAAAAATTTTAAAATGCTTTCTCTGCAATCCCTCAGTTCTTCCCTGCCCCTATAGGGATTCTGCTGACCAGCACGAGTAGCCGGAGAACGGGTGGAAGGAGTGACTGCAAGGAAGTGAACATCATGAATGAACAGGTGGCTGCTTGCAGTGAAGCCATAGGAGAGTGAATAGTAGCTAATATGCTAATCAGCTACATGCAACAAAATGTGTGTGACAGCAATAGTACATTTGCGTTTTACCTTGACTTGGTACTGCAAGAGCAAAACAGAAAAAAAATACCACATTAACCACTTTTAGTAAATGTTTAACATTAATACGGACTACTGAGATATTCGACTTGAGCATTCAACTCTGACATAAAAAACAACTCTGGAATATTGCTTAAAACAACAAGCACGTAAATGCATTTATAATAGTTATTTCAAGCCTTTATGCAATATTCATCAGTCATTCAGAAAGTAGAAGAAAAAGAAGGAGCACATGGTAAAATACTGCTCTCTTTGCCAGTTGCCACTGCATCATCCTTGCCACTACAACTAAAACAGACGGTGAACACCTACGCATGCACTCTAAAATCTTTTGGTCAGCAGCAGTACAGTACGCTTGTCAAGGCTCCCACTGCGCTGTGAATGGGCTAAGCCTCCTTTGTACTGTAGGCTTCTTTAAAAGGCGACACAAATGAAATGAACACAATACAGGGACCTGGAAAAAGGCAACGAGTCATGGGGAGGACAGAGCTGGAACAAAAACAATGTCGAATACGGACGTCTGGAGGTCACAGAGCAGGTGTTTAAACTTTTGAAGGATTTTGCTTTTCTGTACTTTTTTTCCTTTCAGAATTTCACCGGCTTTGTCATAGACTTGCAGCGGTGCGAGACTCACCTGTAATTGCCTATGATAGGTAAGCCGCCAAAGTAGAGCCGCTCGTCCTTTAGGTTGAGTCCAGAGCTGCTGCCTCTGGAGGCCACGTCCACCCTCTCCTCCTCGCCACTCTCCACGTCCACTACAGTCATTGTGCCTGAGAGACCACAAGGGTCAGAATTATCAACAGGAAACAAGCACCCTGTATATGCACACTGTTGGTTTCAAATATCAATTACAGAGACCTCACTTTGCCCGAGTTAAAGTTTGCATTTAATTCTATACTGTATGTGTTCACAGTATTTGTTTAAACCTCTCAGCTCCACCATGAGAATACCCTCCCACCTCCTTATATTCAGATGGACACATATTGGTGCGTACAGTATATCTGCAGTGTGTATACAGTACACCTGACTTTGCTCTCTGTCAGTAAGGAGACTGAAATAACAACACTGTAAAAAAATGAGACAATACTGTAAAATTCAAACTGAAAATCCCACTAAATACAGCTAGTACTACATATAGACCATATAGGATCCCTGGTGTGTGGGTACCAAGGAAGACTACTGTATGTGCGTATGTGCACATCCTCTACAGTACATGCACACATGGCGGTGATGACTGTGATTGGCCACCTTGGTTCTTTGTGCGGGACATGGTGAAGGACTTCCATTTGCCATCGTTGTAGCGTCTGGTGGTAGTGGCGGAGCCGGTGCCTGAGCCCAGATCGTAGCTGACCTTTATACGGCCGTCGGCCAGCTCCACACTCATAAAGTCCTTCTGTCTCACAGTTGGGTTGGGGTCAAAGAGAAAGCTGATTAGTGAGAGGTTTGATGTAAAGGACTGAATGAAAGAAAAAGGCTGAACACTTTGATACATGAAAAAAAGTCTAAATGGCTGCTTATTTCATTAGTGTGTGTGTGTGTGTGAGAGAGAGAGTATGTCTAATCTGTAGACTGTCTCCTACCATGTCTTTGGTGGCGAGATACATGACCAGTGCGTTGGAGGATAGCGTGCGGAACTTGAACATGACAGTGGAGATGTTGGGGTTCCAGCGCGTGGGTTTACTCACTCCTGCATAGCCCTCCCCGTCAAACTGAACAGTCCCCTCTGAATCCGCTGGCTGGGGACTACACACACACACACACACACACACACACACACACACACACACACACACACACACACACACACACACACACACACACACCAGACTTAGCCTTTGAGTCTGACGATAACTCGGCGATTTCTCTATTTGACAGAAGGCTGAGCAGATGTGGCTACCTCACAGCGCATCCTTTACAGTCTCCTTCCCTGTCTCTGTAGTTCCACAGGCCAATGGGCTTCTTGTCCAGGTACACCTCTCCCATGCAGCCATTGAAGGTGGTGGTTTTCACTGCGTCCGCTTTCTACAACATGAGGAGGTCACACACACACACGCACACATGATCACACCTAATTAACCAACCACACAACCATCTGTCTATCCATCTATCAGTCCAAACTTATTTAGTATTTACATTTACCTTTTTTCATGGAAATCTTCAGTAAAAGCCGAAAGATTTGTACGAGATGAAGAGAAACCCGAGTGGTCTACATTTACTTTATTCATTTAGCAGACGCTTTTATTCAAAACGACTTACATATCATCTATATTACAAGGGCCATTGTCACCGGAGCAACTCAGAGTTAAGTGCCTTTGCTCAAGGGCACGACGGTGGATTATTAGAGAGTGAGTGTCTACCTTCACTGTGCCCAAAATTCCGCCCACGAACAGATAGGCATTCTGGTCGACGTCCAGGATGGTGAATGTCTGTGGAGAGAGGGCACTGGTGGTGGTGGGCAGGATGCCCGCTCGTGGCCCTTCCAGAGGGTGCACAGAGATGCTGCCGTTCAAGCCACTCCTGAGAGAGGAACATATTAAACTTTATTTACAGATACAATGACATAAATGGTACATACCAACACACATACATACAGTACAGGCATGCACAAGACTGTCCACAGTAAAACAGATACAACTGTTTGTTCCGGTGTGTCCAAAAGTATGGTGCATTTAGTGCAGGGTTGATAAGGCCATTATAATTGTATTATTTGACTCTTTGAATAGAGAGAAACATGTCCCCATTTCCTACAGTTCACTTCCTTTGACTGTAAACAGGATACCTGGCTCTGATAATGTCGTCTGTGCTACATATGTAGTGATGTGTTTTGTGGTAATGGGATGGGATAGGATGGGGAATGATGATAATGGGAGCTGACCGTGTGGCCTCGATGCGGTGCCAGTTGCCGTCGTGGATTGCCAGGTCTGGGTATTCCACGCGCCCCACTCCTGAGCCCACGTCCCACAGGAAGTTGACCTTGCCCTTGCGCATCTCAATGGCCAGGAAGTCCACCTGAACAGAACACACACACACACACACACACACACACACACACACAATGTGAGCAGATGAGGCTCTGCACAGCACAGCCCAGCTCAGCATAGCCCAGCACAGAGCAGAGCAGAGCAGGCCTAATTTCTCCTTGACACATCTTCCTTGGCACCTCGCATGGTTTCTATCATTCTTGCCGTCTCCCATGGGGGAAAGGGAGTGCAAGCAAGTCCCGGCGTCGGGAGTAAAAGATACAGCGAGAGACGAGCATGGAGTCGCAGGGAAAATGAAGAGGAGCAACAGGAGTGGTGATTTCCACGGGGAAATCAGAGGCGGCGGCGGCAGAGGCAGATGAAATGCTCCGCCCCGCTCTGAAGTCTCGCCGGCTAATTGCTGTGCCTGCCGCCGACACCATCACCACTGTTGTACGAGGGCTAATATCACACACTCCTCCCTGCAGGAGGGTGTGTGTGTGTGTGTGTGTGTGTCTGTTGGGGAGCACATGCAGGAGAAGCAATAACCTTTCATTACTTGCTTCCTCAGTCGAGGGTAATTGGTGTTTATCCCACGATTGAAGAAAATAACGACGGTCGGGGAGAATTATTTCTAATTCGTCCAGTGGTGTGCGCTATGCGTTTTTTGGTTAAGGGAGGACAAAATACCCAAATAAGTGAATGTCACACTGTGTACTCTTTGTTTTTTTTTGCAGATGCTACGTTGTGACAGGGCAATCTGAGTACTTCCCTTTTCTCACATTTCTGACAAGGAATCAACCTACAGTATATTACATATGCTTGTAATGTGGTACAGGATACAGTCACATATTTCTGTCAGCACATACTGTACACAGACATTTACAGCCAGATGTACTGATCGATTTGGAAGAGTTTGAGCTCCTAGGGACTAATGACTTAATTTAGTTTCCCGTTCCTGCTAACCTGTTGCAATGGACCCGTCTGTTGTGCTTCACATTTTCACAGCACAATCTCTATGGTGAGTTTGCAGAATTATGAAAGCATTCATAAGGACAGAGAGAGAGCGAGAGAGAGAGAGGGAGAGAGAGAAAGAGAGGGAGGGGTCCTCTTTGAGGCTCCTCAGGCTGAAGGACTCACATATTTGGCACTGCCCAGGTAGAAGAGCAGATTGTCGGCCGTAGAGGTCTTGACGTTGAGGACGATGGTGTTGTAGCCGCCCTTCTTAATGTCGGGCCGGTAGGCACGGATGCAGTCTCCTCCGGAAGAGACGGACACTTTGATCTGGAGGACAGGAGACAGAGAGATAAACAAAAGCACCAAGATTGAGTCATGCCCTTCAGATATCAATACGATATTTATAATGTATGACATTTATATGTAAGTTCCGGCTCAGTACTTAATAATGCACAGGATAAAATATTGATATGTACATTGAGGGGGAGTGAACTTGACTGGTTGTAACTGATGACTATTGATGGTTGCATATATTCTGCTCAAGGTCTGTTGACATAACATCTATATTTTGAGGCACACATTAAAGAAGATATTTCAACATGATGTTTTTGGGATATAGGGACACATAAACTAAGAACCAGCTGGCTTCTCTGCATAGCTGGTTGTGTGGTTTTGTGTGTGTGTGAACATGCAGGTCTGTGCATGTGTGTGTGTATGTGTGTGTGTGTGTGTATGTGTGTGTGTGTGTGTGTGTGAGAGAGAGAGACAGAACCAAAAAACAGGAGCTGATGCCAATGCAGTGTAACTGTTGGTAGATGGAGGGATAAAGAGTGTGTGTATCTGATCATATATAATCATGAGTAGGTGTGACGGTTTTCATGACGCTTGCAGAGTTGGTCAAGATAGGTTCATGTGTGCGTGTGTGTGTGCGTGCCTGTGTGTGCCTATGTGTGCGTGTGTGACTTACAGAGTTGGCTTGCTTGCGGGCCTGGTTGATGAGCTCTTTGATCTGGGAGATGTTCTTCTTCAGGTTGTCCTGCAGCTCCTTCATGGGCTTCAGTTTCTCCAGCAGACGATCCGCCTCATTCTCCAGATCCCGGACTTTAGCCCCTGCTGCATGGACTATTCACACACACAAATACAAACACACACGCATACAAACACAAACACACACCCCCACACACACACACACACACACACACAAAGGAGTAGATACACACATACACGCATCAATATTGAAAGGAGACAGAGTGAAGAATGGACAGTGAGATAAGAACTGATAGCTGGACAGGTAGCTGGCATTCACAAGAGGAGAAAGCTGCTTTGGCACCATAACAGCCAATTTTATAACAAACAACACACCAGAAATAGCAATAATCAGCAGGAGATACCGTATATCAGAGTCCTGCACGGGTTCGGGTACCCGCGGGTACCCGACGGGTGACCCGCACATTTTGATGAAACGGGTGAAAATATTCTACTGTGTCGGATGCGGGTGCGGGTCGGACACGGGGGTGACACGGGTCGGAATTGGCCTTTCATAAACATCACGTGCATATGTAACAATATTTTCTACAGTAACACATCCTAAATAATATGCCTGCAATTCAAGTTGATAAAAGCATTTGAAATGCACGTTTCGTACGTGCCTTCCCAAAACAGGCGCCTATAGGCTATTTCACTTTTAAAAATCACATGCGCGGGATCTGCCTGCAGTCTTTCAGAACAAAAGTGGCTGCACATTGATAAAAAAACGCCTAAAGATGACTCTTTTGACATGTTGTCATGGTGGAGAGAGCATGCTCGTTTAATTCCCAATATTGCCTAGATTGTGAGATCTATTGACATCCCTGCAAGCGAGCAAGATTTCTCCTATGCGTGGGAAAAGGTATAGGCACATTTTCCCCATTCAATCTTGCACTCAAATAAACGGGATAGTGTCACACGTCTTATGCCTATTTCCATAAAGTTTCACAGGCTAATGCATAATCCGGTGTAGGTTATGACCGAATCATTCCTTCATTTAATGTAGGCTAGCCTACTACTGCTGTTAATAAGTTGTGTGTGCAAGGCCGTGTTTGAATTCTAAATTAGGCATTTGCGTGGCGATAGCCTTGTAGACACATCTGCTTGAAAAGTGGTAAAATGTTATCACTCGGGTGTTGAAAAGTAGCCAGGCTACCACAATACATCATGTAGGATATGCCTGTCAACTTCAGCTGAAGTTAGATCTGGAATGTTAATGGTTGTGTAATTAGTTCCTTAAACGTGTCTGTTTAACTCGGGTACGGGTCGGGTGTCAGTTTTATTTAATGCGGGTCGGGTCGGGTACGGATTTTAACTAGCTCTGGTGTCGGAAAACGGGTCGGATGCGGTTTTAAACATGACGGGTACGGGTGGGTGCGGATTTAAAAAATTGGACCCGTGCAGGACTCTGCCGTATATATATAAAGAGAAAAGGAGAGAATGAGAGAGAGGGGGAAAAGGAGAGAAACTGCAGCAAGAGGACATAAGCTGTCTCTTAAAAACGTATTGAGCCGCATTCAAGGTAAAGGCAAAAATCCATTACTAGAGTAGAAGAGAACAAGTACACTGCTCACAGTGAAGGCACACTGTGCATTCACAATTAGCATAATCATTTTTTTTTTCCCCCTTTGTAAGCGCAAATTAGGATAACACGCTTAGTGAAGCTTTCAGCAACTGCTCCTAATCCTGTTGAAGTGAGAATTGAGGAGAAAGTTACAGACAAGAGACAGTAAGGAATGAGGGACTGAAAAAGAAAGAGAGAGAGAGAGAGAACAATGGATTCACAGTGAATGAGAGAGAGAGAGGGAAAAGACAGAATAAAGAAACAGAATAGAGAAAACAGGGGACTGAGAAAGAGAGCGAGCGACAGAGAGGGATTGAGAAAAAGAGAGAGAGAACAAGGGAGTGAGAGAAGAGAGGAATAAACTGAGGGAGGCCATGCGGAGCTGATACAGCCCTCATGCATCGGTCTGAGCTGCAGAAGGACGCTGGGAGTTAACTGGAGGCCACACAGCAGGGAGTGGACACCACAAAACGGAGAAATATACGTACTTATCGCTGGGAACGTTCAAAAGACACAGGGCAACGAAAAGGAGGGAGAGGGGGACAAAAAAACAAGACACACCATTACAAATGTGATACACACCGCAAAACCCTACAATACAATGTGTGAGTTAATGATTTCCATTGACATTGTATTCTGTTAACATGCCCATATCAAAAAAATGAATACCATATCAATAAATATATCAACAGACAGAGACAAGACAAGGCATGGAGACAAATCTAATGGTGAGAACCTTTGGCTTTCTTTACCAAAGAGAATGTTGTGCTTTTGGCTACACAAGTATAAAGGTCCTGCCAATAAAACCTCTTTCCAAATTGAAATGCTCACTCATTCACTACATAGGGCACCATGTACTGTAGTATATCAGCCACATAGCAAACAGTGAGTGAGTGAGTGAGTGAGTGAGTGAACGAACGAACGAGTGAACATTTGGAACACAGCTTTGAGTGAGTGAAAGGATTGAGTGAGACGAGATGGCAGCGCATACTGTTTTTGTCGGGGTCCTGGATCATGTTGTTGGCCTTGCTCACGTCGTCAGCCAGCTTGCTGTAGTTGCGCTGGATGCCCATCAGGTTGAGGTTCATGTCGCGGAGGCGTGCCAGCACGTCATTGGCCGTTTCATTGGCCTCGCCCGCCTTCTCCTTGGTGGCCTGGATCTTCACCGCTGTGTCTGTCAATACACACACACACACACACACACACACACACACACACACACACACACACACACACACAAACAGTTACATACTAAGTTAATACTGAGATCCATAGTAGCAACTGCAATCAGAATCCCAGGGTCCTGAATGCCATACTAGCATATGAGGTCCTAAAAGGGCTCTTGCAAGGACAAGGTATTGGATGTAGTAACCAGGCCAAAGTCAACTATTTAAGTCTACACACACACACACACACACACACACACACACACACACACACACACACAAAGTGTAGCATCATAAATATATATTATAGCTGTTATTGATCAAAACAAATCCATGTAAAACTCTTGAATACTGCATTAATTTTTGCATTTTTGTGGTACAAAATCTTAAAAGTGTATAAACTTAAATTCAAGAACATAACACTTTATATATTCATTTCTCAGTACCTCTTGATCAGAACTCATTCAAAAAAAACTTGGGACGCAACTTCTACTGTCTAAGATGGGAACCTCTGGCGCTCGTGGTCCCTGTTCTGTATGTGCGTGTGTGTGTGTGTGTGTGTGTGTGTGTGTGTGTGTGTGTGTGAGTGAGGGGTCCTTCTCCCTACATCACTTGATGAGCTCTGAGCATCTGGCTCTGCTCCTCTGCACCCTGCCTGTCTAGACGCTGTGCCACCGGGACGTTTTGGCATCTCGAGGGCGCAACTTGTGGCATGCTCCTGATCAGCCCCGTGCACACACATACACACACACACACACACACACACACCCTGGCAGGTTGTCATAGCGACTAGTTTGTTCGGAGAGCGAGACTTCTGAGTTTAACCCAGATGCACAGGCCCGTTTGGCTTCTGTCAGAGCAGAGATGCTGGTCTCAAGAAACTCCAGGAGCCAACGCTATATTGATCACCTGTCACAGGGGCTGCCTGTCATGGGTGTGGAACGCACACACACACACACAGACACAGACACACACACACACACGGTGTGGCAGCCATGGCCTACTGGTTAGCGCTTCGGACTTGTAACCGGAGACCAGTAGGAACGGCTGAAGTGCCCTTGAGCAAGGCACCTAACCCCTCACTGCTCCCCGAGCGCCGCTGTAGCAGGCAGCTTACTGCGTCGGGATTAGTGTGTGCTTCACCTCACTGTGTGTTCGCTGTGTGCTGAGTGTGTTTCTCTAATGCAGAGATCAAATTTCCCTCACGGGATCAAAAGAGTATACTTACACACACACACACACACACACACACACACACACACACACACACACAGTCCCAGGAAAACAACCATCTGTTTAGACATAATTGTTGAAGCTGACACGACTCACCATTGGGGATGGTAGCCAGCATTCCCAGGGTGTCGTTGAGGTCCTTCATCAGACCGGCGTTCTTCAGGCCCGCTGCCTTCATCCTGCCCTTCAGATTCTCCAAGGTCTCTCCGTTCTCTGCAATAGCAAGCAGCAATTTGCCTCAGAATCCCCCCGTAAAGTGGCCTTCATTCTGAGAGACTTAACTGCTCAATTGCTCTGTGAAATGAATCCGTGGGCCACGGCGAAGCTTCGATATGAATAGAGCCCCACCTTTCACGTCGTTCTCCAGCTTCTTAGCCTCATCCAGTAAGCGGTGGCTCTTCTGCACCGAGAATCGGGCCTGCTCCTTCACCGGGCCATCTGGTCCAGTGGACTATGGGGACAGAGACGGCCCCTCAGATGAATCACTTCGGTCACCTTCTATAGTATATATTGTACTTACGCAAACATCACAATACAGACATTTTAGCAACAGAAAAAGAACTTGAAATCGGGCGCCGGCAACTGGCTACAGCATCCATACCATTTCCCGATCCCACCCCATCTCTCTCTCCCACTCAATTCCTGTCACACTTCACTGTTCTATTGAAATAAAGGCAAAACACTGAAAAAATATACAAAAAAGTACTTGAAATCAATAGATAAATCATGAAAGAATTATGCTCAACATTTTATAAATTTAAATCAGCTGCTCCAGACTGTATAAACTGTAAAGTCCTATAGAGTCATTGAGCTGCCCTATAAATTAAGTTAGAACAATCCATTATAGCTTCTTAAATCGACTTTGCTGTGTCTGGTCCTGT
>NW_027468859.1:17135455-17145455 GCF_046254945.1 Alosa pseudoharengus | reverse complement strand
CACCAAACAAATTTCTTACAGAAAGCATTCAAATATTTTCAGAGATAGATAGATAGATAGATAGATAGATAGATAGATAGATACTTTATTGATCCCCAAGGGGAAATTCAAAGATAATGCAGCTTTGACACTCAAGGGTACATAAAACATTGCTTACATCACACAGCAAGACTGCCTATCACGCACACACACACACACACACACACACACACACACACACACACACACACACACACACACACACACACACACACACACACACACACACACACAGAGCCGCATACAGCTATACAGAGCCGTCGGGCTGGTAGGAGAATAAGAAGGCTGCTGGTGGGACAGGCTTCCTCCTACCTTTCACCATTTGGGTTTACTTCTGTTTTAATCTCATCCACTACACTCGTTGTACACTTTCATTTTTACCTTTCCTACACAACGTTCTTTATACTCAAACACATTTCAATCATTGCTATGCGTGGCCTTCCCATCATGTTACCAAGCTCCGAATCAAACATCTAAGAATATAAAACTATAAAGAGTAATAAAAATCAATGCTGACTACACAATATCTGTGACGATGTGTACTACAATCAGTAATGGGGAAAAAATGAATGAGAGTTGACGTTTCATGTATAATAGAGATATATAGGCTGCTCTCTTACTGCTGATAACAGCTAGCAGTCGGATCATTACTATGCATTGCTGTCGCTGTGGCAGATCTGTATGAATCATTAGGAGTGTGAGTCAGTGAGCGTTGCTGCTGGTTCAGGTTTTGGATTATTACCCTGGAAGACCCCCAGGATCCAGGGAGACTCTGGAGGCAGACAGACTCAAAGAGTAAACTACAGGCTAATATCGCCAGGCTGAGTCAGCCTGACTCTAGAGAGGAAGGGCATTCAGGGTGAGTGGGCAGGAAGGGTGGGTGGACAGGACACACACACAGGACACACACGCACACACCTCACGTACTCACGCATGCACGCATGCGCTCCCGCGCTCACACATAAACACTGCATGTAATGGAACACACACGTGCACGCACCTCAATCTCCTGGTTGAGGTTGTCGGAGAGCAGGTTGGCCTCGTCCAGCAGGCGTTCGCCCTCCTCCAGCACGGCCTCCGTGGCCTTCTTTCCGGCCAGAGCAGCCTTGTTCTTACGCTGGGTGCACACACACACACACACACACACACTGAGATCCATAGTAGCAACTGCAATCAGAATCCCAGGTCCTGAATGCCATACTAGCATATGAGGTCCTAAAGGGGCTCTTGCAAGGACAAGGTATTGGATGTAGTAACCAGGCCAAAGTCAACTATTTTCAAAGTTCAAAGTAAAGCATCTTACACCTAAGCATGCATTTTACACCTGAGAACCTCCCTACACTTATTCAGCATGTAGGCAATTGAGGGTTTCGTCAATCAATGTCCACCTCTATCTTCAGGAAAGTACATCCCTTTATGAAAAAGCATGAGTATGTTTTAGCTCCTTGGCTAACCTGCAGGGCGTCCAGTTTGCGCTGGTTGGCGTCAGAGAGCCCTCCGGCCTCCTTGATCTTGTCCTGGGCCTCCTTGAGCAGCTCCTGGGTGTCGTTGAGCTTGTGGTGGTGGTCGTCCATCTTGCCCGTCACCTCGGCTTTCAGGTCCTCGGTGGCCTGGTGGGGGTCCCCGAAGAGACGCTTGACCTTCTGGTAGAGGGCCTCAGCAGCACTGCGGAGAGAGAGGGAGATTGGGGGGGGGGGACGAAAACATATAAGTGAGAGAGAGGAGGAGGAAAAAGGAAAAGAAGAGGAAGAAGTAGAAGAAAAAGAAGAGGAATGCATATAGAGATGATAAACAATACATAGCAAAAATAAATAATAAAATAGAGTAGTCAACAGCAACAGCATGTGTAATCATGTTTTAGAAATGCATTGAACTGGTATACAGTATGCATTGCATTGATATTTACATTGACCTTTGAGGATTGTGTAGATTAGTTTGTGGTGAGGATTATATTCCTCAAGTAAACACGGAACTGCATTTTAAGTACACCAATAAGTATTCAGAAAACTGCTCTTGTTCAAAGCAATTATCGGGGCAAGGCATTGTTTTCGCAGTCTAAAGATGCAGTCTATCTTTTGTCAGTTTAAGTACTCAGTAGGGATTTAATCCCATAGCATTGGCATGACTGTTCATCATGATTTATGAGTGGAAATATAAAAACAGACACTTCCTGCCTGTCCAGTGTCTCATCCTGACTCACAACGATATACTGTGCTGCAGACCATTAACAAACTACACACAAACACAGCTTCACAATTATACATGTGTGAATAAAATGTTACATTTATATTTATATCTTTATCATTTATAATGATAGGCTTCTGTACAATCTACTCAAGAACAGAGGGTGGACATCTACTTTGTCAAAAAAAAAAAAAAAAAAAATCAGACTTGCTTTGGCAACTTGCTTGCTTTTAAATGTCCATCTTCTGGCCACTAGATGGCTCTCTTTGCCCTTCTGAGGCTCTCCAAAGAATTCCATTTCAGCTCTAATTTGATTAGAGGGAATATTATTCCTCCTGCTCACCTCAGGCAACTTTTAATTAGTTCATTAAGATTTTTACATCAGGAATAAAAAAAAGTCTCATAATTTGGTTGCAGTGCACTCATCCGCAAAAGCGCTTTTAGTGGGAGAGCAAATATTCTGTGACATGCTCATGAAATTGTAGATGAAATAGTAGCTTAAGAACATATTAATAATTATTTAGTTATATATTATGACACATTAAAAGTGTACAGTGTTGAAATTAACCGGTATAAAATTGTGCATAAAAAACAGTACCCGTATTCTATCATGAAAAATGCTTAATTGTTGCCAGAGACTTTAGATCATCTCAGTTGATGTTAAGGCTGATGTCAAGTGACAGACACCATTCAGAGGGGAATTAAATCAAGGTCATGGATTTGGGAGAGGACTCCGTAGCAAAGGAACTAAAGCTTTGATTCTCCCGCTGCTTAAGAAAGCGCATTTGTTGGTGGAATGTGTGTTTTTTTCTCTCTCTATTTCCCTGAGCAATCCTGGCCCTTTGTTGGTGAAAGCTCAGTGATGCTGGATGAACACTGATCTTTGCCAGGTGAATACCAAGCCAGTGAAGCCTAGCTTGTATAACTTGGTCCTAGCACAGGAAGGTTAAAAAATATTCTTTGGTGTTGGAGTGTTGGAAAAGGCTCTCACTGCTCAGCAAAATATCATAAATCATCATCCATCAAAACAGCCAAGGCTACAGCTTACTTACTCATCTTCAGTAGGCTCGTAGAGTCCAGTTTATTGGTTCTTGTAGGACACTTTTGTTTGTTCAGTGCATGGCTTATCCAAGAACAGTTTCTATGAAACTACCTACAATCTTTCGGGGGGAATAAATCCCAATCATGATCAAACTAGCCCTAGTGAATAGGGTATGGACCTTTCGCTTTCAGACAGTTCTGTGCCTTCACAGAGAGTGTGCTCTCTGGCTGAACTCATGAATTGGAGGCTGAGTCAGCATAAAGGTGCTGCAGACTCTAATGTATGTATAACATGGATGCTAAATGGATTAAGTAATGAAATAGGTTTAAATGAAGATGACAGACTGAATTGGAAGGTTCAGCCATCCGTGACATATGCCAGGAAGGATTCCAATGAAGACATCTGGGATGAGCACTTCAGTGTGCATACAGTATCTGGGATGTCTTTTGAGTGCACATGGGTACTGTACTGTAGGTGTGAAAATGGTTCGATATGTGAAGTAAATATGCATGTTGCATTGATGCATTAATAAACTGGAGGTTTGTACAGCATGTTTACAGTTTTTCTCAGTCGCTTTGGTGCTATTCTCACTATTAACATTTGCACAGCAGTTAGTGCATTTCTCAAAACAATTAGTGCAAACTGCAAAACCTAGTGGATGACCTGCAAAAGCATGTCACTTGCTCAAAATGGATAGTCCATTCCTCAAAAGCACGTATTCATGTCAATGAAACTGTCAGTGTCATCAAAATGAGAAGTCTCGACAACATCGTTTATGAACAAGATAGTCAAATGGCTTTGTCATGTTTTCATTATGACAGTTCTCTCAGTGTTTTCCAATGCAAAAAAGGGCAGAACTCGGTGACACTACCTGAACATGCTCAAGACAGCCCTATACAGTACTTGTACAGCCATTTGAAGTAAAGTTACACATTGCTGTAGTTAGGGGAGTAAGTGAGTACAAGACACTGAATACGTAGATTTTTACTGTATGCTCTTTGCAACTCTACAGCATTGTGACAGAATTTGATAACTAGTTCAACAATTGTGTATGTAATGACTCAAGCAATGAAATGAAGACTATTAGTTTTATAGGGAACGACTATTCAGTATCCATAAGTATAGTTCATTTTGATTGACATGCCATAAGCAAATGATAATGTTAAAAAACAGCAGAGAATTGTATGAAAGCAACTGATACATGTCCAAAAGCATTTGCAATTTGTTCAGAGGAAGGAGAATTTGCTACTATGATGTGCACAAATGACTAAATGTTGTGGAGGTTGAACTAATAGTTATGAGAATTTTCATTCTGATCTGCAAAAAGCACCAAAGCGACTGAGAAAAACTGTAATCCATAGAATAGCTTAAAGAGTTGTGTATGAGTGTGTGTGTGTGTTTGTGTGTGTATGAGTGTGTCTGAAACATGCGTGGCCCATGAGGAGCGGTGAGGCCTACCCGAGCTCGTCCTCGGCGATCACCTTCTTGCCGGAGAGCTGGCGCTTGCGCATCTCAGCCAGCATGGCCTCGATCTCACGCTGCATCTCGTTCAGGCTCTTCTCAGGGGCGCCGTCGCGACGGCCCAGGGTGGCATTCAGGTCTTGAGCTTTATCTCGCAGGGCTATAGAATGAGACATACACACACACACACACACACACACACACCCACACACACACACACACACACACACACACACACACACACACACACACACACACACACACAATATATGTAAGTACACATGCAATAAAAGCACAGCAAACCACAATCACAATCCCTTGCACGTAAATTGTTGTACATCAGACAACAAATATGATTACAGACACATACTAATCTTTCACTTACATAACCATAACACCACACACACCTTGGGTTGGGTAGAGTCTGTGTTACAGGTTTGGTGGCAAATTGTGTGCTAATATACTGATCTTTGCCAGGTTTGCCAGTGAGAAAGAGAGAGACAGACAAACAGAGAGAGAGAAAGAGGGAGAGAGAGGGGGACAGAGAGAATGAGAGCGAGACAGAGAGAGGGACAGAGAAAATGAGAAAGAGAGAGACAGAGAGATAGAAATCGAATGAGACGGCGACAGTGAGCCTCGTCTAGATACGTTTGAAGAGGAAGCTGCATATCATTACGAGCATCCACATCGTTTTCCCCTCTAATTATTCGCTGGCAGGCGACTGCACTCAGCCTTGACGAGGCGGTCGAGGCGATCTCCGATCTGAGGCGGCTGAAAGAAACGTGCGTCACCGATTGTCTCTGCCGGTTCTCCGAGGGCCGCACCGCAGACGGAACCGTACTCGCTTCATTTCGCTTTCAGCTCCTCCGGCCTTGACGAACCTCTTCTTGAGGGCCATTTGTCGAACTTGTGTATGTGTGTGTGTGTGTGTGTGCGCGCGCACGCAACAAGGTCCCCACTTTGTGTGTCGCGGTGTAACGGTGTAGTCAGGCCGAGCCGCCGTTCTGATGGGCTCAAAGGCAGGAGAGAACAAAGCGCGGCGCGACAAAAGAGGAAATGTGGCACTCTCCTCCTCCAACCTCTTTCTTCCTCCTCCTTTTGTCATAGTTAGCTTCCTCTGGCTCTTTTCTTCGCCCTCCTTCTCTCCTCTGCGTGTTATTTTGTGAATCTCTCTCTCTCGCCTGCTCAGTTGTCTGGCTTTCTTTCAGGTGGATTCAAAGAAATTCAAATTCTGCTTGGCAGACTAACGTACTTTAATCAAATTAATTTGCCGCTTTGAAATCAAAACCCAATCAGTTCAAAGACGGTTATGCGATGGATGGGGGTGAAAAAAAACATAAGTGAAAAAAAAACAAAAAACAAGTTGCTTGCTGAATTCTAATTTAAATATAAATCATAAAATTGGAAATTAAAACAAAGCATAATTAGATGCATTCCTTAAATTCCTGAGGAGTTCAAACATAAACTATTTAATATGATTACAAAGACAAAATATATGCCAATTACATCCGCTCAGCTTAAAATAATTACATAGTGCGTTTCAAAGGCAATTAAACTCTTTGGAACTGTGAGTCCATGGATAGACTCATCGGATACAGTCTCATTTAAACATTCCCCAGGTTTGTCTTGCAGGGGGAAGGATGACATGATGAATTACTTGATAAAGACAGCAACATGTCTCCTTGTTAATTTCACTTGACGAAGCATTACTCGTTTCGAGTAAACATCCATCTTAAAAAAATAAAAGGCCTATCGGAGTGCGCAGCTGTTTGCATGAAATAATGTGAGATGCTAATTTGATACGCGTCCATCAAATGTGGTTGTGTGTTTTTATGTGTGCGCGAGTGTGAGTGTCAACATAAGGGCTTTGCTGTAAATGGTGTGTATATGCATGTATATGTGTGTGTGTGTGTGTGTGTGTGTGTGGTACAGTATGTGGGTGCCTGTGTCTAACTGTTTCTCCTCATTGGTGATATTCAGAGAACACTCATTCAGAACCACACACGCTGCTGCAAGGACCCAGTATTGCAGCAGTCTGGGCTTGATTAGGCTGCTTTTCCACTGCCTGCTAATACTTAGATCCACCACAGGCCCCCTATTCTTCAGACCTCCCAGCAGTAGTAGGTAGTACTAGCCCAAAACATTTTTTAACCAGATCCTTTTAAAATGTGTCTGGCCCCAGCTGTGGCGCACCTGCACCGTACGCCGGCGACCCGGGTTCGATTCCCGCCCCGTGGTCCTTTCCGGATCCCACCCCGACTCACTTCCTGTCATTCTCCGCTGTACTATCAAATTAAAGGCATAAAAAGGTAAAAAAAAAAAATGTGTCTGCTGCATTTACAGTACATGAAGAGACAGCTAGCAGTCTGCATGGTTAGCTCCCCCTCCTCCTTCTGCATACGAATAAGCCACCGAAATGAAACATAAATGTTCACCAACCCAAGGTCAAATGGTCGAAAGAGGTCAAACACGTTTGCTTTGGTTTGGTCTACTCTCCAGTGTAGTTCAGTGTACATAATGGCTCACTTAACCTTGCCTCCAAAGCACCACCAACCCAACTCTCAGCTTTGTCATCTGAGCATACCAAGAGGCTTTCTTCCATTGCAACGAGAGGCCATCTTTGATGCTTTCATGCTAGAGAATGCTGAGTGCTGAGCGAGGCGTACTGTACCTTCGGCGGCCAGCAGGGTGTCTTTGATGAACTGCTCGAGGTCCTCCGCTCTCTTGTGGGTGCTCTCGGCGTCCGCGTCCGTCTGCTCCCCGTCAGCGGACACTTTAGTGGCCTGGAGGACCACGAAGGGAAATGGGGAGGGGAAAAAAAAAACAAAACGTGTTCAGCTATTCACACACATCAATGTCACATACAGGGATACGGTACAAACATTCAAACACACGCTCAAAACACACAAGTACACTCAAATAACGAATATTTTTCTCTCTTCTCTTACATTGAAAACCACAGTAAACACACACACACACACACTCATACTCTCTCTCTCTCACACACACACACACACACACACACACACACACACACACACACACACACACACACACACACACACACACACACACACACACACACACTTATGAGCTCTTGAGGGTGCATGGAAAGAATGCCATGCCTGAAAGGTATGTGTATGCTCTGAGTGAGAGGTAGGTGCCATAGCAGCGTTCCTCTGTCCTCCTTGACTACAAGGCCCACTCCTCATCATGCGGCCAAGCTGGGATCAATGGAATTAATTCAATCTACGACACCCACAGCCACCAGAAACCTTGGCTCTGTATTTGCCCAGCGTTGATGTCGAGCCAAGTGCACCTAAAGTAAGGCTGGGCAATTCTGTAAACATTTTGTCAACATCATCTGTAACCTCTTGTGATAAAGCAAGTATTGTACAGTATGTCAGGTTGTGATTGGCTTTGATTGTGTTTTTAATATGTTAAGAATGACGCTCCTTATAAAGACTGTGATTAACTTGAATCTATGTAATGTATGTCAATTGTCGTGGAAGGTATTTCTTACAGCGATATTTTCATTTGTGACACTTTTGAGCAATTTATTGTATGTCATATTGTCTGGCCCTAACCCAAAGCTTGTCTTCTTTGCCCTACAGGAAGAGAGTTTTAATCATGTTAAGCAACACTGCACTGGTGATAGTGACAGCATTTTCTTCTCAACAAAACACAGAGTGTGCATGTGTGTCTGAATATGACTAACTGTGTCATCATACTCAAAGCTTCAGAACTCATTCATTTCTGGTGCACACGATCGCAAGGGCCCAGCAGTGGATCGGTCTGTTCTTGATTAAGCTGGCTTTATACTGGCTGTGGATAATAACATCCACACAAATGGGCCACACAATACTCTTCACACTCCCTCATCTACACTAAAACCTAGACAGAGTGTCTGTGCTTGGCCTATCACCTAAGCAATACTTTGAGAACATAATAGCCGCAAGCGGCAAAGAAAAAGGAAGTGATCTCCTCACAATATGTCATCAGGACACCTGTGAGTTCATGGACACCAAACCTGAAGTAAATCTAATGTAAGACTGGTAGAAAAAGCCTTTCTGTTGCCAGATGGTGGCGCTATGCCAGACAGCCATTTTTCCTAATTATCATAGGCAATAACCTATGACATTTGAGCCATGGCAATCACTGTACAGCCAACACAGTTACTGAATACTTATGCACCCTATATTTTAATAAAGAACATTTATTTATTTACGATACATTATTCATTCACAAGGAAAATTGGTGTCCTTAAAGGTTGGATCTTTACTAATTTTTTTAATTGAGGCATTAAGATCCATTTCCAAAAGATGTCTTTTTTTATTCCTCTTTTTAGTCAACTTTAGCATGGGGCTGAAGACTTTTTATAGGCACTGTACAGTCTGAACCAGTGTAACCATGAAACACACAACTCCAACCTACCCCTACCTTCCCACTCCAACGCCAAGCATGTTGTTTACGCCTGGACCACTCATTCGGCCTCTTCAGTTATTTATCAGACTCGGAACAGAGGAGCAAGACTGTAAAGCTCACCTTGACACCTGATGAAACACCTTTTCACTCCGGCTACAAAACCTTGGAACAAAGGCTCACCTCCAGAAACGCACTCCCATAGAAACAGAAACCATGCGCGGTACGGCATAGAACTTCAATCGGTTTGTTTACACAAGAGTGCATCATCAGGCCTTGGCGCAGTGATGCACTGACTAGGCCTCTACTCACTTCGGTGAACTGTGTGTGCGAACACAAACCTAATCTGAAGTGTTTGTGTACTTTGTACGCATACACGTGTGTGTGTGTGTGTGTGTGTGTGTGTGTGTGTGTGTTTGTTTATCTGCCTCACCCTGCTCCTCAGCTCGTCCATCTCGGTCACCAGGCTTCCTAGGTTGCTGTCGGCCAGCTGCAGCAGCCTCTCTGGCGCCCTCTGTGGCGAGAGCATGTGCTGCAGGGGGGACACACGAATCACAAGCAGGCATGAGGAGGCATCTCACACACACACACACACACACACACACACACACACACACACACACACACACACTCACTCTGACAGATTCATCTGACAATACAAACACATCTGAAGTGAAATCTGTTGCGCAAGAGGTCCACCTGGGCCAGATCCTGTTTGGAGAGCACAAAAGTGATTAGCCTACGCCAACCAAAGTCTGACGAGAAACGTATATTACCCAGGGCATCTTCACTAGCTGCTACTGACAGTGGGGCTGGTCTTTATTTGGAGAGTAACAGTGGTATGCATTAGGA
>NW_027468859.1:17120455-17122955 GCF_046254945.1 Alosa pseudoharengus | reverse complement strand
TGAGGACGTAGTCCACGTAAAACAGCACGTCCATGAAGTCCTCACGGGTCATCGGCCTGTTGTCCGCATGCTTCCACTCATGCTAAGAGACCAAAAAAGAAAAAAAAAAAGAAAAGCCGACGCCACATTACTCGGCGGTGTCCAATAAACTCTCACACCACTGCCGCCGCTGCAGAGGCACTCCGGGGCAACCCGTGTGACCTCAGCATTGATTGGGTCGGCCTCGTGGTGGGCAGACAGGGCCTCGAGTCGCTGGGCTTTGATGTGTCGGCACGCTCCGCTGGACAGGAAGTACATGGGCGGGAAGCGGAGAGGGGGGGGTGGGGGTGCATTTACACTCACCTCTGTCATGTCAATCTCGTGACGGGTCAGCTGGCCAATCTGGAGGCCCGGTAGGTGGCGGACCATCACCTTGTCCCTGTTGGGCCCGCCCTGGATGAGCACCTGCGGCTCGTAGGAAGTGCTGCCCGTTTCGTCGCGCGCCTCGAAGTAGATGGCGTACTTCAGCTTCCCACCGTAGGCTGTGATCTGTGTGAGGACAGAGAGACGCTGAGCTCTATATTTACACGTTAACAAAACTGACTAATGCAAAAAAAACTCAATATGCAACTGTACTTTGCCACTTAGATTTTTTTCACAGCTCGTTATGCATAATTTAGTGAATGAGTGAAATTAATAAATTAAATTTATTGTTGTTTGATTTTAAAGTTTTTATTTAGGTTAAATTCCCAGCTTCCACCATTGTGCCATTAAGCAAGGCACTTAAGTTGCTCTGGGGAGAATGGCCCTTGTAATATAATTGACATGTGTAAGTCGATTTGGATAAAAGCGTCTGCTAAATGTAAATGTAAAGAAATGGCCACACTAGCGGGCAGCCATGGCCTATTGGTTAGCGCTTAGGACGTAACCGGAGGGTTGCTGATTTGAAACCCGACCAGTAGGAACGGCTGAAGTGCCCTTGAGCAAGGCACCTAACCCCCCGAGCGCCGCTGTAGCAGGCAGCTCACTGCGTCGTGTTTAGTGTGTGCTTCACCTCACTGTGTGTTCACTGTGTGCTGAGTGTGTTTCACTAATTCACAGATTGGGATAAATGCAGAGACCAAATTTCCCTCACGGGATCAAAAGAGTATATATACTTAATACTTATACTGACCATAGAGCCCTGGAACTGCTTAGGCAGTCTCCAGTAGTAGGGCTCGCTCAGCCTCTGGGTGACCAGGTCGGCGTTGGCGAGGATCTCGGGGTGCTGGAAGGACACGCCATGGATGGTGTCCTGCTGGTTGGACTTATCCACAAGTGGCAGCACGGTCTGCTCTGGCATCAGGGTCAGCTTTGGGTCAGAGAAAGTGGTCAGAGTTCACAGTGTATGTGTGTGTGCATGTGCAATTATTGCACCTGTCAAATTTTGTTTCTTTATGTAATATCTATTCTGAATTATGGACACAAATAAAGAAGTAAAATCTGTGTGTACAGTATGCACGTGAGAGTGTGTGTGTGTGTGTGTGTGTCTGTGTGTGTGTGTGTGTGTGTGTGTGTGTGTGTAAAAGTGTGGGTGTGTGTCTGTGTGTGCGTGTATGTGTGGGTGTGTGTTTGTGTATATGTGTGTGCAATATGTGGGTGGTGTTGAGAAGAGCTATGAACTCTGTGAGAGATGTACTGATGTACTGACACTCACATAAATAAACAGCCTCCCTCAGTCAATGCATGCCTGATTGGGCCATATATAATTTCACACTCATTTCTCCCACCTTCTTTTAAGGGGGCCTTTTTGTAGTGTAGCGTGCGGAGAGGAGAAGGAAATGCAAATGATAGAGAGATGAAGTGCCTTTAAGTGTGAGTAAAAGAATCCTTCACAGAGTGCGGGTGTTTGAATCCCCCCAAGTGTGTGCTGGCGTGTGTAAACATTTATGGAAAAAAGGAGTGCACAAGGGTGTGTGTGTGTGTGTGTGTGTGTGTGTGTGTGTGTGTGTGTGTGTGTGTGTGTGTGTGTGTGTGTGTGTGTGTGTGTGTGGCAAGGCCTCACACCCCTCCACGCAATCTCACGACTCACTGGCTCAGAGAAAATCTCTCCCCATTCCAATAAACGAAGTTAAGAATTTTAAACTCACTTGTCCCCCCCCCCCCTCTCTCTCCCTCTCTCTCTCTTTTTTTTCTTGCTCCCTTCTTCCCTTCTCCTGTAAACAAACTTCAAGTGCACTAGCGAGCCCACTTCTCCTTGAATGTGTTTGTCGGTTCGTATGTGGACGAGAGTGTCCTTCAGTCGGGTCCACTCCGTGCTCTGCCTCCTCTTCATAGAAGCACGGTTGTTACCGGGACGACCAGGGATGCTCGCCTCGGCAGGAAGTGCTTATTAAAAACCATCAATAGGCATGGCCCACCAAAAAAATAAACAGAGACAGAAATAATAATAATACAAAAAAAACAATGTGGTTTGAGAGCTTCTGCACTCTGCCCCCACCCTGACATGGGATATTAACATGCTCCTTCATTTACTGGGAAA
>NW_027468859.1:17092955-17117955 GCF_046254945.1 Alosa pseudoharengus | reverse complement strand
CACAGTGTGTGACTTCTCTGACAGATCGGATGTGTGGAATGACCGAGATTTCGGAGGACACCAAAGGACAAAAGAAACACGCTTGCCTTCCGGCAAGTTCCATCCCAATGCCCGCTGTTACACAAAAATGTTCAATATCTGACACAAACAGCCATATCTGACATAAAGCTGTGACAGTGAAGTATTTGGATGTCCTCTGATATCTTGTCATCTTGTATACTTTCATTAATTGTCAGCCTGTCACAGGATGGGCATTCTTGCTCAGTTGTTGAGTGAATTTCATAATTTCTGTGGCGTGAATATTCACGTCAGACATTGACAGCAAAATTTGTTTCAGCGTCCGTCGCCATGGTGATGCGAGACATCTCTCCATGTTTCTCACCATGCTGCTGGGCGGTGAGGATCTCTTTCATTTATCATCCCTCCCTCGTCACACTCCTCCTTTCTATCCCACCATCTCCCAACAGATACCATGCATTAGCACACCAGCACCTGGTTTTTTGGTGCCACACACACACACACACACACACACCCAACCACCCACTCACACACACACACCCATATGCACACGCACAGACACACACACACACCCATACGCACAGACACACACACGCACACCCTCCTTTCTCTTTGGCTCTCTCTTTCTCTCTCTTTCATACACACACATACACACACACACACACTCACACACACACCATGCATATTGCATACCTCTCCTGCTGAGCCTTAATGTTTCTCCACCGATCTCTCATGGCTCACTCTAGCGTGACATTTATGAGTAATTGCAATAAAAGCCCCAAAAATACAGTGCTGTCCATGCTCCAGTTCAGCTACATGTCAATTACCTGTCACCCTGGGCCAGTCCATTGGCATAGTCCTCCCATACGTATCGCCAGCCCCACTCCGCAGTAATAACCGCTCTTCAAATGTTCCGACATTATAAATGACAGATGTCATGCAGCCGGCACAATTGGAAATGAATGAATCTTTCCAGACTGCAGTCTCTGAAAGGTTTCCCCCAGCGGTGGCTTCTGGGTGATAATGATAGTGGGGCCTAAGAACGTGTGGGTGGACAAAGGGGGGGGTGGACGTTACCTTGCAGGAGCATTGTCCCGTGCGGTCAGCGCAGGCGCACGCGCCGTGCTCGGCGTCGCAGGTGTCGGCCGAGGAGCCGGCCGGGTCGCACTCGCAGGCGATGCATTGTGGGAAGTCGCGGTGACCCGGTTTGCACTCGTTGCACTTGATGCCGGTGAACTGGTCGCGGCACTGGCAGCAGCCCGTGTTGATGTTGCACTGCTGGCTCATGGAGCCTACCACATTGCACACGCACGCCTAGTGGTTTCACAGAACACACACGGGCACAGAGACACACACACACACACACACACACACACACACACACACACACACACACACACACAATTTAAACAGACACAGAGAGGTTTTTTTGAAGACAATTTTACATTTCATACTTCAATTCACATGAACTGATCAACATAATTTGTCTAAATATTATAAGCATTACATACTGTACTACGCACCAAAAAAATTAAAATGACTGAGGGACAAGAAATATTGCTATTGATATTGCTAGCAATAGAGCCCTATTGTGTACAGGCAGTGCCAAGCGATGGCACTGAGACGCATGTAACAGAGACAGGCCTCCCTCCATACCTTACAGCCGGTCTGGATGTCGTGACCCCAGTGGTTGGGGGCGCACTTGTCGCACCTCTCGCCCACGGTGTTGGGGGGGCAGATACACTGGCCCGTGTTGGCATCACAGTTATTTCCCACATGGGAACACTCGCATGCTGCAGGAGGGGGTGGGGTGGGGTCGGGGGTGGGGGGGAGGGTACACTTAGGTCACATGGAGCCCAGCTAACACTAAACAGATTTACACCATCACAGGGGTCTCTGCTGAACTCAAATGATACAGTGTAACTATAGGTTCGGCTCAAAGCAATTCATTTTTCATTTTGCACAATGTGGCAAAATAGCACTAGCTATGTGCAATGCTATACTAAACAATCCTGTAGCATGAATAGTTAGAAGTGTTTAAAGGAGCAAAGACATTGCTTTCACTGTGTTCGTGAGCTTACAGTGAGAGAAAACAATGACCACCTGTTGGCTATGTGAATGATATGTGGTGTGAGTGTGTGGTATGTGTGTGTGAGTTACTGTAAGATCATACAGTACATGCTGGTAAGTGAGCATGTGTGTGTGTGTGAGTTTGTGTTTGTGTTTGTGTGTGTGTGTGTGTGTGTGTGTGTGTGCGTGTGTGTGTGTGTGTGTAGAGTAGTCTCACGTGTGCAGCCGCCCTCCTGGAAGTTGAAGTGGCCTGGCTTGCAGCGGTCACACTTCTGGCCAGTCACGCCAGGCTGACAACGGCACTGACCGTTCTCGTCGCAGTCGAACGACTTGGAGCCGAAGGAGTTGCAGTGGCAAGGCACACAGCCACGGGCAGAGTCAGGATGGGTCTCCGGCTACACACACAGAAAGGAGGGATCAGGAGTAATGGACAAGGGTCACTGAGTTGCTCCAAACACTCATCAGAGTCCTGCTTGGAGCATTTCTGTTGGGCAACTTCTCCTTTTCTCAAACGTTCCAACTAATAACCTTGAAATCTTGAAAGTGATATATACTGTATACGATCCCTCTTGGGGATAGCATATTGTTCAAGAATTTGAAATAGCTGAAGTGCTTTAAGCTCCAGGGGTGGCTTTTCACTAAGTGTGACTTCTGAGTTAGCCAGATATTGCCAGATAAAGGTGCTGACTTGTGCTGTTGTGGAAAATGTGCTGTTTCAGGTTTCAGATAAGCCTAATCTCAATAATCCCTCTCAATGAAGCACCCCTCAAATGTAAGCTTTTTTTCATTCTACAGAGGATGCTTTACACTTACGCCTTAAGTGCACTAAAACTCTGCAGCACCATGTGAGAAATGCTCCCCTATGGGACTTAGCATGTAACAATCTCGACCATTCCTGTTGTGAAAAATCAGTTCCCTAACAGACATAAGCATCAAAGCAACGCTATGTATTATGATGACAAAGCACACAGCATCCAGGAGTTGTTTGACAAACCGAGAGGACGCAGCAGAGCAAGCTCACTCGGTCTTTGCTAATGAAGTTGCACACTTGTTAGCGTGTGCGCTAGTTTCCTTGATCAGCTGGTATGCGCGCCATCGATTAATCAGGCTAATTGCTCTCCAAAGAAAGGCATTACAGACAAACTGAGATGAGAGGTCAGCGCAGCAAGCGTGCAGATTAAACCGCACACACAAACACACACAAACACACATGCACAAACAAACAAACACACACACACACACACACACACACACACACACACACACACACACACACACACACACACAAACACACACAAACACACACGCACGCACGCACACACACACACACACACACACACACACACACACACACACACACACACACACACACAAACACACACAAACACACATGCACAAACAAACAAACACACACACACACGCACGCACGCACACACACACACACACACACACACACACACACACACACACACACACAAACACACACAAACACACATGCACAAACAAACAAACACACACACACACGCACGCACGCACACACACACACACACACACACACACACACACACACACACGCAGGCACACAAGCTCACAGCTCAAACAACCTCCTGCGTGACAAGACATTTATTCTAATAGCATCAAACCTCATGCACCAAAACAAAACTACAACTTTGCTTTGAAGCAAAATCATCTCCTCACAAGCTGTGTGATGTGGTGAATAACACCACAACCCATGTTTAGCTGTCAGTGCCAGGCAACCAGGCTCTGGAGAGGGAGCCAGCTCTATGTGGGCGCGATGACAGAGCTGACTGAGAATTACATGCAAGGCTTATTAGTTTCGGAACGGCTCCGGGGTGAAATAATAATAAAAGCATCGCTACAGGAATTAAAACACGAGTTTGAAATGTCAAGTCGTGTAGGCCTACTATGTGTGAATCCTTCGGTTACCAGGCACCAGCTGATCCATGCAAGCTTTGACTTGTTCACTTCTCCACAAATAGTCTAGGGGTCATTCCAGAATATGAGGACTTTTTCTGTCCCAGTCCTACGCATAACATTTCAAATACTGTAATCCTTTAGCAAAATAACGAAATATTCACACGCTGTACCTGTCTGTCTTTTTAAAATACATAACAGAAAAAATATAAAATGTAAGGACACTTTTTTTTATCTTTTCCTCCTGGCAGCATGAAAGCGATGGACCTCTTTAGTAGAAGAATAGAGACAACTAAAATGACAACTAAAAAATGGGCCAATCTGAACAAAGACAGCCTAACACAAACCATCCTTCTGATCACCGTTCCCTTCCACACATTACATTACCACTTTGAGTTGGAGAGTCAGATAGAAGTTGCTGATTTGGCACCAAATTCAATTAGCAAAGCGTGAGAAGAGAGACCTGCACATTGTGTTCTTGGATTTGGCTAATGCTTTTGGGTCAGTGCCGCATAGTCTGTTGTGGGAGGCCTTTGATTATTTCAGAATCCCAAGTAGCATTAAAAGCCTAGTAAAAGCATACTTTCTGGATATTCAATTATGTTTTACTACAGCTGATTACACCACAGGGTGGCAACAACTCGAGATAGGAATCATGGTGGGATGTACCATCTCCCCACTTGCTTTTACAATGGCAATGAAGGTCATCATTAGGGCCTCAAAATGGGTGAAGATGCACCCTTAAAATGGGGAGAAGTTGCAGGGAGGGCCACGCCTCCCCCCGATTAGAGCTTTCATGGACGACATGACAACCTTGACGTCAACCGTTCCATGCACCAACAGGTTGCTGGATAGTTAAATAGCAATCTGCAATGGGCCAGAATGAAGGTGAAGCCAAGTAAGTCTAGGAGTCTCTCAATTGTTAAAGGGAAGGTAATAGATAAGAAGTTTGCTATAAATAAAGAGGTGATTCCCACAGTTCTGGAAAAACCAGTGAAGAGTCTGGGAAGGTGGTATGATGCAAGCCTTAGTGATAAATCACAGGTTGAAGACTTGAGACAGGTCACTAGGCAAGGTATTGCAAAAATTGACAAGTCAGGGCTGCCAGGTAAGCTCAAGCTGTGGTGTTTGCAGTTTGGTTTATTGCCTCGGCCAATGTGGCCATTGACAGTTTATGAAGTTCCTCTGTCAAAGGTTGGAAAAAATGATCAACTCCTTTTTCAGAAAATGGCTCAGAGTCCCACGCTGCTTAAGCATTGTAGCCTTGTATGAGAAGGGCATTGTAGAGTTGCCAATATCTAGTCTGACAGAGGAATTTAAGTGTGCTAAGTCTAGATTGGAAATGACTCTTACTCAGTCCAAGGACCCAGTGGTGAGGAAAGTTGCACTCATAGTTAATGCAGGGAGGAAGTGGAACCCAGAACAGGCAGTTAAGCAAGCTCTATCAGCATTGAAGCATAGGGATATAATGGGCCATGTGCAGCACGGGCGGGGGGGTCTAGGGGTGGGCGTAAGTAAACCCTTGTGGAGTAAGGCTTCTGCAGGAGAAAAGAGGAAAATGGTAGTGGAGGAAATGCATAGACAGGAGGAGACTGTAAGATGTACTAAGGCAGTGTCGCAGGCAAAACAAGGGCAGTGGGTGAACTGGGAAGGGGTGGAAAAAAGACTGATTAAATGGAAAGATCTATGGGGCATGGAAGCTGGTAGGATCAGCCTAAGTATACGGTTGCAAATGGCCGTGCAAAATATCTTAGCGTGTGTTTTAACTGACCAAAGTTGCATATCTTCTATGTTAACATGAGAGAACAAGGTAGAATACTCCGCTCATCCATTCTATATCTTTAGGAATCACATCACGACCATGTCAGCATGGTTGTCAGGGTGCCTAATGATCTACTTCACCAATAGCATGTCAAAGAATAGAGAAGCAAAGGTGAATTCCTGATCTCCCTGAATCAATGAATCTTTCAAGATTATTTTACAATTGGCTTCAAAGAGAACGTGCGAGACAAGCATACTGCTAAGTTAAAAGACAGATCTTCTCAAACTGAGCAAAGTGTAACCAACACACGCAAAATAGCCACACACAAACATCCCTGTGCACTACCATTTGCACAATTCTGCGTAACTCAAACCATGCACTCTTCTTGTCCATGATAAAAGAAACAAAAGCACACCAAACCAAACAACAAAAGGGTCTGAGGCAGCATTAGATAAATCACACCGGGTTAATTTTCCACAGACAGACACAAAAACACCATGCATCAAAACTACAGTGTAGGTGGTGCTCCACACCACACCACACGCTCAAACCTCATAGTATCTGTCAACATCCATTAAACCAAACCAAGCCACACCAAACCACACCACGGCAAACGATCACGGCCCGTGCCGTTTGGCTTTACCGACGCGGGGCGGTACGCTCCTCTGGGGCAGCCTCCGCGGCGAGCGCTCGAGCCCCAGCGCTCCACCTGCTGGATGGGCACCTGCAGCACGGGCCGCTGCGTCTCCCTCCTCCTCTGCTCGGACGCACCGGCCGGCCGCACCACGTCGCAGTGGTGGCCCACGAAGCCCGGCCGGCAGATGCAGCGGCCCTCGGCGTCGCAACGCTGCGACATGGAGCCCCGCCGACTGCAAACGCACGCACGGCACTGACGCTGCTCCGCGTCCCACCAGTAGTTGGGCTTCACGCCAAACACACACACACACACACACACACACACACACACATGTCCGTCAGTCCATTTGTACAAATGTACAGACACACTTACACACAGTACACACTTGGACAAATGTACAGACACACTTACATACACACTTGCACAAACATACAGACACACTTAAATAGTCACTTGTACTTGGATATGTCCATACTTCTAATTTCACTTATACATACAGTACTGATCCACAAATATCTGTACAAACACAATACTGATTTTTTTCATTTAAATAAATAGGTGTACCTGGATACATACCTGTATGCATTTCCACTCATCCATATGGATACATAAATATACAATAATAATATATGATATGTAAGAAGACATTCTCTCATTTTTTCATCATTTTCTTGGTGGTAGAGTTTATGTGATGTGTATGTGTATCCCACTTCTGCATCCTACTTTGAGCTGTGTTATGATCTGTGCAATTAAACAAGCTTTAAGAGAGCAGATTATCGCAATCAGCTGTTCATGTGTTGTGGAGTGTGTGAATTTTAATGTGATGGTTGTTAATGTATTTAATCTAATGTGAAACTGTGCTTTATAGGGCCATAAAACATCAGACTAGCTCATGCAACGTTGTTTTTAGAAGACATTGCAATAACTGTGTGATTAAACTGCAGCCATATAACAATGCTGCCTTTTTATGCCACTGTGTCAACTGTGGTGATTGCAGCCACAATACTTGTTAGAGCCAAACTGCTACAACTGCTCATTCAATTTTCACTCAATTTTCCCTGCGTATTGTTGCTATTAGTACAACTACACACTAACATATCTTCATAAAATTGCTGGCACAATTACTTCAACATCTGCCATGTCTACTTGCTACTACTTGCTGCTGCTTCTATAAATACTATTACTACTGTAGGCTACTCCTAGCATAGTAGCTAGTACTACTAGTGCTAGTATACTAGCATTAGCACTAGTAGTATCATTAATGTGCTACCTTGGCTACTGCTACTGCAACATAACCAGTGTTGACCCCCCTCCCAGTGTGTACTAATGAGCTAATTCAATTAGAGGCTTGACTCACCATGCACTCATCACACTTCCGTCCCACCACATGCTGCTTGCACGGGCACTGGCCTGTCTCCTTATCACACACCTCCGACCGCGAGGCATTAGGGTGGCACTGACAAGCTGCCCGCGGGGAGGGACAGGGAAAGACAGATCAATTAGGAGAGAGGGGGGGGGGGGGGGGCAGGAGAAGAGCAGAGGATCAGAGGAAAGAGGCATAAAGACAGTGAAGAGAGGACGGAGAAGAAGAGACAAGACAGAGAGAGAGGGGGGGGGGGAGAAATTGGAGAAACAATGAGTTAAGTGAGTGGTGAATTAATAAAAAATTCATCAAAAAAAACATTCCTCACTCATAATTCAGCACCTCGCAGTCAATGTGGGACTGTTGCGTGCGTGCCAGGGAAAAATGACAAGCAAACAGCCTCGGCGGGCAGAGCTGAAACAACAGCTTGCCAACGACAACTTCCTGATGGCGTAGTCAAACACTTTGATTATTCCTTTTAAAGAAGCCAAGCGCAGCCCTGGCGAGAACACAGATGGTGACGGGCAGGGGTAGAGTTGGACGGAACGTTGGCTCTCGCTGCTTTAGCATTGTAAGCCCAGCTGTTGTTGGAGCCAATGCATTCTGCCCAATATGATACCCGCTCCCCTGATTCTGAAACCTGTTCTGAGCAACCAGATGAAATTTAGATGAAGTTAACCCAGACACAAAGGTTGTTCATTTTGCGTGACGACGATGACACTCAAGGCTCGGTGTTATGCATGAGGTCAGGTTATTAGAGAGTGCTGGAACTGCTTATTACATTTCCCCATTCTCCACAGAGGCCCTAAGTAACCTCTGCACATTTGCAACTCAGCCGCCCGCCCCCACACACACATCACCAGCAAAGCCCACTTCTACCCTTCTTTTTATGGAGGAGACATTTCCTTGCCGTGGCCAAATGTTGATTATTCCATCTCTCACTGATTGAGAGAGAGAGAGAGAGAGAGAGAAAGTGTGTGTGAGAGAGAGAAAGTGTGTGTGTGTGTGTGTGTGTGAGAGAGAGAGAGAGAGAGAGAGAGAGAGAGAGAGAGAGAGAGAAAGAGAGAGAGAGAGAGGAGAGAAAGCTAGCCCTCGAAGCGCAGCTTTTTAATCACGGCTGAGCACTCAATTAGACTGCTGCAGACGTGCGGACCCGCTCTCCGCTCTTTTCGCCTGACGCCGCTCTCGCCCCGTCGTTAGGAGGAGGAGGAGGAAGAGGAGGGCAGGGCACGGACACAAGAGAGTGGCCACGGTCAGCCAGGGGCCTATTTGGGATTGAGCCATTTAGCGGCCCATGGAAGAGAACTGATTGGATTGAGCCCCTTGTGACCCTGCCGGCAAAGCCACAGCGCAAGCTCCACAAAGCACATGGTAGTGTTTGGTCAGAACAGAATACAGAGTGTTTTATTATGGTTAGGGTCCATTTAAACCAATTGGGCACCGACGCAGCATTCTAACACTGCAGATGTTATTGAATGGACAAAACAGGTCGGTAATAATCTTTTGATGAACCAGAGGGATTGAAACGGCATGTGTTGTCTCTGCAAATAAAAAAGTAATATGTTCACAACAATGTAGTTGAATTCAAGGTTAGACACAAAGGATTAATAATAAAAAAAACATCTGTGTTAAAAGAGAAAACTCATTTAGGATCTAAAGTATAATTAACTTTTTCATACTTGTAATTATTCAAGTAAAAATAGCTACTTAAAAAAAAAAAAAATAGACAGCTAATGCATGCTAGCCAGAGTAAAATGTATTTATGATGATGTAAAGATCTGAGAAACTAAATTAACTATGGCTAAAAAGCTGATTAATTTAGCTGATTAAATTAGCTTAATATCCATCTTTAGGAAGAAGGCTTTTACTTTGACTTATTTTGTGTAGTGGGCACTTTCTTTAAAATGTCATCATACATGGAGGGGCTATATGGGATGGTAAAGAAAGCCTGGTACAACCTGTGTAACAACATGTACTATCAGGTACTATCATTGTACTTGCATTATGTATTTGTGGGTACCTACATATAGTTGTTACATTGTTATACTGAGTGCTTTTATAAAACTTTGCCAATTTGCCTAAATTTTCATCAGAGGCAAAGAGCTGACTTGAAATCTGCTGGATGGGGTAAATCTGGTCATGATAGATTTGATATACAAATCATTCTTAGCTCCAGTCAAGGCCTCATTGTCTTCAGTGTACATGTAACAGCTGTGCTGCTACAACCTTGTTACTCTTTGATACAGTGGAATAAACCTATTAAGTGTACCAGTTAATTACTTACATGTACATATGCCATGTATGTTGTGTCTTCGATGTCTTGGAACATGTACTGTGTGGTGTAACAGCAGACACGTTTCAACACATCAATTACAGGATGCATGACATCATTGACAGGATGTATATAATATGTACATGTAAGTACTTAACTGGTACACTTTATTTTAATGGGTTTATTCCACTGTATCAAAAGAGTAATAAATGTGTACCAACACAGTTGATACATGTACTACAGTATGTAGGGTAATGGCAGACATGTTCCAAGACACCAATGACACAACATACATGTAATATGTAATTGTAAGTACTTAACTGGTACACTTCATTTTAATGCGTTTATGCCACTGTATCAAAGAGCAATAAGTAGTGTGTACCAACACAGTTGATATATGTACTATGTAGTGAATTAGTAGACCTGTTCCAAGACATCGAAGACACAACATACATGTCATATGTACATGTAAGTAATGTAAGTAATCCGTTTCACTAATTCACAGATTGGGATAAATGCAGAGACCAAATTTCCCTCAAAAGAGTATATACTTATACTTATACAACATAACTTCAATGTTAACTTAAGTTAGGCTGAAAAAAAGATTACATTAACATAATAGGCTACTCACTCAGATTCTGTGGGCATTAAAGTATGTAAACCTTAATAATAGTGTACCCTGTTTGTCATAAATGTTTTATAACACCTTTGAGAATTCCCTTGTAGCTCACTGTTGAAGGGCGTGAGAAGCTGAGATTCCTTTAACCCCTGAAGACCTGCTGTGATTGACAGCTGCTCAGCTGGGGCGGGTTTAGGTTTAGAACAGAAGACGGTAAGAAGGTTAAAGCAGAGGTCTGCACACACCTACTGCAGTCTAATCTTATCACACACCCACACAACCACATCCATCTGCCTGTTACCGCCACCCAACACACACACACACACACACACACACACACACACACACACACACACACACACACACACACACACACACACACACACACACACACAGTAATAGTTGAATTCACAAAACTTTGGAAAACAAACAAACCATAAATTCTCACTTTCACACTTTCTTTCTTGCCCACCACGCACGCACACACACACACACGCACACACACACACACACACACACACACACAATCCCTCACTTACGCTGGCAGTTCTTAAGGTCGATGGCGTCTCCGTAGAATCCGTCGGCGCAGGTCTCGCAGGTCGCGCCCCCGTAGCCCTCCCGGCACCTCAGGCAGGCTCCGTTCACGGGGTCACAGCTGCGGGGCGCCAAGGGGTCCAGGTTCTCGTTACACTCGCATGGCCGGCACGACCCCCCCGGCACGCCGGGCTGCCCGAAGTAGCCGTTAGCACAGCTGAGGGCGGGAAGGAGACACATGACAGGGTTCGGGTGAGTCAAGGCCACTTGGTCTGATTACAGTCAAACTAAATGGACTGTATCAAGCTTACTGTATATTGTGTAGCTACTGTAGCTACCTACCACACACCATATACTGCATGTATATTTCATATATATTATATAATTTAAATCAGGGGTGTCCAACATAAGGCCCAGGGTACCAGGGGCCAGATCAGGCCCACCAGCCGGTTTCATACTGCCCTCCAGATGTTTAAGGTAGGAAAGGACAATGAGAAAAAAAAAGATATTCACATCCAGTTGTCTTCAACAATGTGTGATAAGCAATATCTCTATGATTTGATAAATGGATTAAACCTAGCACTACAAACCATCCTCAGGAAGGAAGAGGCCGAAGAACTCACATGGAAGTAGGGTATTTCAAGAGAGAAAGAGCAGTATATGACAGCAGTACATTATTTGTACTTGTTTGCTTATAAGTGAGTATATCATCAAACAACACCCATGCAGAAAAATGATAATGACCATGACATCATTCCAACAAATTTGGCCCACTACCTAATATGAGTTTGACACCCCTGATTCTGAAGTCTCTCAGAAATAATGTAGCAATGGTGCTGCAATATTAAAAAGATAATTTTCACAGCTGATTTTAAAATGGCTCCAAGTCACATCTAATACGCAAATAAAAAACAAATGTTTACAGAAAACAAAAAAATCCCATTTAGAACACTGATTACTGATTTATCCCTAACAAGAATGAAGCAAACTATGCTTATTGTATCATTTCACAGATTCCTTTGACATACAGTTAGTCATGTTGTAGGAATAGTCTATGCCAGTCCCATGCTTGTCCATTTAGATCATTGTATCACAGAAATATAAAAAGCATTGTAACTATGAACCAGATATGTATTACCAGGTGGTTAAACTGTTTACAGAGGGCTTTTAAATTGTGTGTAAACAACATATGGATAGCACTGAGTTTGTTTTCCTCTCTGACACACTGTCACAATGGCCCCCTACAGCAGCTCTGTGCCCTCTGACGACTAAAATGCAAACCAGCCATGTGCCAAGCCAATGTGTTTATACAACAGCACTGCCGCCAGGAAAACAATCCTTTGTTTTGTACATGAATACTGCCTTTACACATTTTAAAGTACAGGGACAGAATGGGCAATGAGAGAGAGAGAGAGAGAGAGAGAGAGAGGGAGACAAAGAGAACAAGAGAGAGAGAGGGATAGGAGGAAAACAATCCCTTGTTTTATACACAAATACTGCCTTTACACATTTTAAAGTACAGGGATAGAATGGGCAATGAGAGAGAGAGAGAGAGAGAAGGAGAGGGAAAGAGAGAGGGAGAGGAGGGAACAGAGACAGACACTACAGTTTCAGTATCAACTCTTATCAAAACAAAGAGAACCAATCTGGAAGCAAGACTAAGCATATGAAGACACACAGACGATATCTCTCGTTTCTCTCTCTCTCTGTCTATCCCTCTCTCCCTCTCTCCCTCGCTCGCTCCGCTCCTCCCCTCCCTGTGTGCTCCTAACTCCCAAACTCTTATCTCCACTGTCCTGCTCCACGGCAATATATCTCCCCCGAAACGAAACGTGTTCGCCGGCTGATAAAGATATACATTTCCATCGACTTACGCGTTTGTAAAAAACGGCTCCTAGCAGCCTTATCTCCCTCTCGTCCCCTCTCTATCTGCATGATGGTGAAATGGGGGGTGGGTGGTGTGGTTTGGGGGGGGGGAGGTAATCATTCCACATCATGCCGAGCAGATTCCCCCGGTTGCTGGTGACTTTATTAATTGGATGGGTTATTGCTTCTGACTGTCGAAGGCAATGCAGGGAGAGTCGGCGGCGTGGAACAGCATTCGAGGACGTGCCTGTAATTTTCGTTTTCATTTGTGTGTGTGTGTGTGTGTGTGGTTGGGGGTGGGGGTGCTTGGTGAGTGCAAGGCGCAGATAATGCAGATATCATGGACCAAACACAAGTCACTCCTAAATAGGATGTCAGTGTCCCTTAGTATCCCGCAGGGTAGCGGAATGGACGACTACAAAAAAAGGATAGAAGAAAAGAAAAAAAAAACGAGACTGATTGTGCATGGGGGCCTCGGCAGGGGGGGACGGGTTGCGGGCCACCTCCGGAGGGAAATACCCAGAATGCTTTCCGCCGCTGGCAGGCTTCAGTCGTCCTCATCTGCGTCTCTCAGAGATAACGATTCTGGATACCTGCCGCCACCGCACTCTTAATCTTCCTGCAGGAGGGACGCAGTGAGCAGAAGCAGACCTATCAAGGGAGTACGATTTGGTGAGGTGGGTACAAAGACCAGAGAATGCACCGCCGAGGCAAAACAGGATGGTGGTTTGAGCTTGACCTGACACAGAGAGCGTACACAAGAAACTGACAGCTATGTGACTTGAAAGGCCATATGCTGTCGAGAAACACAACACTTTTGCCTGAGCTGCACCAACCCAACCAGTCAACTCGCCTCGTGAGAACTTCAAAGTATTCAACGATCACATTCCAAAAAAAATCCTTCATCAGTTGCTCTGAAAATACTTTCAGCTATTTTCAGTAGAGGCTACCTTTAAGATATAATGTAACGAACCAGCGTTGAAAACTTAGGCGACTGTGAGCTGCAGACATCAGTGTGTCATCCACATACAACTGGCCTGTTCCCATCCGAGAACCTCACCAAAATATGTTTATAATGTTTTCTAAACCTGTATGCACTACTGCACTCCACACACAGACACACACACAGACACACAGACAGCTGCTCACCACACCCAGTACCTCTTCCTAAGCAGACAGCCCCTGAGCCCCTGGCCTGCTCCACTTCCTCAAATGGAGTCTGAGGAGGACGACTATTCTTGCCGCTGGTGCCGTCAGCCTGCCCGCCTGCGCTGGTATTTATGCCCTCATTAACTCACTCGGGCTTCTCTTCCGTTCCCAGACGTGGGGCGGCACGGCCTGGGGCGAGAAAGGGAGAAAGGTCTCCAGTAAACACTGATGGCCGGGGCCAGGTGGTCAGTCCAGCCCCCCGGAGACTATAAATACCCGCCGGCGTCGTCAAGCACATTCTCCGTCCTTCCTTTCCAGCGTTAAAACAGGAAACGTTCAAGAGCCGCCTTGGCCCAGGCCTGTCGGAGGGCCCAACGCCAGCATATGAGCATGTGTTGACGGGTGACTGGCGGCCAAGCAAAACATGGGCTCGCTCTATCCAATAGCCCTGCGCTGACAGCTGATCCAGCTATCGGAGAGCAGTGGACGGTTGTTTTTTTTCCACTCCTTCCATTTTCAGTGAAGACTGCTATGTCAAGTGTGCTCTCTTCAAAATGATTAGATAGATAAATAAATAGGCAAAATGAAGGCAAACAACCCCTTTTTGACAGAGGTCTCGATGTTATTCAACGGTGAACACATTTTGCAGAGGTCAATGTCTTCACTCCTCCGTCGGTCGATAGCCCAGGTTGTCACGCTCACGACTCCTCTCCGACTCCCACACACAGCAACCTGTGATACCGCAATGAAGTGTAGCGTGGGAGGATCCTCTCTCTACCTGTTTTCGGCTTGTTTTTCCACAGAACGGTGGGGTATGAAGCTACTGCGGAGACTGCTTTTGTAACGCCATATGCCCCAACAGATTTGGGAACAGCATTCTGGTGTTTTGCAAGATGATTATTCATCTGGTGGTGGGCAAGAGAGATTTCGAGATCTCAGAGGCACTACAATTTGCACTGTTCCCAAGTTATATTTCTAAAACTTGTTCCAATCACTGCCTTTGGTCCATACAGTATATTCAACAATAAAAACACCCTCCTCATATATTGATGTATTGTACTTGAGTGTCGACATTTACAAAGTGAGCTAGCATAAAACATGTCCTTAAAGAATATGACAATGAGAAACACTACATTAAAGTAAACTATATGTGTGACAGTGATCAGTTGGGTTTCTATTTTTGCAGTTCCCCCTTTTGTACGCTGACCTGCTAAGGGCCTGTGCACTGGGCGACTGCCAGGCTTGAGCTGGCCCTCTGCCAGCCCGTTGTGGGTTTATTACTGATCAGCAAGCCGAGGCAGTGCCAGACCACCCCACCTCCAACCCCCCACGCCGACACAACTCTAGGGTCTGTGTGTGTGTGTCTGTGTGTCTGTATGAGTGAGTGCAATATGTGAGTGTGAGTGCAATGTTAAAGTTTGTATCTCCGCATGTGTGTGTGCGATGTGTGTTGTGTGTGTTTGTGTGTTTGTGTGTGCGTGTGTGTATCACTGACGTCCTTAACAGTCTCTTTCACGGGGGTCTCTGGAGAGGTAGTGATGGATGGGTCCCATTTTGTCCCCAAAATGGGCTGCCATCCTGGTCTCATCCGTAGAGCCTTGCACTCGTTCTCTCTCTGTCTCTGTCTGCTTCTCTCTTTCTTTCCCTCCTTTACTCTCTCCTTCTCATCTCTTCTTCCGTGACTCTCTCTCTCTCTTCCCCTCCTCCTCTTCTTTCTGTCTCTCTTCCGTCTTTCTCCTCATTCTAGTCTTCCCTCTCTCGCTCTGTCTTTCTCTCTCTCCACTAACTTCTTTTTTTTTCTCTCTCTTCTCCTCCCTCACTCCATCTTCCTCTATGTCTCCCTTCCCCTCCCCTCCTCTCTTTCTCCCTCCCTCCCTCTCCCCCTCTGTAGTGTCTGTAGACCCAATATAGGAGGTGTGTGCGTGTGTGTGTGTGTGTGTGTGTGTGCGTGCGTGAATGCGTTCGTTCGTGTGTGTGTGTGTGTGTGTGTGTGTGTGAGTGTGTGAGTGTGTGTGTGTGTGTGTGTGTGTGTGTGTGTGTGTGTGTGTGTGCGTGAATGCGTTAGTTCGTGTGTGTGTGTGTGTGTGTGTGTGTGTGTGTGCGTGCCTGTGTGCTCAACCCCCATGTCACCGCGGGGAGAGCACCAATGCCCGCAGCAGCCCATCTCCATCTGTCTGCGGGGGCGAGGGTCACAGCCGGGGGTCTGCGTGCCCCCCCAGTGGCTCCTTTTCATTTTGGTGGCCAGCTCCAGCCTCAGCTCTGCCAGCTTAAACAGAGGACTGGCATTGATGTCTCTCCCTTCTCTCTCTCTCTTTCTCTGACTCACTCTCCATTCATTCTTTCTCTTTTCATTCTCTCTCTCACTCTCTCTCTCTCTGTCCCCCACCTACCACTCTGCCCTATCTTGCCTACCATATTAATTAAAGCTCGCTCCTCATTTTGAAGCAGTACAGTGGACAACAAATAGAAAAGAACACAAAGAAACTAATTTGTCTATGGGACTAATGAAGTTCAGGGAACCTTCATGACAAAAACTGCAGCACAACTGCGAGGCGAGGTGATCAATCTGTTTGGGTAACATCCTCTGAGACAGACTTTTGTTTTTCTTTGCTTACAAATTGGAGAGGCGCGGAATGAGAATGTCTCTTGTGTGTGTATATGTGTGTGTGTGTGTGTGTGTGTGTGTGGGGGGGGGGGGGCGGGGGGATAGTGCTGCACACAGGCTGTACCCTCAGTTAAAAGTTCAGAGTCTTTCATCATCAGACTACTTCAGATGCGAGTCCCTGCCATATGGCTACAGAGCCGGATCCAATTCTGCGGTGGCCCTGCAGTGGTGAACCGCAGCGCCTCTTGCCGGGCCCGCCCGTGACACGCATGAAGAGCGCCCAGTCACAAGGCCACTGCCGGTCTCTTATCGGAGACGCTGTGGTCACCGCTTGAGAGTTTCCGCCGATCAATGATGCACTGCCAATAATGCCACACACCACTCGATGCGAGAGATATCCGCTTATAATTACATTCAATTAAACCTAATTTGGGGTTAATCTTTGGGGAATCGACCGGCGGCCTCCCTCTTAATCTCCACCGATCCGTTCCATTTATCTCTCTAAAGAGCACGCGAGGAAGACAAGACGCAGCATGGCGGATTGGGGTTTACAGTCAGGCGCAATGCAGACCACCCATCTCACACACACACGACAACACAGCCTGGAAGTGTGGCCATAGCATACAAACACACACGCACGGACGCACACACACACACACACACAAAACACCCACACACACACGAACAGCACTGGAGCGAACACGGGAGAGAAACAGCAAAGTCTACACAGAGAATCAGAGGTCAGCCTGAGTGACTCATCACCCCCAATCATCAGTACAACACCTCCTCTGACAAGTCTTTGTGTTCCAACAAAGCTTTCGCAAAGTGCTGTCCAAGGAAGAGCCGCTTTGCACAAACTTCGCTTCGATAACGCTTCGCGTGTCTCTTGTTCTTGCTTCTAAAAGCGGTACCTATTCTCTGTGCACTTTCAAATGTACAGAACAACATTTCAAGGAGGTCGGACCATTCACAGAATGAATAAGTTACAGTAAATCAATGAAAAGAGTCTGCATCGGCCTCTGAAACATTAGCAAGCAAACAATGTTTCAGACAGACAGAGGTACTGCGAAGTGGAAGGGGCCAAGTGAGAAGAGTGCACTAGGATATCTCCCCTTTATACACCACATTTCATTGAAATTAGTCTAGGCAGACAGACAAACAGACAGACACAGACAGATAGATAGATAGATAGATAGATAGATAGATATACTGTAGTTAGACATATAGATAGATAGATAGATAGATAGATAGACAGATAGATATAGATAGATAGATAGATAGATAGATATACTGTTAGATAGATAGATAGATAGATATACTGTAGTTAGATAGATAGATAGACAGATAGATAGATAGATAGATAGATAGATAGATAGATAGATAGATATACTGTATGGGTGCAGACACACACATTTACATACACACTAATTCTTTGGCAAAAGCAACCGCAGAGGCCTCACTGACACTCTGGTCAACTCACCTGTCGCATCGAGGTCCAGCGAATCCTGGTGGGCACTGGTCACACACCAACTCCCCGTCGCGGCCCAGCTGGCACGTTGGGCTGAAGCTGCGGTGTTTTTGGGCGACGGCGGCGGGCGAGAGACAAAGAAAAGAAAAATAAACAAATAGAATAGCAGAAACGGGCGAGAAACGCATAAGTCCCGTCATTCTCGCGTCCCTCGCACTCTTACTGCGTCATCTCTGAACTGACAGACTAGGTGTCGGCAGGGCCAGGGGGAAGAGGGAGAGAGAGAGAGAAAGAGAGAGAGAGAGAGAGAGAGGGGGCAGAAGGAGAAGGCCAATGGCGGCTCCTCACTGGTCCCAAAGATAGAGCACCTCGGCTGGGAGGGAAAGGGGAGACTGGGGGCTGGTGGGTGGGGGCAGGGGGGTAAAGGGTGAGGGTGAATGAGGGGGTGGGATTGGGGTGAGAGTGGGGGTGGGGATGGGGTTGTTCGTGCTCCTGACCACACTGCAATGGAATTACTGGCAGTGGCTATTTACGCCGACACTGGATCCACCATGGGGCGGGCAGGGTGACGCTCACGGCCTTTGAGAGAGAGAGAGAGAGAGAGAGAGAGAGAGTTTGTGTGTGTGTGTGTCTGTGTTGGTGTGTGTGTGTCTGCTGGGGTAGTGGGTGAGTGTATATGTGTCAACCTGTGAATGTATGCAGACATATATGTGTGTTTATGTGAGACTGTAACAGAGAGGGAGAGTGTGTGTGTGTTTTCGTCCATCTTTCTTAAGATAACTATTTTGTGGTGGAATGCCCAGCTGCTCAAAACTGAAACTATGCACCCCCCACTCCCCCCCCTCACACACACACACCACACACACACACACACACACACACACAGACACACACACACACACACACACACACACACACACACAGAGACACACACACACACACACACACTCCTGTCCCCGAACACTGGCCTCGCCTGTCTGGCGCAGGATTACGCCCCATTATCAGTGCTCCAGCGGAGCGATTGTTACGCCCCGACTGTGAAGTCACCCACTGAACTAGCAAACGCCCCAGAAAAGATGACAGAGTGGGCTTCAGATGAGCAATTCATGACACCCTTCTGTAAGGGTTCAGAGGCTCAACATACCCTACTAAATGGGTCTGGGTTTTAGCTCAGTGAGGCAACCCTTTGCCAATGTCACAGGTGAAACATGTTTTCAACAAAGTTTTTACAGCTGTAACATAATACCTACAACAGTTTTCAATGGAATAATTCACGTTGTTATCTCTGGCTGAGAGGGACTGGATGACACTTCACTTGGATAGTCCGCTCTCACAGAGACTTAACAGATCATCTGCTAATAAGATTCAAGCCCAGTATGTCAAATAGCTCTTGAACTGTTGAACTATTAAACATCACCGAATTCCAAACCCTAACTTTAACCTTGACTGTTTGAGCTGGCATTGAGCTGGAGTCACTCACAACAACTGCAGGGAAACGGATCATGAGTAGGAAGCTGGCGATCATGGACAATGACCACCACCCACTACACAGCACGTTCAATGAACAGAGAAGCATGTTCAGTGGCAGACTTTTGTCACTGTCATGCTCAGCAGACAGGTTGAGGATGTCCTTTGTCCCCAGGGCCATCCAACTTTTCAATACCACACAAAACGGGAGGGGAGAAATGGGCTTTTCAGCATGAGCATGTCTCTCTCAGTCCCTAACATTATCACTTTGTCTGCTGTACACCTGACTGTCTTATATTAGCCCTCCTACACAATCTAGACTGTGGTCATAACATGTACAACGTATTCCCTGTTATACTATATATATATATTGTTCTTAAAGTATATTATTTTTTCTTTGTTTGTCAAACAATTGTATTATGTTTAATTTCTTGTCTTTTCATAGTCATAGTTAATATTTAATAATAAGCAAAGCTGTTGCACTGTTCAATCCCTGCACTGTTCCCTTTTGCTCTACCACCATTGCACACACTCTACCATAACACCTTATCATGGTCAATGCATCACAAGGTCACCTTTGTAATCACTTCACTTTTTTTTTACCAGTGATTTTTATGTATGTGAGATATATGTGTGTATGTGTGTTTGTTGTGCTATGGTTGTATAAGCTACTGGATGCCTAAAATTTCCTTCGGGATGAATAAAGTATCTATCTATCTATCTATCTATCTATCTATAAAATGTAGCTAACAGAGTGTCAACAGATAGTTTGTTGATAATCTCAGCATCTGTAGATAGTCTGTGGGGGTACTATCCAAGTAAAGTGTTTTTACAAATTGTTTATAAATGACATCCATTTTTAAGGGGTGGCGCAATGGAAAGGTGGAACGTACTTGTTGGAGGGAATCAACAGTGGACACGCGCATGGTTGGCAATCATTGGGCGTTCCCTTGGTAGCGTCTCCGTAGTAACCGGGGGCACACGTGTCACAATGAGGCCCTGTCGTGTGGTCACGGCAACCCTGCGAAAACAAAACCACAATACCTTCCCCTCAAAGAGTGTGTGCGCACGTGAAGCATGAGCGTCAGGACAAATGGAATGTGTGCTGACACAAGCGCAGCCAAAGAGCCCCGCGCCGTTTCAATGAAACATTATCGGCAAACATTTACTAGCGGCGGATATTGCCCTGGCAAATAATTACCTCCTACTGTACTGCTGATTCTTTCACGAGATCATAAACATCCATGCATCCGCCCAGCGTCAGAAAAGGCTGCATCGCGCTCAGCGTTCAATTAAAATGATTTGATAAAACCCGAGCATGCTGCCTTCGCCTTGGCTCCCAAAAAGTCTGACAAAGATGATTCATCAGGTAATTGGGAGAGACTTTGCGCGGACGGCATTGCCAAATTAAACGTAATGCATTCCCACCCCCACCAAACACTCCCCACTCCAACCACCTCCACTCTCACCCCCAACCCCTCTCCCTCTCCCCGCTGGCGTTGGCCCAGGAGGCGGTGGATGGAAGGCTAATGAAATGAAGCTGGCTGGGTGTGGGAGGGAGTGGTGGTGGTGGTGGTGGTGATGGTGGGGTTGTGTTTTTAAGGCTGCATGCCTCGTCAGGCCCAATAAAGCCTAAACGCTCTTGAGTCAATTACAGATGTCCACTCAGCATAATCAGCAGCACACACAAGATTTCTTGATTATGGAGTGAAAGGGAAGTGCATGTAAGTGTGTGTGTGTGTGTGCGTATCTGTGTTTGTGAGTGCATGGGGGGGGGGGGGTATTTAAAGCAATGAGGGAATTACTGGTGGATGTAATTAAAAGGTAGTTGTGGGGGGGGGGGCACCTGTGCATGTGCGTTTCTGCATCAGAGTGTGCATATCTATGTGTGTGTGTGTGTGTGTGTGTGTGTGTGTGTATGTATGTGTCTGTATGTGTGTGTGTGTGTGTGTGTGTGTGACTATACATCTGTGAGTGTGTGTATGTGTATGCGTGCGTGCTTGCGTGCATGTGTATGTGTGTGTGTGTGTGTGTGTGTGTGTATGTGTATGTGTGCGTGCGTGTGTGTGTGTGTGTGTGTGTGCATGTGCGTGAATGCATGTTCGTGTGTACATTCATTACAGGCTGGTGGTCAGTGACGCCATCCCCAATCTATAACCTCCCCCCCCCCAATCAATTCCTCTGGATCTCTCCTAATCTACCGCTAAATGCCCCTGAACCAATCTATGGGCAGACCATCAATTCCACACGGTCAACGTGCACACACACACACACAGACACAGACACACATGGCTGATGCTGACGGCTCCTCGGTTGAATTTGAGGGCAGCGCTGACTCGTGCTGTCAGTGACCTGTGAGAAAGGTCATCCCCATGGTCAAACACAGGGACAGAGAGAGAGAGAGAGTAAGCGAGAGAGAGAGAGAGAGAGAGAGAAAGGAAAAGGGGGTGGGGGGGGTGGGAAAGGGAGACAGAGAGAGAGAGGGAAAGGGAGGGAGAGAGTGGGCAGCTGGGGCCGTGTGCTGGCGAGAGCCGACATGTCTGACCTCAGGCTAAGCCTGACAGGCGGGAACGAGACAATGAGAGTGAAAGAGAGAGAGAGAGAGAGAGAGAGAGAGAGAGAGAGAGAGAGTGTGTGTGTGAGAGACAGAGAGAGGAGACATGGAGTGTCAGAAGATTCGGACAGACAGTGAGGCAGGGAGGCCCCAAGGGGACGTTACTGCCCATCACACCCTCAGAGTGATCCCAGCGCAGGCCAGAGGTGTCTAATGTGTTACTAAAACAGACATGTTGCCCGAGAGAGAGACGCCTGCTATAGGTTATTACTTTAACATGTAAACAAGCTCGGGGAATACTGTACTGTACATACTGTACAGTAAATAAATATATAAACTTCATTCCTTTCATTTATTATCTATATATCTATCTATCTAATATTTATTTTGTTTACATGTATGGTGTCATACAGGATAACAAGCCCTGAAAGTAGGATCTAGGATCTAAAAAATATATACATTATTTCAAAATACTAAAGAGTTTGGTTGCTTAGGACACTGTCATATCTTCATTTTTAATACTCATTTGGCTTTACCACCAAAATATGCAAGAGAAAGTGAATGATAATGAAAGAGAGAGAGAGTGAAAGAGAGAGGGAGAAAGAGAGATAGAGAGACAGAGAGAGAGAGAGAGAGAGAGAGAGAGAGAGAGAGAGAGAGAGAGAGAGAGAGAGAGAGAGAGAGAGAGAGGCTCAGCTGTGACCCCTGTAAGGTGAAACCAGACAGCAGGTGAGGTGTGGACAGGGCTAGGGAGCTGGACACTCAGTGAGAATGACAGATAAAGCCTCACCATTAACACAACGCTTCCCCTCAGTCCAAAAGCCGCTGCCCACCCATGGCACCGCTACTCCGTCTCACCCCGACTCTCTGACCCTCACATCACAACCCAGACAGCGCATACTCATACTCTTCCTTATATCACAACCCAGAGAGCGCATACTCATACTCTTCCTCACATCATAACCCAGAGAGCGCATACTCATACTCTTCCTCTCATCACAACCCAAAGAGCGCATACTTAAATTTTCACCCCTCTGACCAATGGGGCCTCACAGTTTCCTCCCCTTTTGGACATCGCTTTTTAAAATGTGGGCCGCGAATAACGATTATTTTCATAGTCGATTAATCTGTTGATTAATCAATAAGCTATAGTCAGAGAATTTTGAGGCATTTTCCTCTGAGAATTGATCAAAGCAATTAGCCATTTATGAAAATAGTTGGCAATGAATGTAAAAATTGACAACTTAATAGATTGATTTTTGCAACCCCTATGTAAACAGTCATGATAAGTCGTTCATGCACTCCCACTTACCAGACACACTCCGCTGAGGACATCACATTCAGACGCATGGCCAGAGCAGAGACATGGTTCACAGCTGCCTTTAAAAATAGTGCCATTAACTCTTCGGTACCCAGACAAACACCCCTGTACACAAAAAAATAAAACATAACAAATGATTTCCGAACACGTCAAACAAAACAAACTGATGTGTCTTGACAGGTTAATGGCTCAAATTAGTTGATTAGTGAGAGAAAACATTAGAACATTTCACTGCGGTCGCTTGAGTCTTTGTGATTAGTGATTAAATCAAATAATAATGAGACTATTTTTACTTTCGGGACGTTTGGCAATCAGTAATTAATCTGTCAGCTATCTAATTGATGCATCCTGGCGGAGGCACAAAGCTCTTTGCTTTAAGCCATAAATTCGGATTCTGATTGTGCACACTCTGCATGAGGAGGCTTTATACAGAGATGTCTGGTAAGAGGATTAAAGGCACACTATGCAGGTTTTTTAGCTTAAAGGTAAACTATGCAGTATTGGCAATTTCCTTACTGTTTTCTCGGTTTTTGCTTCTTTTTCGCTGACTCTGTCATGACGAATGTCTGAGAAGCTCCATCGCTACCTTTTTCTAGCCGGTGCCTGGCGTGTATGTGTATTTAAATGCAGTAAAGCAATTCGTTACACTCGTTATACTTCCTGACACTGAGGCCGTCGGCCCGCCGGCCCACAGTTGCAAGGGTGGTTTTTCCGCTCACAGGCGCTAGGGGGAAGCGAGACGGCCACCATTCAACCCGAAAAAAGTCATATAACCATTCCAATGACTCTGAAGCTGTTAAATGAAGGTAAATTAAGCTAAAAAAATTGCATATTAAGCTAAAAAACCTGCATAGTGTGCCTTTAATATGCAAGTTTTTGAGCGAAAAAACCACCCTTGCAACTGTGGGCTGGCGGGCCGACGGCCTCAGTGTCACGAAGTATAACGAGTGTAACGAATTGCTTTACTGCATTCAAATACACATACACACCAGGCACTGGCTAGAAAAAGGTAGCGATGGAGTTTCTCAGACATTCGTCATGATAGAGCAAGCGAAAAATAAGCAAAAAACGAAGAAAAAAAAACAGTAAGGAAATTGCCAATACTGCATAGTTTACCTTTAAGGAGGAAAATCCTAATGTCTTGTTATGATCTTTGACCCTGCTTTACTCCACTTAAACTCAAACACAAGACCCATTTTTATTTTAGTCATTTTAACCTAGACTTTGCATCTTTGTTATCAATGTTATGATCTTTGCATCTTTGCTCCATGAGGTCCACGTAGAATAAATAAATACTTTCTTTATATCACCTAATCAAGGATTCTGTTAGGGCTGTAAGGACACATTACAAGGACTCTTG
>NW_027468859.1:17082955-17087955 GCF_046254945.1 Alosa pseudoharengus | reverse complement strand
CTCTTTCTCTACGGAGGTATGTATACACGCATTGCCACCGCACTAGAAAACATGAGTGGACACGAGTGGACACACGCGTGGATCATGATTCACATCAGCGCGTACATGCATACACATAGAGATGCAAGTACGTGAGACAACACATGACGAGAGAACACATGTAAAGCCTCCAGTGGCTCTTGGGTCATGCAGTTGCCAAACCTCTTTGTTAGAAGTGTTTGAAATAGCTTCTGTGTTCCCACAGGTGTATGTATATATGCATGAACAGTGTCGGGGGCTGTGTTTTGATGCAAGAAAGCAGGACTCTCTTAGTGGATATCATTCCCCTGCTGAAGCCCAAGCGTCAGGTTTCTTTGGTTAGGCTTCTTTAAAAGATCCCAGCGCTGTTTCATCTACAGCCAAGGGAATGTATCAATGGCCTGTCACATCGAATTTGAATGGCCGCGTCTTGGCTCTGCATGAAATCACCTGTGAGCCCAGCCCTCTGCTACATGCTAAACGCTCGAGGGAAGTAAAAGAAAACGGTCCCGTTGGATGGATCTCCTGGGTGGATAATTGCCAGCAGACGATCGCGGCCTTTTGACACGGGGTGGGGTGGGGGTTGGGGGCGGGGGGAAAAGATGAAAGCTATGATGTAGGGAGAGAGTACTGGCGAGCCATGAAAAAAAAGGGAACGTTAATGAATGAAGCCGCCTTAGCGCACAGTCGTGTAAAGAACGCCGAGTACATAAAAAGGTAGCCCACGTGTCATGCCAAGGTCAACGGAGGATCCTTCTCTCTGGCCGATTAAAAGCACAGCCGTCAACACGGGCGCCGTCTGGCTGTCTGTCCGTCTGTCAAGCCCAGAGCTCGAGTGAAATACAAAAGGCAGGGGGAGAGAAAGAGAGAGAGATTGAGAGAGAGAAAGGGATGGAGAAAGAATGAGAATGAGAGTGGGACGAAAGAAAGAAGGAAAAAGAAGTAGGGAGAGAGTACTGGCGAGACATGAAAAATAAAGGAACGTTAATGAATGAAGCCGCCTTAGCACGCAGTCGTGTAAGGAACGCCGAGTACATAAAAAGGTAGCTCACGTGTCATGCCAAGGTCAACGGAGGATCCTTCTCTCTCGCTTTCTCTCTCGTGTGTGAGATGATTAACGGCGCCCGAAGAAGCGTCTTAATTGATTTGCGCGCCACAATGGCAAAGTTGAACGAATGACAATAAAACATGAAGTGGTCCCTAGGAGTGGTCTGTTTTATCGACTGTTTCATGACTAACGGGCAGAAACCGAGAAAGCCCTTTGCGGGCAGGGTGATGGCGGCGGTGGTGGTGTGTGATTGGGCAACCATACGAGTCGGCGTAGATGGGATCTTTAAAATCAATGGACCAACGATTGATCTGAAAATGTGCTGATGTCCACAAGGCAGAGAGAAAGACCATGCGATCATTATGTTGGCTATGTGGAGGCGCACACAGAGCCAATAAACGCCTGCGGAAAAAATACAGTGTGACCTTTCTGACAGCTCGCCGTGTCTCTGACATTCAGCGCGGTGAGCTGCAGTCTCGACAAAAGCAAAAAAGCAGACAAACTACAAAAGTAAAAGTTTGGCTTCGATAAAAGCGCAAAAGCACTCAAACTAGAGAAGCACGGACAAAAGGAGCATGCTCTTTCACCACTGTGTTGGACAGCTATTAAATACCCTAGGCTGACGTCTCAGTTATGACTTGTTGAAGATAAGTCTTGAAAAGCTATTCTTGAAAAGACAGTCTTACAAGAAGCCACAGAGCCTTACAAGTCGTTTTTACCCATTTCAACAGGGGGACTTTTCGGAAAGAACTGTGTGATTAGTCTGATTGAATTTTTTAACACTAATATATTTTTAACACTAATATTTTTTCATACAGTAATTCCCAAATTACATCAAAATTGAATTGACATTAAATTAAATTAAGTAATCATACTAGCTGTAATTACAAATTAACAGAACCTTACATACATTGCTAAAAACCCGCTCAACATCTTTTAACCAACTGATTGGATGCAAAAAAACTGTCTGTGGCCTGGGCCATGTAGCACATTGGGATGGATTTTTTTCATGCAGGGCCTCGGTCTTTGAACAGCTCGGCTTTGAAGTGGTGACTTGATGGAATGTCCAAAGAGCATGGAAAACACCAGACGCTGAGGACAGAAATCTCAGGCCTCAGACAGCACTAATCGAATCCAGATACAGTCCTGAAAATAATAATCAGACACACACCAACAGGCAGACTCATTCACTCACACACACACACACACACACACACACACACACACACAGACACACACACAGCTGTGGTCCACAGACGAAACCAGACAAACAGGTCACACTGTCGAGACAGGCCAGATTGTCTTTAGTGAAGTCTCTACCACCAGTCAAAACAGCATACAACATGCCAGTGACCACTCAAGCCTCATTTCCGATAAGATGAACTGAATCTGCCGCCAGATTACTGCATCAAGTAAAATACTTATCATACGATTCCTATTAGAACCAAATATGAAAATCACAAAAAAAAAGTTGAACGCTCAAAGAGCAAACCCACTATGGGAAAACTATCAGCACTGACAGTTGACTGGTTCATACTACACAGACCTTTAAACATGGTAAAGTCATAGGATGCCACCTTTCCAATAAGGTAGTTTGTCAAATGTGTCCCTTTCTTTAGAGGTGCGTCACTGAACTGGAAATGTCACGTTACGGTGAAGCGGAAAGGCCTGGGAACCAAGGCATCCCATCTGCCAAGCGACAGGTTGTAGAATGTCACTGTGCAGAACCAATGGGATGTGGAGAAGTGAGACGACCGTAAAAGGCACGCATCACCTGTCGTCTCCTGCTTGGGCCTGCAAGCAACGTCAGTGCAAGAGCTTTTCATAGAGAAAACCGTCAAAATGGCGTCCCAATGGCCTGGGTGGATGACCACGTGTACAAACAAGGCCTTCAATCGATTAAAAAAATTTATCTAATTAATTACATACTCTGTGATTAATTAATCTAAATTAATCGCATATATATTTTTTGCTGTGAAAGTATTTTACATATTTAAATTCAAATGAATCATTGAATAATCAGCATTAGTGACATTCAAGTTCAAAAAATCTTTTATTATTATTTTCACTGTTTTCAAATAATTGCCATAATAATCTATGATATGACCTAATATGCTGAGGAAATAAATTCAAAAGTGCTTCGGGAAGAAGTTTTTTTTTCACATACAAGGCATTTCAGGCCACAGATATAACCTAGGGGACACAATGAAAATAAATTAACACTCCCCTCAATGTCAAGACTTATTTCTTTGCATTGATGTGCGACTATAGAGTTGATGAACTCCGGTGATATGCAAATTCCTTGCTGCAGACATTGCAGAGGACTTTTCAACACTATATTTATAACCATTAGGCCGTTTTTTAAAGAGTAAATGTTCCAATCAATGATCCAGGCAGCACGTTTTCTTCTCTCTCCTTCATTTTACAGTCTAATTTTTACTGACTAGAACGGCTCGGGGTCAAAGGTCATACAGAATCGATTAATCTGCACTAATTTTTTTAATCAGTTATTTTTTCTCAAATTAATTAATCGAAATTAATCAGTTATTTTGACAGCCCTAGTACAAACACACACACAATCAAACGCTTGCACACACACACACACACACACACACACACACACACACACACACACACACACACACACACACATACACACACACACACACACACACACACACACACACACACACACACACACATCCACACATTGTCACAACAAATGCTTCAACGGACTTAGCCACCCCCACTGGTCGTTGACAGGTGGGACCCTCCGATTGGCCTATCTCTACATTTTCCAAAGAGCCAGTCCTGACTATAATCCCCATACAAACTGAGATGGGAGACAGAAAGGCTAAAATGAGAGTGCAAAATGAAACATTAAAGAGGAGGTTATGTATGTCCACAGTTAAAAACAACTGGAGAATACACATCAACTGCAGCAGCAGCCGAGTGGACACTGGACTGAAACATTACCAAAGACTAGCACTTTCGTAGGTGTTCATCAGCGTCCACTAGTGAGAGATAAGATGTCCGCTCTTTTTGCTGGGTAATCTGCCAACACTTGAAGGTGAAACATGACTCCACCACACTGGCTGTGTGACTGCAAAGACTTCAACAGGCAGGGTACTGTACATACCTCTATGATGACATCAGCGGCGGTGCCGATGCGCACCACCTTATCTCTTCTCTGGGTGTCATAGGAGACGCTGTAGACCAGGCTGCCTCCGTATGCTGCAAGCTGTGGAGGAGCACAAGAACACATGGCGTGGGTGTGTGTGTGTGTGTTTGTGTGTGTATGTGTGACCTTATTCACTGACTTACTATGCAACACCACTTCTACCTTGACTAGTTGGCATAAGTCAGAATAACACCACCACCCCCCACCCCCCCCACAGACAAAAATCTGTGCTTGAAACGCGTAAATATGTAAACATGAATATATGGATGCTTGATAGTACATCTATTGAGGATAAGGATCACTATTTACATGGCCCTGCTAAAAGCAATGCTTGCCTTGATCTTAAATATCTGCTTCTTCCTCCAAAGAGTTGTTATAGCTCAGACAGACATGAAGAGCACGCACATGCATGCACGCACACACACACACACACACACACACACCCCTGGGGATCAATAAAGTATCTATCTATCTATCTATCTACACACACACACACACACACACACACACACACACGCACACACACACACTATGCAGAACCAGTGGAATGTGGAGGAGGGAGACGTACAAGCCATGCATCACCAGCCATCTCCAGCTTTTCATAGAAAATCGTCAAAATGTCCTCCCAATGGCCAGGCTGGATGACACCACCCACACACACACACGCATGCATGCACGCACACACACACACACACACACACACACACACACACACACACACACACACACACACACACACACACACACACACAC
>NW_027468859.1:16977955-17072955 GCF_046254945.1 Alosa pseudoharengus | reverse complement strand
GTGTGTGTGTGTGTGTGTGTGTGTGTGTGTGTGTGTGTGTGTGTGTGTGTGTGTGTGCAGACAAGCACAGAAATGAACACCGGTCTGTACTTATCTGGGATTGACTCAGATTGCTGTGATGGTGCGACCAAACGGAGTGAATCACTGCTCTGATCCTACAACCAGTCAGCATCCCCTTCCCCCCTCACACCATTCAGCCTGCTGGACCCAGACCCACAGGTGTCCAACACCATAAGCCACACGTTGGCCTTCCTCTGACCACTCTGTCTTAACCATTCCCCAGGCTCAGGAAATTCCACATTACTACAGCTCTGTTTGTCCAGATGGACTTTCATTCTTTCGTGCTGATTGCGAAGGAACAGGATGTTAATGGCACTTTGTCAAATGACGGTTAATGTGGCCGGATTATTTATGAAGTTGTGATTCATACGTTGTGACTGCGTGGAGTGAACACATAGATCAACACATGTATGCAGACACAGACACAGTCACAGACACGCGTGCACACACACGTGCACAAACACGCACACACACACACACACACACACACACACACACACACACACACACACACACACACACACACACATGCTTACCTAGTGATTAAAGCTAATGGTTCTTTGAAAGTATAACTCAAGGTCAGGTTAATTACAAAGACAGATGAGTAGCTTCCTGCCATCGTCTGCATCATTCAGTTTATCAGCTGCTTTATGGTGGTGCCACTTTCACTCACACACACACACACACACATACACACACACACACACACACACACACACGCCCGCACACACATACACACACACACGCGCACACACATGCACACACGCACACACATACAAACACACCTCCCCTATTTACACAGGTGCCCCCATTAACCATTAGCCTTTGACCTGTGTGGACCTTGTGTGTGTGTGTGTGTGTACAGTATGTATGTGTTCAAATGAGTGAGTGTGTGTGTGTGGCCCATTACAAATATGACTATATTTATGACTGCCAGCTAACAGCCAGACGTAAGGTTAGGTTTTAATAAGGCTAGCCATGAAAGTGTTAATTTTAGACACATGGACACATGCAGACCAGAACATACACACACACACACACACACACACACACACAAACACACACATTTACAGCAAACTAATGAGTAGCGGCAGTAAGTAAATGAAAGAGTGTGTGTGTGCGATTGTGGTGAGTCCCCTACAATTCTGCAGAGTGTACACACACAGAGTCACACACATACTGTACACACACTTACAAACTCACACACACACACACACATACACACACAGACACACACACACACACAAATGTTCCTACATTGATGTATGCCCACTGGGAGCTGGAGCATTCACTGGCCACACCAGAGCAGTAGCATTTTTCGCAGCCTTGGAGATTGTCGCCCTGGAGATTGTAGAAGCCCAGCTTGCAGCGGTCACAGTTCTCTCCCTCCACGTTTTCCTGCAAAAGATGGGGAGAGGAAGAGGCCATGAGGGAGATGAAAAAAGAGAGAGAGAATAAGAGAGGGAGAGGGATGGTGGAAGGGACAGCAGCTGGATGAGTGTGTGTGTGTGTGTGTGTGTGTGTGTGTGTGTGTGTGTGTGTGTGTGTGTGTGTGTGTGTGTGTGTGTGTGTGTGTGTGTGTGTGTGTGTGTGTGTGTGTGTGTGTGCATTGTCACGGTCCTCCTACCCCCAGAGGAGGTGAACGCCGCTCAGCACAAAATGACACACAAGCAGCCACAACTAATGAACAAATAATACACCACCGACAGCCACACTCAGATCTGCAGGGACACCGAGTGTGTGTGTGTGTGTGTGTGTGTGTGTGTGTGTGTGTGTGTGTGTGTGTGTTTGGGGACTCACACTGGGACACAGTGACTCTGTGCTTGAGCTACCAACCCTGCCACAGGCAGGCACTGTCTCAGGCTGCCCACTCTCCTCTGGGCCTTGCAGACTTTCTGAGGTTTGATTTAAAAAGCGTTCACTGTCATCGTCATTCGAATCTTCAAATGCATTCTGATGGCACGTGAAGGACAGATACTGTAAACACACATGTTGTTACCGCAAGCCAGCCAGGATACGCAGCACTGTATGGAGATTTGTTCTTGAACACCCTTTTTTTTATATCGCTGAAGGACAGCAATAGCATGTTAGCAAGCTTTTGTCAGTGACATCTGGACTGTCGGGGATGTTTGTAAAGTACTGTAGGTAGTAGTTAGTTAGTCCGCTAGTTTTTTTTTTTTTTTGCATATTTTTGGAGGGGCTTTTTGCCTTTATGTCGATAGGACAGTGGACAGAGACAGGAAATGAGTGGGAGAGAGAGATGGGATGGGAGCGGGGACCGGACTGCAGGTCGGAATTAAAACCTGGGTCCCCCCTGGGCACTGAGACCCAAATGTGGTACGGTTCTGCTGCTTGCTTCACAGCTCCCCCGTTACTCCGCAAGTTTGAGGCCAAAACTCCGTGCTGCTGCTTTTACAATAAAAAAGAAAAACAAAACACATGTTCTGTGTCTGTGAATATGATCCCCTCATGTCGGCCAGGCGCAGTATTACATCTGCTGCTTGGAATGCCTCCATCTGCTCTAGGACGTAATTTACGGGCACCTCTGAATTTTATATTCCACTTATGTTGGCCAACGGCCTGTGCAAAGCCATAATTGTTGGGGGTCGCCAGCAGACTACTAAACGGCGTTCGAGGGCCCAGGAGGACACAGAAAAAATTCGGACCACGTAAGAGTATTGGCGCTCGGGAGGAAAACAAACCGGATCTTTTTGTCCTGATGTAAGCCAAATCGCTGGCATTGTCGTGACAAATTTGCAGCCTTGGCAGTTTGGAGGTGGTGGTGGTGGAGGTGGATGTGTCATGGGCAAAAGGAGGAAGTGAGGTATTGCTGAATTATGGGGGGGGTGAGGAGAAGCCATCACTAATGATTGCTCCCCAGAGGTTAGGGACCATGGCAAAAGTGTTGATGTGTTTGTTCAACAGAAGGCTTTGTATTTGCTGTGTGAGTGAAAGAGATAGAGAGAGAGAGGGAAAGAGAGAAACTCTCCACATTGAGCCATACATCTCAATGTGCCATGGCCATTAATAAGGCTGCAGTGCTCCACTGCCTACAGTAGCCCCGCTCACTGCTCAATAATTAGACCCAACAAGGAGCAAAGTTCACCGCAAACTCCTTGACACGGCCAGTGGTCAAACCACATAATTGGCTGGTGGAGGAGAGCAGCCTTCAAAAAGCCTGTGCGCTGGGCCTCCAAGGCTGATCGGCTTCAGTGGCACGCTGATGAACCAGAGGCAATTAGCGTCAAACGTACGGAACCAGCGCCGTGATGGCTGACAAGTCCGGTAATTTAAAGACAACCCAAAACAGTGAAGCTGAACGATTTTAAAATCTATTTTTAGGCAGGCATTTAACTGAGGCAACCTACCTTGCACGTGCAGGGTGACTGACAGGGGTCCTCATTGGTGCTGCCTTCCAGGCTGCAGTTGCAGCGCACGCAGTGGGGGTAGCCGGTGTAGCCAAAGTCGCAGCGTTGGCACTTCTCACCTCCGTAGCCAGGCTTGCAGTGGCAGGACCCAGCCGTCAGCTCTGCACAAGACAAGCACAACGCACTACTGAGAATAGAAAACCATTTTAGATCAAGGTCAGTCCCGGAGAAGTTTCTGTAGTTGTGTATGCATGCTGTGATTAAAAAGTTTGTGAAGCCAATGTTTTGGTAAGTTAGCAAAAGAACCTAAACTAATCTCGCCACTCATACTGTACATCTTCTGAGCACAGGCTCACACTACAGTACAGGGATCTTGTGCAATGCTGTGCTTCAATCACAAGATTTTGTTTGAAGAATCAAGGGAGAAAAAAAAGATCCTTCCTCTTAATTAAGGCCATTCATTGGGCTTAACAAACAGTCTTAAGGACCCAAGTGAAAGGCTGTGACGGAACCCACCCCTCTCAACCTGGAACTCATCAGGGATGCAGGTGCTGTGCAGAGAGCCAATAGGATCACAGGAGCAGGGTCTGCAGGGGTCCGCCACTTCTGGTTTCACCTGGGGAATTCGCAGCCACGGAAAGAGAGTGAGGTGATGCCACTAACATGCCATAGAGAAACTCAAATACACAAACAGCACACACACAGTGTCACACAGAGTCACAGTGTGTGTTGTTTGTGTTTATTTTGTGTACTTTCTTAACTGTATACTACTGTCTACACTAGACTATATGTCTTATACTGTTTTTACTGTACCACCTGTCTATACTGTGTATATCACATTGCACTTTTCTGCTTTTTTGCACTTCTGGTTAGATGCAAACTTGTCTCTGTACTTGTACTCATAATGACAATAAAGTTGAATCTAATCTAATCTAATTATAGTAATAGCCAGCGCAGTAGGGCTGCAGAACTATCGCAATTGTAATCACAATATGAACCAACACAATTACCTAATCGCAAAGGCTACAAATAATCATGCATAGTTAATTTTGTCACATTTCTGACTTTCATCCTCCTTCTCATTTCATCCTCCTTGACTATGCCACTTCTGGTTGGTGGGTGTGCGTAGTGCATGAGGGGCACAGAGATTCTGATTGGTGAGCTTCATAGTCGGTCGGGAGTGCTATGCTTCTTGTGCATTGGGCGTACTCGTATTGGGGGCAGCTGTGGCCTACTGGTTAAGGCTTCGAACTTGTAACCGGAGGGTTGTCGGTTTGAACCCCGACCAGTAGGAACGGCTATAATGCCCTTGAGCAAGGCACCTAACCCCTCACTGCTCCCCGAGCGCTGCTGTAGCAGGCAGCTCACTGCGTCGGAATTAGTACAGTATGTGCTTGACCTCACTGTGTCTTCATGATGTGCTTGACTTCACTGTGTGCTGAGTGTGTTTCACTAATTCACGGATTGGGATAAATGCAGAGACCAAATTTCCCTCACGGGATCAAAAGAGTATATATACTTATACTTATACTCACCAATCAGGGGTGGCACAAATTAAAGAGACATTTGGAATATGGAACTGAATCAATTCATTGACATTCAAAAATCATATTGCAGATCACAATTGCAATATCTGTCAGAAAAATCGCAATTACATATTTTCCCCAAATCGTGCAGTCCTACAACGTAGTGGTTTGTGTCATTTTTGTTGTTAGAAAGCCATAGAGTCACTCCATATGAATCTCATTTTGGGAGAATTGGGTCCTTCAATCAATCAATCAATCAGATCTATTTATATAGCACATTTAAACATGACTTGCATCAACCAAAGTGCTTTACAGAGACCGGTGGGAAGCAAACACAAACATAAAACACATCATAAAGCAGACCATACAAATACACGAAAGAGACAACAGTACAAGCAGGGGTCCGGTCAAGATGAATCGGAACGCTAGAGAGAAAAGGTATGTTTTGAGCTGGGATTTAAAAGAGTCGACTGAAGGGGCGAATCTGATGGAGGTAGGGATGCTGTTCCACAGTTTGGGGGGCTGCGACAGCAAAGGCCTCCACGGGCGGCTGCCTACCTGCCTGCCTACCACAACCCCAAGCAGCAGGCTCTTACCCCGACGGGTCTGTAGTATCCCCCGGCGCAGGTCTGGCAGTTGATGCCGGCCGTGTTCCCAGAGCAGCCCAGGCACACGCCACCGCCCTCGTACTCCCCCCGCACGTTCAGACTCAGCCCCCTCTCTGCCACCGTCTGGTTGAAGTAGCACTCCGCCGACTTCCCATGGCAGTTACACTCTACGCACAAGCGACATGCCAAAGGGAAGTTGGAGACAAAACAAAAACACAAACGAAAACACAAACATGGGCTGCACAGCAACCAGATAGTTGTAAGACAAATGGGAATGGGTGGCTCCACTTACTAAAACATACATAATGCGTCTGTTTCTGCTAGAATCAGGAGATTACTCTTACATGCCTCTGGGTATACCTTACAGTAGTCATTATTTCTCAATAAGGATATGCTCTGTTAAGGGAGACCTAAAGCATAGCCAACATGAAAGACCTTATTTGGTCAGTTCCAAAAGTAGGTGCTCTTTGGTAATATTTTTTAACTTTCAAGTTGGAAAAAGAGAACTGTTGCATATAATCTATGCACCTTTGAATCTCCTTTGAGTCTTTTTTTAACAAGTGATGTTAAAAATGGAGATCTCAGCAGACTGCTACTCTTTCTGAAATAGCAAAGTTAGAATTATACCTTTCTACCTTTTCACTCAAATGGCAATGTGAAGTGAAAAGCATTGTCGAGCCAGCCAGCTCAGCTATTGAAAATCTCCTTTAATAACATCCATTTTGAACATAACACTTTAATAAATAAAAGGATTTTTAAAGTTCTTCAGAAAACCGGTGGTCTTCTGATCATTTTCCCTCTTCCACTCTTCAACCATGAAGGATTTGAATCTGCTGAACTGACTCTTTGTAGCTTGACATGCAATACTACAAATTTCACTTCAAAGAGCTCTCAGAGCAGAGTGAAGAAAAGGCATCCTATTGCTATAGGTGTGTGTTCTACAAAGATTACACCCCCTGACCATGGGTACATCAAAGCAGGGCACTCGAGGAGACAGGGGCAGTGCCCTGACTGACAGCTGGGGCAACTCTTACTCTCGCAGACATGGCGCGTCAGGAAGGTCCCTGCCATCCAGGGCTGCTGGTGGTATCCGGGGCAACAGCGGTCGCAGCTCTCGCCACACGTGTTGTGCTCGCACTCGCAGCTGAATTTCTGACAGGTGATCAAAATGACAACAGAAGCTCAAGCGTCATGTGTCAACCGTCAACCTTTCACCCCAACCGCTCATAACACAGCGGTACCCCCCACCCCCCCCACACACACACACAACTCAGGGGAGACAGGTGGAACACACTTAAACAAAGACCTGTAGACACTGAGAAAAAAAAGGAACAAAAAGCTCTGTATAGGACAAACACCACATATAAACTGGATGTGTCTAACAATATATAATGATAGAAACGCCTGCTGCTCAGTCAAACATATCTCACGAAAGAAATTCCACTTTTTTGCTGTTGCTTTGATACAGTACTACGACTTTATCCTTGCACATAAAATAAAATGCTGCCTGCCTGCTGTGTCACCTAAAAACTTACCATGTGATAAACATCTGAAATTGAGGGTGACACCAACCTCCAGCTAGGCATAATGGCATTTAGCAAAAAGCTGATCAAATATCAGCCAGCCTTCCATTTACAGTAAATGACTAACACAGCGTCTGAATTGTCCCCCAGATCGTGTGAGAATCCCAATAGGTGTCTTGAGGGATAGAGAGAGTGAGAACACAGAGCTTAGAACACAAACCTTGGTCTGGTTGTTGAGAGGGCATGCTTTGGCATGGCCGTAGCAGATACACATGCCCCCCACGGAGATGTCCTTAATGGAGTAGTAATACTGGCAACGAAAGCAAACACACGCGTGAGACACACACACACACACACACACACACAGTGTCAGGGCACATCTCCACAGCTTCTTAATCATTAGGGCAGCTAAAGCCCCTGTTGGCCAAGAGAGGCCTCCCATTGAGCCGCCATGATCTCGCTCTGAAAACACACCGCGACACTCCAATCTAGTGCTTCATTGGTATTCAAAGGCGATTTGCTTATTGTGTGTGTGGGGGTGGGGGGGGGGGGGATTGTGTGCATGTGTATGTGAATCTGTGTGTGTGTGTGCATAAGTGTGTGGGTGAATGTGTGTGTGTGTGTGTGTGTGTGTGTGTGTGTGTGTGTGTGTGTGACTGTGTGTGTGTGTGTGTGTGTGTGTGTGTGTGTGTGTGTGTGTGTGGGTGTGTGAAGTGAACGCCACATGACAATGTGTGAGCCGCAATTTCATCCCTCCCAATCCTCCGCCCTAGGAAACGTGACCGATTGAAACTGAAACAGTGTTTTGTAATGAGAAATTTCTCAATCGCAACCAGACCCACCACTACCCCACTATACCGCTAACACCCCACCATTCACCCCACCCCAACACCCAACCAGCAATCTGTCCATTAATTACGGCTTGCGAGAGCCTCTCTGTTCGTGACGGATAGCGAGCGGGGCTAAAGTCAACACATGACAAGGTGGATGTTCCTTAGAAAGAAGCAGATTTCTTAATTATGGACATTTTTTAATTAAGGCCCATCTGTTAGCTTGCGCGAGTGCAATCAGCACTGACGGCCATTTGCAAGACTGGAGCACTGGCCAGGAGTGGACAGATGGCCCGCATGATGATGGGTGATTTACACTGAGATAGATAGATAGATAGATAGATAGATAGATAGATAGATAGATAAGTAGATATATAGATAGATAGATAGATAGATAGATAGATAAGTAGATATATAGATACATAGATAGATAGATAGATAGATAGATACAGTAGATAGATAGATAGGTACATTCATAGATTGAAAGATTCATAGATTTACATATTTATTCATTGGTTGATGACTGATTGATAGACAGAGACAGAGTGTGGGAAAGTGAGAACAGGTTTAAAGACACTCACACGTCTGGTAACTATGCGGTCCACCTCCCGCGGGTCATTCTGAGCCAGGGTCATGAGGTCAGCATTGAGCGTTCGGATTCGCTGGAACTGCAGCCGAATGTAACGGGCCGAGGTAAAGTTGAGCAAGGCCGGGGAGGGGTCATCTGCGCTCGGACGACCGTTGATGAGGGACGTGTGGATCTGGGCAGGACAGTGTAAGAGCATGGGGGGGGGGGGGGCACACAGACTCAATAAGCTTCAAAATTATACGCTTCTATTTCCATGACCTCAATAAGGGAGTGATATCGTTAAAAACAAAAACAGACATAAAATATTAACTCAAACTCATACATGTCACTGACACATTCTCCCTCACTTCCACACACACACACACACACACACACACACACACACACACTGTATCTTCTTTTTTTCTGTGGTAATACTAAAATAATTCATAGTGTGAAAAATCTGATGGTATTCAATATGTCATAAACCGAGGAAATGTGGGATGGAACATTATTTATGAGTCGCCGGCAAATGTAGCCGATCCCTGTAGAGTAGGGTTAATGATGTCTGCTAATTAAAGACGCAAAGGATGTGTTCTTTCCCTTCTTCTCCAGGCTTGTTTTGAAGACGCAGGAGACTGACATTTCAATCGCCTGATCTGCCATCCACCCACAACTCATTAGAACTTTACTGTGATCATGCGACAGGGTGTTTGTCAGTGTCGGTGTGTGCGCTCTCTCGTGTGTGTGTGTGTGTGTGTGTGTGTGTGTGTGTGTGTGTGTGTGTGTGTGTGTGTGTGTGTGTGTGTGCTTGAGAGACAGTGGATCTGTCGGTGTGGGGGAATTTGTATGCTGTTGTGAGTCTTCTGTGTATGCCTATATGCGCATTTCAGTATGTGCGCAAGAGAAATATAAGGTAGCATTTTTACATATGCACGCATACCTATGCATATGAACTACCAACAGTATGTGAGTGTGCATTCATGTGAATAATGTGTGTGTGTGTGTGTGTTTGTGTAGGAGTGTGGGCAGAACATCACAGTGGAGTTAAGCGAGCAAACTCTCAGTCTGTCTTTATCTCCCCTATAATAAGAGCTAGAATACACAACCTCCTCTCTAATCCCTCCAAATTGACAATTCCAATCAAGTCATCTCAAAACACCATCACCATGTGTGTGTGCGCTATTTTCCTCATCATTTGTTCTAACAAAAGGATTGAAATCATATGCAAAAGAATCACACATACAGCTCTGGAAAAAAATAAGAGACCACTGCACATTTCTCTGATGTCGCCCTACGGTTGCTGAGTGGTCTTCGAATAAGTTGACGGTCATATTCAAAATTAAGAGACCACTGCAAATTTGAATATGACAGCTCATTTGAATGTGACTCAGCAAACGTAGGATGACATCAGAAAAATGTGCAATGGTCTCTTTAATTTTTTCCAGAGCTGTATATGTCAAGTATGTTGAGTGAGAAAGACACTAGAGATTATTTGTTTATTCTTACTGTAGCCCTTTTCATATAACCATGGCCGAGCTTTACGATTTTACACTGAACATACAACTCCTCAACCAATGACTAATGCGAAAATATAGCTTCCATGAATCACTTATTATTACCAGAGAGGAAAGAGAGATCTAAGATCAGTTTCGTCACCACTGGTCCAACATGAGTTAGTTTAATCATAAAGCAGCCCTATTAACTACACTGTTCTCAGACGTGCACACAAGCGCTCCAATTCCTAATGTCCTTCATGCCTCATTCTACTAACTCATCAGCCCCTCCTCCGTGCATGATTGAAACGGTGCTGCTTGGCAAAATCGGCAGGTAATTAACTAGAATTAGCGCCCGCGTGCTGCTGTCCCCCACTGAGCACCACGAGAGGTCAGAGTAGGGAGAGCACGAGAGGACTGCGGTGAGGGGCATCTGTAAATGCACGGCCACACCATCCAAATACTGTGTTGAAAAGTGGCTGCCACTTTCTAATTGTTTCAAGGATACAAGGATACAAGGTACAATATAGTTACTGGAAGTAAGAAATGCAGTGAAATTATGTCTGGTGTCAGCCTATTTCATCAGCCAGTGTGCTTTTCATCAGCCAGTGTGCTTTTTCTTAGCCTGGCTTGGTGGAATGCCAATCAGGATCACATTTATGGTAACAGCGGGTGGACTCTTTGTCTCTTTGACATTTCCACAGTTTTTTTAAACATAGCCATGTAGAACCCAACCCAATGTAATCATTTCCTGATAATGTAATAACTCCCAATAATGTATTAAATATCTAATTTTCACTCCATCACTCATGTAATAAAACTTGATGATGTAATAACTTTCCAATAATGTAATACAAATTACATTATTGGGTTCTACAAGCCATATCCTCCTGGGAACCAAGAAAAAAAAGTGTCCAACAATTTCTTTTTTGTTGTGATTTCCTTTCTATTTAGGATTAAAAAAACATCTTACAATTTTTATTTTTAAAAAAAATATTTTTATTTTAAATCTTATAGCATGTCCCCTGTGGTGGACAAAAGGACCGTTTTAGTATGAATGAATTATGCTTTTAGTGGTATTAAATTAAGGGTAAACTTAACCAAATTATAGGGAAAAGGTTATTTATCCTTCTAGACTACTTTATTTGCCTTTTTGGACAGTTGTATTTATTTTTTCTGGATTGTTCATTTCATTTTCATGTTTTTCTTTCATCTGCGATAATTCATTTTTTAGTCTTACTCTTCCTCGCTATCTTCTTCAGGCACAGGTTCATAGTCCTCATCTCTGTTTCACTCACTCATCACCTGAGAGCTCCTGACATCTGACCCCCCCTCATTCATCCTATACAAATGATCTCCTTAATTTCCCAAAAAATCTAAATATTTTGATCCTGGTGTCCATTATAATGGACATTCATAAAGTCACTATTATTTCAAAATGTAAATAACTTAACTTCTTTCAAAATTAATCATATGATTCCTGACATTTTCATTAACAAGACCATATATTGCCATCATAATGAATGCTTAATAAGAAGACACTATTTGACTTATCTCTCCTCCTTCCATAAAATGTGCTTGTTTTGATGTCAACCCAACCATTTTTGAGAACAAGTAAGAGGAGGTTCCCAGCAACCCAGCCAATCACATGATATATCATTAGAAAGCCCGGGATGTCCTCTTTAAAAGACCACAGGAATTGATAGAATAGCTCAAAGGGGTAAAAGGGTATGCATCTAGAACTTATGTCCACTACAGAGGACATAGGTCTATGGATTCGGTCTCAGGAGGATATCTGTGAATCGGTTTGACTTTTGGGTAAGAGCCTTTTTCTAAAGAATAACAGTAATGAAATGCCTTCATTCTGAATTAATATATATTATATATCAACTCTACTCCAAACAAAATCACATCTGCAAAATCATGCAAACATGCCTGAGGACGTGTCTTACTTCTCCGTTCTCCAGCGGGTGGATCCGTGAGTAGAAGGACGTGCAGATGACCTCCTCGTCCCGCGTGTAAGACGGGGGGCCCGTGCGGGGCAACACGTTGTAGCGGGTCAGGCACTCGGTGTCCGTGATGGCGTAGTACTGCCACGGGGTGAAGGTGACGCCGTCCAGCGAGCGCTCCAATATCCAGTTGCCTGGACGGGGGGAGTTGGCCGCCTTCAAGATCATATAGGCGATCTGAAACACCTGAGGAAGCGAAGGTCAACGCGAGGTCAATGGCGTGCTATTACTAATGCCTGAGTTGTATTTGGGTTGTATTTGTGCAACAACAATTGATATGTGAAAAAGGATTTACAATACACCATGTTAAAAAAATCACCAGGGCATCATAAGTCAATAGGAAAAACTACAACATAGTTAGAACTGTTAGAACAAAATGTACACTCTGTACGTTATATGTGCTGCTGCATATGCCTTACAATGTAAAAGTGCAGGCAAGCATCAGATTTGTTGTGATATTATGATGTTACGATGACCATATGTAACCTGCGTTGTATGTAACCTGCGCGATTCAGCCCTGCACACGCCCGGACTCGAACCCGCGAACAGCAGCACCTCGGATCGGGAGGCGAGCGCGCTAACAATTGAGCCAATAGCCCAGGCTACTGGCTCGCATGCCAGGGGCACTCTTGAGGTGTCGGAGAGTGAGGTTTACCAACGTTCCACAAGCACAGGTAAGCTAGCTGGCATCCGTTACACTCACCCCCCTAAACCTCACTCCCGATCCGGGTCACGACACCAATGTAACCTGCGTTGTGTTGAACCTGCGCGATTCAGCCCTGCACACGCCCGGACTCGAACCCGCAAACAGCAGCACCTCGGATCGGGAGGCGAGCGCGCTAACAATTGAGCCAATAGCCCAGTCTACTGGCTCGCATGCCAGCAGCACTCTTGAGGCGTCGGGGAGTGAGGTTTACCAACGTTCTACAAGCACAGCTAAGCTAGCTGGCATCCGTTACACATACATGTTTATTTGTCATTGTCTTTTGCTTTTTTTGTCATTGCCTTTTTTTTAAAAATTAGAATTCAACCAGAAGATAGATAGAGGGAATATAAAAAACTAAATTTCTGCATTACTGGTTCAGATTCTAGTTTTCTGCATACATTCGATTGGTTGTCGGATTGGTTTGAATCTAGCAAGGGGGAAGCTGGTTGGTACTGTACTGGTTCTGGCTCTAACACATTGGTATCAGAAGTGGGACACTTTGACAGATCGAAGATCTAATTGAAAAGCTACAGCTGGAAGAGTTCATTGCTCAGCTAAAGTGGAAAATCCATGGCCAAAGGTTTCTATTCAAAGAGCCTTGATGAGGCAAGCTGACACTGTATTACCATCTGGGAATACAATGAAGAGGGTCATCGGAGAAGTACAGTACTTTTCAGGTGGCTTCTCCACTTTGCGCCCCTGCTAAAATGCTCTTCACACCGCAGCGCCAGTCTTAGGGTGAGCCACAATCAAGTCAGCAGCTGATCTCCAGATCGTAGCTGTATCTACCAGCAGCTTCTGGCAGGCCAGGCATGCCCATCAGTGGCCTGGGTGAGGAATGACAGCTCCATCAAGAGCTTCCCCCCTTGGGTGATTGGTCATTATAAAACTGCTAAAACAACAAATCTAATGGCAGCTTGAGACTGAAATTGGTGAAATTGGACTGGTATCAGAACAAAAACGTAATTTTATGTGTATTTAAATGGCCTACTGTGTACATATTTCCTGTGTTATATTTTTAAAAGTGAGAAATAAACAATATGGTCCTTACAGCATTGCTGAAACAAATCAGGTAAGGTGCCTGAACATTTTGAACAGTGCTGTATGTACTATGTTATTTATGCTAAAGAATATCAATCCACACTGGATTGGACTGCATGCAACCACTGAGAGGCAAACATGGTAATTCCCTCTACCAGGAATACTTCCTACACATTTACGCACAATTACACATAACTGACACTGTCTATACTACCTAATTGCTGTATACTGAAGTGATGTGAAAATAATGCAAGCTGACTACACAGACCACTTTATTCCAATAGAGTGGTGCTGAAACCCACATTAGGTTGAGTCGTGTTATCTAAAAAGCAATGCGATATTTCTCAGTCCCGATTGAATCTCGAGTGACTGAACCTTAAAGAAAACTGTTTCTGCCGCCCCATGCTAATGGCATAGTAACTAACAGTTATGCTAAGCAACAACAGAAACAGAGGGAAATGATTTCAGCCAGGGTTTTGCACAAAGTACTGTATGGTTAATGTATCTGCAGATACACCCCATTAAAATAATATGACTTCATGTTTTATGTGCATAACAAATAGTGAAGAAGAAAATTCTGTTATTTTTTTTATCATCAGTATGTAGTTGCAGACACATTGCAAAGGAAAGGTTTAGCTATGGATGAGATAAAACCTGCATCTCTCATAGCTAGGTAAGAAGTTCCAAGAGATATGACTGACATACTTTTAATGTGCATAGACTATGAGACAAATTCAGCCCCCCACAACAGACAGCTGCGCCCAGACAAAGAGAATGGGAGAGGAGAGCCAGGGCCCTCACAGGGGAACACGACGACAAAGCAGAGGAAAAAAGACTTCCCAAGATCCTCCACTGTCCCCGATCCAGCAGAGAGGCACCAGAGGCCTGCACCGCCGCGCCATATCTCTCTTTTGGTGTAACTTGAACGCACGTCGGGCTCCATTAGCAGCGCACTTTTGGGGCCTGAGCTCGAGGGCTGAACGGCTGACTCCTGATGTCACGCTGAAGCTCCGAGTATTGAACACACACTACATACGAGACGAGGACGCTCGAGGCCACATCATTACTATTACCCGTCTCAACAAAACAGGAGAGAAAAGGGGGAAAAGAAAGAGCATGCTCAAAAGAGGGGAAGGCACACTAAAAAAGGGTTACAAAAAAGGGTTGAGTTGAGTTGAGGTAAACCTCCATCAATCCATCCTACATCACACACAAACTGTATACTGACTGCGATTGGCAGCAGAGAGGGATTCATTGAGATTTCCTTCTCATCTTGGTCTGGATATGGGTGTTGCGTTTCGTCGGCGACAACAGCACAAACGCTATCGACGCCAAGCTTTGTGTCCCTCCTCTGCAACCTGAGAGGACGGTGCCCGGGCTGCTTGGGGAGAGCCACCACAAAAGACGCTTTGTTTTCGCTCGGCAGAGGAAGAGGAGGAGAAAATAAAGGCAGCGTTTCAGAGAGAGGAGAGGTGAGGAGAGGAGAGAGGGTCGCTGCTATAGCTGCAGTGTGCTGTGGATGAGCCACCGTGACTGCATGTGGCCTCGTATCAGGGACATCTCCGGCTCGAGTGGGTAGAATGACAATGCAGCGTTTTTTAATTATTGTCTCGGTAGAGGACACGGAATTGTTAACAGGGATCAGATATTTTCTGAGAGCACGGCTCAGTCAGGTTCTGCGTTGCATCTCTGTGATGCTGTATGACATTGTTAAATGCACATTAAACGTGAGTTCAGTGTTGCTTTACATAAAGCTATCTTGTATTCATTCATACAGCATAAATGGCATTTTCCAATTTTTTGGACAAAGGTTTAGTGGGCCCATAGACCTCCTGCAGGGTGAAAGCACAAAGACCCCCTTCTGCGGTGGCCCCAGATGAAACCACTTATGACGGACAGGCCTCATCTGGTGAGTGGGGAGGCCGAGAGGGCGTAATGACTGTCAGACACATTGTTTGTTAGGGGGCATCCGAAGCTTGGAGGGCAAGGAAGGTCGCAGTTAGCCTGACGGCAACATTGCCAGCGCTGAGGCACTGCTGACAGGCACGGCAAAACTGCACACGCCTGAGTGACAGGCCAACAGCTCTGAGAATAGACCAAAAACACCCTTTAAGTCGGCTAAAAATAGAGTTAGGGGAGCAGGGGGGTTGTTGGTTAGAGTCTTTCTGTGTGGATTTTTTGTTGTTGTTTGTAAAGTTGGGCCCCCACAGTCATCTGAACTTTCTTGAATGGAACCGCCTGACATTTGTGAGCTTATTAAGTTTATCACCTCAAAATAGGAAAAAAGTTCCTACTGTATTAATGCTAATTTTTCAAGCTTGTTTTAAGTAAATAACAACGAGATGGAAAGGTTCATTTAGGTTAAGTGATATTTTTACAGTAGGCAGTTTTTCAAACTACAACTATTAAAAACAAGAAATTCTAGGGGGCTTTGATAGACCAACTTATCTTTTATAGCGATAAACCATGCCAGTCAACGCCTCGTTAATTGCTTGCTTTAAGTTGAGCCTGCTGTGCACAGTATGTGGGCTCACTGTATGTGCCTAAGGATGAGATTTTTCATAAAAACCCTTATAAAACCCACACGACCGAAGGTCAATTCCGATAAGCCAGTTGATAAAGGCCTCTTTTGCAGTGAGCAAGCCTTCAGTTAGGACCCTCTCCAGAGAAGAGCAAGACCCGGAGAAAATGAACATGTGTGGGACAAGTGGGATATAAGTATTATTGTGTGCTAAACCTTGACAGTACTGTACGTAGACCTGGATCTTCGTTTTTGAAAGTGAACAACAATCTGTGATCACCAGGGCAACAGGGAAGTGTAAAAGGCATTCCACAAGGTCACTGAGTGGCCTGTGGTTATTTTGAAGCATCCTTCACTGCTGTCAGGTTGGTTCATGATGGAACTTTAATCCAAATGGTTCCTTTACACACTCCCAACACACACATACACAAATGCATTTGGCCCAAAGAAGATCAGGAGATGGGAGAGTCAGAGCAGTGAAATGTGTTTACTGTCAGTCAAGCAGTGAAGTCATTCCAAGACAATCTAAGCCATGTGCCATGGGAAACAATCTGCCGAGAGAAAAAAAATCCCATAACAGGAATACACATTTTTAAGATTGAGACATACTACTGGGTTGTAATGTCCAGACAGCTTATAGCATGGCGATATGCTTTGCTTTTTCTTAGTACAGGTCAAGGTCAAACTTTTGCATCTTCCTTTTGTGTGATGGAAATGGTTTCAATCAAAACTGGCCACAACTCTAAATTCTTCCTCTAGTAGGACCAGTTGTGTGGAATACTCAGAAGCATACCCGACACATACAAACTAGCCCACTGAAGAACTTACCACCATTTCCAATTTAAAGACCCATAAATCTCCAGTCTTCTCAATTTCTCCACTGAATGACACCGAAACACAATCAATTTCTCGAGGCTTTGAAATCCTTACCGAACCAAATCGCACACCTTTCATATACTGACTGAAGCAGATTTAATAAGCAAAAGCAAATCCTCTAAAATGGCTTCTTTCGAGTTGTTGTGCTCTTTTGTTTAGTACACATTATGGGACATGGCACATAGGTTAATGTCTGTAGAGCAGTTGAAGTGAGAAAGGTTGTTTCTATAGGCAGCCTAATCCGCAATTATGAGATCAGGTTCTGCTCCTTGCTTCTCCTGTAATTATGCGCTGCCAAGTAAAACTCATCTTAATGAAGCACTGAAATCCATTCTTGCCATCCCCATAAATGTCAATGGATAGCTTATTTACCCAGGACGATTCACTCTCTTGCTCACTCTCTCTCTGTGTGTGTGTGTCTGCGCGCGCGAGTATGTGTGTCAAGTCAACAGAACTAAAAACAGACATTAATAAACTCTTACTAAAATGCAAACAACTTTAGCAGTCAAGAAATACCTTTCCATCCCCTCACAGTAAACCAATAGAAAATCATAACTCTATCCTCAAATATTGACTTTAATTGAATACTAATAGCCAGTAGGCCATTACCCACCACAGAGCCAGCTATAAACTTAAATTCTGATTTGGAACTAGCCTAAAAATAATCCCAGTGTTGTCCTCAGACTCAATAAAGCAATGCCAGTGATTGCACTGTGCACTCCGGCCATCGTTCAGCAGTGAGCTAATGACTAACGGGACTGCATTGCCCAAACAGGGCAGAAATGCAGCCAAGCTGCCAGGCCCGTAATGACGGCAATTCTCCATCCGAGCGCGGCCAAGGCGCCGCACACAGACTGACTGTCATTATTCAGATACCCACTCCAGTTGGGCTGCGGGGGTGGAGAGGGGAGGGGGGCTCACGGGATAACGAGAGGGAAATGAGCGCACCGATGTCACAGCCGATAACGATACGCTTGCACACATCAGCGCCGGGCAGCAGTGGCAGCAGCCGCCACAGACTCATTTGCTTCCACAGTGACAGCGTCCGACGCGGCCGCAGGGGGGAAACGCACCCGACTGAAGCATAAATAGGATTCAATTTTACAGTGCGGTGATGGTGCAAGGCAAGCAGTCACTCTTTCACAGGACCCACACACACACACACACACACATACACAAAACAACAAAAAGACTAGGCGATGCTTGACTGCACACTGTGAGACGAAGGAATGGCATCTTGCACACAATACCCGGGCAATATTGTGATTTGGCCATGAAAAGTTATTTATTTTGAATGATGGAACAAAAATCACACCTGTAGTCTTCGAGCTAAGGCTTATGTTCCCAACCACATCCCTTAGGCGAGGCCTAGCAGGGCTAAGACGTAAATCTGTACTGGCACTCCATAGCGCTTAGCCACCACCACATGAAGGCTATCTTATGTAGGCTAGTGAGGACCTTATGAGGAGACACTCAGCAGCGTCGGTGACAAATGTGCGGACCTAATCACGTCAGTATTTCTTTCCCGGCTCACTGTCACAAGACGGCACCTTTGAAATATGTACCTGTGACATTTGTTTGTATATCACTTGGCGCACCGGCATTAGACGCGGACGCTAGTTCCTTCTGGAGAGTTGTACTCTGTGCGTGCGGTTCAAGGATGAGACGTCGCAGTGATTCCATCAAGCTGCTGACAGCGCAGACGTTGACGACTGATGGGCTAGCAGTCATTAGCATAGGGAATGGCTGTCAGGGCACTTTTCCGTGTCAAGCTTCAATCGCTAATTAAACACAGCCATATGATTTATGAAGGCATGGACGCACGCACACACCCCCCCACACACACATGAGCGTCCATGTGGGCGGCGCGCGTGCGCGCGCACACACACACACACACGCACACATGTTTACGCACACTCACAAACATCCATGACAAGCCATGTGCACGTATTCACACTCTCACACAAATTTCCATTTATAGAAGAGTTACCTGAATAGAATTGCATTTGCCAAACAAAATGGCAAGATCTAAGTCTATTTTAACAATAAGAGATGAAGACTGTGTTAGGAAGGTGATCTGTATAAAGCTTCAAATTAGTATCCATCTCCTGGCATATTTCATAATTTGTTTTGTCCCTCCTTGTCTCCCCTCTAGATCGTGATATATTTAATCCAGTGAGCTCCAAATGACATGGTCATTAACTCTAGACTGACCTCGAGTTGGCCTTTTGTCTTATATGTCAAGCGTGTATTAATGAGGGAGATGTACTTGCATTTCAGTTTCCAAGAAAGGGAGAACGAGCGTGAGGCGGACATGCTGACAGAACTGTCCACACGGGTCCACTAAGGATGTGAACTTTGACCTGCGGACACCATAACTCAGCCGAAGACAAACTCCTGTGAATCACGTTGCAAGGGGGGACTTCTTAGAGAGGTCACATCGACAGAATCATATGTGATCATACAATAGGAATGGGCTTGGGAGGGGTGAGAAATGGATTTTACACTAGAAAAAAATACATTATACAGCTTTGTCACTGTGAAGTGTGAACCCATAGTAATTGCAGTGACCCCCCTCCCCAGTATCCTTGTGCACCTTCATACACACCCTCCCCACACTTTACATTCTCTCTTGCTTCCACACACACACACACACACACACACACACACACACACATACATACACACACACACACACACAGAGAGAGAAAGAGAGAGAGAGAGAGAGAGAGAGAGAGACATACTGTACAAGCCAAGAGCTGAAATCCTGTAGGGACCCCATTCTGTCTAAAGCACACTATTATACTAATGAAGAGTCTCCCTATATTTGAACAATTTACTGCTGTAGGTCAACAACAACGACCTATCTGCGCTGATCTCAGATCTGTGTTTTGTATGGAGCCATGACTCCTGCCAGTCGCACAGGCTCCATGGGTTACCTCAAAGGAAAGGAAGGAAGAAAGGATAGTGCAAGTGAATGAAAAAAAGAATGAATGAAAATCTGTTCACAGACAAAAGAAGTATTTTTCCCAAGCAGAAATGGCACTTCTGTCAGAGCTCTACTGTCATTAACCTGCTGCTCCCTTCTGGTTAAATGCAGACGCTCACAAAAAGATACATTCAGAGCTAAATTATAGAAGAGAGGAACAACTCTTCAAGTCTTTTGTGAGGTTTAAACCTTTTTGTTCAGAAAAACATACACATTTGTAGAAAGCAATAAAAGAACAAACGTCGGGCCCAGTCGACTGACAAACGGCCACCAGACTTTGAGAACTCTCGTTCTGAAGCTTAGAAAAGTTCACTGCAGTAAGTTCCTCGCCACAAAGTTCATGTTAAGGTGAAGAGGAGAGGCAGAGGCCTTGTCACCCGGTCAGATGGAGGTGTGTGACCATTAATAACTTCCACCTGAGGTCTGGATCTTCTTAATCACTCCAAAGTCGCTCTGACATCCATGATACACACCATGCAAAACATCTCCAGATGACACAGAGAGGAGCCTGCAGCTCTGCAAGCCAGCTTTGGGTAGGTGAGATCCCCTGAGAGTGAATTCCATGTCGGAGTTGGAATTGGAGTCATGGCTGAGACATGCATGCGATCATGGCACGTGCACACATACAATGTGCCGTGCAAGCCCAGGTCCCGAACAAATACAGGCCCAACCCTCCACATGCATGAAGTGCACACATGCGGTGGAACCCATGGAGAATTTTCATAGCTGAGGAATAATCTGGCATGCCTTTTGGAACCATATGGACTTACTTACAACGGGGCATAAACCAGTGTATACACGACAAGCATTTTGTATGAGCATACATACAGAGACACACAAACACACAAACACACATGGCCATGCACGCACACACACACACATACACAGATGGAGATGCAGACATGATGAAGATGAGCAAACCATCTGTCTTACCTGCTTTAAGTCCAGAGTGATGGTTACGTAATGGTAGTCCATACCATTCTTGATGCTGGGGCTCTGCCACCATCTGTTTGTCCCATCAATGGCATACTCAATTGGATGCCGCTCTGAGATATAGAGAACACGGTGAAATGACCAAATTGCTTAAGCGCTCTCATGCTGACTGAAGGGTCCTATCTGAAAAGGAATGGTTTCTCTCCCCCACAGCCGTAGGAGCCGTGTGAGTGTATTGAGCCTATAGGTTTGGCAGCACCACTGATACCAGCGGGATGATATGAAATGAGATGGGTTTAACTGAGATCTCTACTGAGAAGCTAATGCCACAAGTCATATTAATTGAAATATAAACTGTTCATTATATTATACTATATATCATTTACCATATCATTTGTTTACCTTTGTTTTTATTCATTTTGTTTATTCTGAAAAGAAAGGCCTGATAAGCAAGCAATTTCACTGAAACACATTTAAAAATTTAGCTAAGGCACAGGTAAAAGGTCCATCTAAAAATGAGTTAGCACCAAGATTCACCATCACAATGTTGAAGTTCATTGTGTGACCAGATCATTATGTGACCAGATTGTTAATTACATTTAATTTCCTCAATCAGGGAAAGAAAATTAAACCCAAGCTCTTAATTATTCATTTTCCTCTAATTCATGAGAGGAAAATTCATTTTCATTTGAACTATTCCCTGCTGCGGAATAGTCAAGTCTTCTCTTGCTCTATCATTTTCTTCACTCTCTCCCAAAGATGACTCTCTCAATTAGAAATGATGCTAATTATCTCACCTTCCCTCCTCCACACTTTTGTCAAAGGGCATTACTGTGCCACGACAACAGCGGGAAACATGACTCACACCACGACTTTGCAGCGCAGATGAGAACAAAAACATCTAATGTGCATCTTAATCCGCCTTTGGTGCCGTGCGAGAGTATAAAATGCCAAGACATTTGTAACAGCTTTTAGCTGATGGCTCGAAAACAGGTGGGGGTCTCCAAAGAGAGATGTTTCCCCAATGAGAGATTTTCCTCCACTTAACAAAAGAACTAGCACATCACAAGCCAATGAATGGGTTTAGACACACAACTCAATGATATTAAATAATAATAAAAAAGAAATATAAACAGAAAGCAACCTGATTTAAAGTAGATAGTCTAAGCGGAAAAGTGCAATGTGGCCACATAATTATACATCTCTCTTTCTCTCTCTCCCTTTTTCTCCCTCTCTTTATCTCTCTCCCTTTTTCTCCCTCGTTCTCTCTCTCACACACACACAAACTCTCTCTCTTTGCTGTCATTCCTCCTTTCATTCTATCCCTTTCCCATTGTCTGATTAGCATCCAAGGTGTGGACAGGTGTCATTTGCTCCCATCTGTTGTCCATCTGTCAATCTGCACGCTGCCTATCAGTGGACTGGTGCCGACACAGCAAATAGGAGTCATGCCTATCCATCTATCAGCTTCTTTGATTCTTTGTTTTGTCCTCCAAAAAAATGGCTGCCCAAGATAGTGGTGTGTGTGCTCTTGGAAATGGAAATAATGGACAAAGTGGGACTATGCTTGTGGCCACAATGTGCATGATAAGGGATTCATAGATGAACAGTGTCCATAGAGAGAGAGAGAGAGAGAGAGAGAGAGGGAGGGCCAAAGGGGCTGTGAGGGCCAGCTCAGCACATCCTCAAATCAGGCCGACAGACAGCAGGCTGCCAGATACAGATTGATTTTGGAGCACACAACCTTACCAGGGTAGCAGCATGGCAGCCTTTCATAATGAGGTAGCAAACGCATCCACACTGGCTCTCTGCAAAAAGGTTCTAGGTTTTTTTTTTTTGGGGGGGGCTTTTATCCACAAAAGGAGAGACGGATAGGCATGACTCCTATTTATTCTGTATATCACCGTTTTTCTATGTATTTGTGTGTGTCTGTGTGTGTGAAAGAGAGACACAGAGAGAGTGTGAGTGTGTGTGTGTGTGTGTGTGTGTGTGTGTGTGTGTGATTGTGTGTGTGTGTGTTGCTGCTGCAGACGCTCACCGAAGGCTCTGTCACTCCTGTGGTTACATATACGACACTGTGGGTTTCTGACAGGCTGGCCCGGGACATGCTCCACCAGTTTGCAGTACATCTCTGGCCCCTCCTGCCCGCACGTGGCGTTCGATGTTATGTCTGCCATAGAAGCCAGGTTTAACACCGCCGGAAACAAACCTGAGAGCAAAAAAAGCAAAAAGCCTCTCCATTAGAACCACATGGGATAGCTTATTTCAAATGCCATTATAGCAATGCCCGTTGTTTTACTTGCTGAATGGCAGCTATAATACATTTATTCTTGCAATAGTGATCACTTCGAATAACTCCAATATCACTCTGAAGTAGATAGCATGTGAAACAGTACACAAAACTTTATGAAATGTACATTAAATATAAAAATATTTTTAAAAGCTAGTGTACAGTACGTATCTGCAATACTTCTCCTGGAAAGTCAGGGCTACTAACCATCTCACAGAGCACTCTTCCTGTTTATAGGTAATTTATTAATATGTCATGAAATGTTTATAAATGTCCAATTTGTCAGAGAGTGTTTCATTTGGGAAAAAAGGACTGATGATGTGATATTTATGATTCACATGGTCTTTATTTGACATTTGCCATCAATATTTTGAAAACTTGATTCAAACTGTCCGCAATTGTAAACTGTTCAACAATTCACTCTTCTCCACTACGACTCACAGGAAAAGAATTGTTACTTGGCAGGAACGGCAACAGATAGTGTGAATATCACCTATTGATAAACTCACATATTCATTTCAGGGACACAAACATATACATAATCCACACAAAAAAGTAAAGTAGACATCCAGTCTAGTGTTTTTGGGAGAAAAATCTCCAAAATGTTGATTCAAATTTGCTTTTGTGTACCAGTCATGAAACCAAAACATGTACACCCACACATACCCAGAGAGACAGACAGACACACACAGAGACACACAGACACAGCTGTTTCAGATTTTGGTTTCCATGAAAGTCATATAACACCATAACAACAGCCATTATGTGGCACTTAAGAGAGAATGCAAATCAGTTAGCAAAGCCATGAAGGAGAGGAGAGGAGTGGGAGTCTGTGCAAACCCGTGTGTGTGTGTGTGTGTGTGTGTGTGTGTGTGTGTGTGTGTGTGTGTGTGTGTGTGTGTGTGTGTGTGTGTGTGTGTGTGAGTGAGGGTATGGGGGTAGGTATGCGCCCATGTTTTGTGAAGGAGCCGTGGGTCCCCTTAGCTTCGCCGCTGTGTGGGAACAGTGGATGTGAATCAAAGACCAAGCCCATGGCTCCGAAATGACTCCCAGCTGTTCCCCCAGATGTCCACGGCAAATGTACTGTGAAGAACATCTGAAAAGGCAAAGGGAAAGCAACAAAAAGCAAGACTGCAGAAAGTAAAGTTCTCTCTCTTTTCCGTTCCCTCTCCCATCTCTTTATCTCTCTCTCTTTCTCTCTCGCCTCTGTAAATGCGTACTTTAACTTCCTGACTGAAAAACTGAAGATTCTTCAATGTTAAAAGCAGCTCTGTCATACTAAGTAGGGAATAACTGCTAAGATGGGTCTGCCAATTCAGTGATGCCATTAATGAACACTGTCCAGTTCCATTTGCCTGAGAAGGTTCTTAGTCTCCTTGGTGGGAATTGCTTTCCAGCCGTTTGAGTCCAAAACTTGAGTCCTGAGTGGCCAGAGTAATGTTTCGGTGCGGGAAGATAAAAGTAATTCCGACTGATGGAGGAGAGCAATTGCTGCTCTCAGAGGAACAAGCATCACTAAAAAATCTTAACCAGATAATGCCAGAGGAGATTAAGAGGGCCAATGCAGAAAAATAACACAAGGCTCGCAGTTGCTCAAGTAGTTGAGGCTGTTACTCAAGTGAACCAAACCATGAAGACTTACTAAATCCACAGGAAGGACCTTTATCCCTTATGACAATCTTCTGTGAAAATACTGGACTAATTTACAAAATCCTCAGCATTTGTTTACTTGTATTGTCATGTTTATTCGAGTAGCTTCATTGGTGTAGCCGGCCGCTGCTCTGTTATGCTGACATCTCTGATCCGAGTTTCATAAACACTGACCTCTCCGTTTCTTTCCTGGTTATTTCCCTGAGTTGCACAGATTTTTCTTCTCTTCTATTTGCCTCCATACAAAATCAACTGGACAGGCAACCCAGAGAGGAGAGGCCACGGGGCATAAGCCTTTCATTATGTGAGATGTCTCTCTCTCTATCCTGCTCTCTCTCTCTCTCTCTCTCTCTCTCTCTACCATGCTCTCTCTCTCTCTATCCTGCTCTCTCTCTCTATCCTGCTCTCTCTCTGTATCCTGCTCTCTCTCTCTCTCTCATGCTCTCTCTCTCTCTATCATGCTCTCTCTCTCTATCCTGCTCTCTCTCTCTCTACCATGCTCTCTCTCTCTCTATCCTGCTCTCTCTCTCTCTCTCTATTATGCTCTCTCTCTCTCTGAGAAGTGCAGTATGGATGGCAATGCTTCATTCATTCCTCTCTGTGTGCCTCTCTCCCGTGTCAGATCAATACCACTGTTGATGCGGGGCCCGTTTATATGGTACCTTGTGCTGATACCTCATTCAGGTTGACAAAACTAATTATTGTTTCATGCCGCCTCTGCTCTGCTCTGCTCTGCTCTGCTCTGCGCTGCGCTGCTTCGTCCAGCCAGTCACGTTGTCTGCGGTCATCATTTCGGTGGTGTTCTGTTCCCATAAGGAGTCCAGTCCTGCACTGGCACGTCAACTAACGACTGCCCATCTCTCTCTCTCTCTCTCTCTCTCTCTCTCTGTCTTGTTTCTCTCTGTTTCTCTCTCTTCCTGTCTCCCTCAGTGTTCTTTCCTGTGCATTCAAAATGAAGGTCAGAATGGCAAACAGACATGGCGTGTCTGTCTCTCCAGAAAGCTTTCATTTATGGAGGGGAAGGTGAACAGTGTTCCAACAAAAGAGTGGTATGACTGCCTTGGTCACTTGCCTTGATTCAATAACATCTTAGAGAATGGTTTTCTCTGTAACATCTCCGGAAAAGAAATATCAGAGCATCCGAGAGCCTCATAACTTCACCACAGGCCAGACAGTGACCTCCACTCATTCTCATGGTGCCAGAACAACCAAAAACTGAACATGACGGCACCTCCTTTTTAAAATCCTAAAACCTGTAGATAGACCTTTGTCACTACGATTTGTTTCTGGAATTGTTCAGTTGCAAGTTTCTATTTGCCATAGTAGTTTCTCTGTTGCAGTCTCTGTGCAGTTGGACCATGTAATCCAGTTGACATGTGATGCCTGGCACTCCTGCAGCCCCATATCATCACACTCCCATCTCCCACCGCTATGTGTTATGCAATGTCTCTTGCACTATCTGACCTCTCACAGAATCTCACATTTTCAACCCATAGAGAACCCCTCTGCCAAGTCTGAAGCTTGCCCATCTGTTTCTCAAAGCTGCAGGGTTGCTGTGTTGTCATTTTGTGAAGAGGACGACCACTGTGGTTCTCATTCTATGCCTCCTGATCACTGGTGGTAGCCTGGCCCCACCCATACTAGATCTCCTTTCAGGGGGATACTAGTCTGGAACACGATAGTTCACTAGCGTTTCCCTCTGCCAAAAAAATGTCAGGCCAATCAGCGACGGGAAGGGATGACAAAACCCAAACTGCTTGTGATAAACTGTAGTAGCAAACATCAAAAATTGCAATTGGAAAAATGCAGAAATGTATTTACATTATTACATTACATTACATTTGGCTGACGCATTTTTAACCAAAGCGACTAACTACATGGTAAACAGTTTAAGTTTTAAAGCAATTCTCAACAATAATATTTACAGCAAAGGTAGGCCCACATACATTGTTTCCTGACTGCTTCCCAACTGTTTAATGTCAGTTTGTGAAGTTTAGGCAAAGTAAGAAGTAACATTAGGAATCTCTGATCAATGTGATTGGTTAGGCTGGACCAATGATTTCAAAGTTAACGTTATGTCTACACCCGTCACCATGCTAGTTTGTAATCCAGTCATGAGTGACCAGACTCTAATCACTATGTGAATGAGTCTTGCTTTTGTCAGGCTTCACTGGTGGTGCAACTGTGTTTCACGTGGTCATCAGTCTACATGTATTCATTTAGCAGACACTTTTATCCAAATCTGCTTACATGTGTTATATATGAAGTTTGGTTCTAAAAAGCTATATCTCCATTTAAAAAAAACATTAATAAGTCATGTTATTTAATTGTGTATTTCAAGTAATATCAATAAAATTGCAGTTTTGCTGTTTTGATTAAGTAAAGATAAATCAAATAACAATAACTACAAATTACAGTTCCACTGACATCACCTGGAAAACAAAATGTAAAAAAAAAAATTATGAAAATGAAATAAAATGGAGGATATAGCGTTTTGGAACCGAACTCTTCATATATACTGTATACTGTAATTATATTACAAGGGCCATTGTCCCCGGAGCCAGTTTGCCTTGCATAATGGTGGAAGACGGATATTGAACCCACAACTTTTCAGGCTACTGCATGCTAGCCCCACACCTTAGCCACTATGCTACCACCACCCCTTGTATCCTTTCCAACTTTCAAATCCTACGATGATGGTGATCATGATGCAGACATTCAGATCAACACAGCCCATAGGACCACAACTGAGAAAGTTTTGGTATTCCTACATGTAATTGTAGGAATGAACCCTACATGAACCCTGTTCATGCAATTAGGCTAAATGAAAAGTTCAGTCGTACTGGGTTTTCAGTGATCACAGGATTTCTAACTTATGCTCACTTCTGTTATGTATTGTAGATGTCAATATCATCAACATATATTCCCAGCACGTCCAAAATATTGAAGACAAACAAACAAAACAGAGCTAAAAACACACACACACACATACACACACACACACACACCCTTCCATGCTCCAGGCACATTTCATCAGTAAAATTATACTGTCGATTCCCATAAAACATAAAAGTGCCGTCCTTGAGGGATGCCTGCACATTTACACACACAGTTAACCCCAGTCGCTTGATGCCTCCCGAGGGGTCACACTGGAGGGAATTGATTGATATGGCAGCATTTATTTTTCATCTCGCTGGTATTCATCAAAGTCAGCGAGCCTGCTATGAGCGGTGTGTTATCTGCGCTCAATGCCAGAACTGTGAGACTGGACACTCAATCACTTCGGCCCGACAGGTCACAGTGTCACACGATGTCTGCAACTGGACGTGTGTGTGACAGAGTGTGCATGTGTGTGTGTGTGTGTGTGTGTGTGTGTGAGAGTGTGTATTTGTGTGTATGTGTGTGTGCTTGTGTCCATCTCATACGTCATCCCACTGGGGATCAATGTGTGCTTTACACCTGAGCTTTATCCCCACTGGGGAAGGTTAGACAACCACAGACCGAGGCGGAACTTGCCAAGACAGTCCGGCCATTATCTCTGAGACTGAGGCATAAACCCTTACAGCCCCCCCCCCACCCTCTGCAGCTAATGCATAATGTTGTGGTTCCACACTGTCAACCTTTATTTCCCTCCACCATACATTATTCAAACAGAAAATTAGACAGCCGGGACATGCATCAGGAAGCGGATAAAGCAGCACCTATGGTTTAATACCCACACAGAGGATAAATAATAAATGACAGGGGTTTATACTCCTGTATTGTAGCATGGGATGGGACACAGGTAGGGGCACAAAGTGATGGGTTTTTCTTTAGTGTAGCTCCCTTGGGAAACACAAGAACCTGCCGTGGGCTACCTGGCTATTACAACTGTATGTAAGGGATGAATCCTCTGATATCTTTGACAAATTCTGTTCGATTTTGAGGGCTATTAAGACCATGACCCAGTTGATGACACAGCCGATTCTTTTCTAAAAAAAATGATCAGGATATATTCTGTTCTATGTCATATATACACATAAATACCACATTCTGTCAAATATTTCATGAGATATGTGTGACTGTGGCTTCAGGTTATAACATGGATCTACTATCTGTACACATGCATGACTAACTACTTATACTAATACACACAACTCTAATCTAATCAAAGTTATTACTGTATTAACAGTGTCTGGTGATGTCTACCCCAGAAATCCTAACAGATCTTGCTAAGTGTACCCTGAGGCAACCGCAGGATTGTCCCTCCTTGCCCACCTACCCTCCAGGGCCTTTTGCTTGCCGTAATGTGCAAATAGCAATGTGTTAAAAAAAAGTCTAATTACAACGAAAGCCTATGCTGTTAAAAGTGTAATGACTATACTCACACACACACACACACACACACACACACACACACACTCACACACACTCACACACACACACACACACACACACACTCACACTCACACACACTCACACATCTGCCCGGGTGTGAGGCTTTGCCCCGTCTTGTTACTATTCCCTCACCCCTGTCTCGGCGGATCCTGGGCCATAATGAGAAATGAAGCCTGTTCGTCATGTGCCACGACGAGCAATTATGAACCTGTTAAGTCCAGTGTAATGCAATCGGGGCGGCGTGGGGGAGGCCTGCCACGGCTGACAAGAACCCTTTTAAAAGACACAACACACGGTCGCCCCTAGTAACTACATGTGTGCAGTGAGAGCCACTCAGAAAATGAATGACTTCCTTAATAGAGGATAATTGCACTTGGATGAGATTTTTTTCTCTCTGTCTTTTTCTTCCTGTTCTTCTCTCCTGTCTTTCTCCTTCTCTCCCTCCCCCTTTCTTTCTCTCTCTCTCCCCTCTTCTCTTCTTCTCCGCTTCTCATTTTGCAATCAATCCTTCATTAGGATGTTAAAGAGCAGGGAGGGTTTTGGCTATCTGTTGCTTTTGGACTTGGGTTCAGAGACACACTTCCAGTAATAAAGGAGGGGGAAGCATGTCGGCTCCTTCCAGAACCTCCCACGGCACAGGATGTTTAAACAGTCTTATTCGCTTCCTGTGTGTCCCCAAACTGTCTGGCATCACACTCAGAGATTTCTAGAGGACCGTCGTAATCAGAGAACAATCATGCTCATTATATTCACACTAAGAGAATAGTCAGATAAAACAACATGAACACAAAATGACAAGAGATGAGTAATCAATCATAAGTGAGAAAAATCAATGCTTTGTCCTAGTTGTGATGCTTCTAGACCTCTATGGGAGTCTCATTAATGGTTGAGGGTATTATATTATGTGGTCAGATGAGAAAATAAATAAATAACCAGATAGATAAATAAAATTAATAAATAAAAGCCCCCCTTGGTTGTGATTTATGAGGCTGTGTTGAAAGCTCATCATGCTTTAAGTCTGCTGGTTGGCCATTAGCGTGTAATGACCCATCTTTTTATTTTAGGACCAGGGATAAACACCAGACTCTCACCCACAGGAGGATCAAACTTGGACATTTTTGTGAGGTCTGAGACTGAGACGGATCAATTTCAGATTAGATTTCTTTCCCCCTGCCTAAATATCTTTTTTAACACCATTATTTTAAGACTACCATAAAAGACAGGTCGTTATAAGCCCACATTTCAAACCCATTCATATCCCCCTGACTAGGCTTGGGTATCGAATATCGAGTATTGGTTGGAACCGGGACTATCTTTGCGATTTTCCCGGAATCGTTCAAAAGTTTAAATTTCGATTCCTACTTTCGATTCCCAGTCTGCCGACAGAAAGAAGAAACGGCTGAACACCAACGAAGAAGCGCATAGTTAATAGAATTAAAATTCATGGAGAAGGTCAGACTATTTCATTCAGAAAGCAGGGTTCCCGCTGATCCTTAAAAAGTCTTAAATAGGCTACAACTGAATTTTCGAAAGAGAGGTATTACATGTGCGTATGGGACCGCCAGCGAGTGCAAGAGAGCGAGTGATGTCTCCATCCAGTTTCGTGTATTTAAAACGCAATTGTATAAGTGATAGGCTATTAGGCTACGGGAGGAAGTGTAGTGGTTGCAGAGTGAAGATGTTTTTCACGGGTTTGGTTAAAGGTGTGAAAACGGTAATAATACAGTAGGCCTATGTACAAAATAATATGCCTGGCGTTTTCGTGGTGTAGCTGAGGCCTGAGAGATAGACAGGGTAGCTTACGTGGAATGAGGGAGCCTACGGTAGAATGAGCGGGAGAAAGAGTTGGTAAGCCAGTTAGCGATAGGTTGGCCATATGTTCGAATTTAGGACGGACATATGGATTTTAAAAGCCCTGTCCGGCGTCCGGCGCAGCCTCAAGCCGGACGTTTATTTGCTCTCCTTTTTGGAGTTGCGCTTGGCATCTAAAGTCTTTGCTCGGACGCAGCATCGTTTCACAAACTATGGACGCGAAGACTGCTGGTGAAATTATGTGCAGTGCTTCGCAATCAGGAGGAAATACTGTATACCGGTATGTTAAGTTGATCTGTTTGCATCTTTCCAGCGTGTGTTGCTGGCCTAGCCTAGGGAAGAAAATATCTGTCTAAGTTATAATAGCCTACCTGTAATATCTGCCAGCAGCTTGCTTGCCAGCGTTTCCCAGTAGGCTAACTTAGGCCTACTTAGCAAAAGTTGTGAAATATAACCGCATATGTTTTGAATGTCGGCGACTGCTACATAAAAATACGTGCGTTCATAATACGTGCGTGCTTGAGATGAAACCAGCAGTTTTCAGCAGGATCATGCTAGGAGGACCTGTCTCTTAATTAATTTAAAACAAGTAAATGGTTTTACAATGTTTCAGTCAAGCTTTGGTTGGTTTAGATACAACTGGTATGCAAAATGTAAAGTAGTGGATTAACTTTAATTTGCTGTGCTGCATATTGGACAATAGATGCACATAGTAAATTATATAAAGTAGGCTTATTAAAATATGTAAATAGCTTAGTTAACTTTGAAAAAAATATTTAAGGGAATCCAGTCCAGTGCACATGCCTTTGGCAAGTAGCCCTAGGCTACTACAGACACAGGTGAAGAACAGCCTCAGCAGTAAGCAAAACCAAATATGTACAGTACAGCCAGCTTCAAAAGCAAACAGTCCAGACCCTAAAATTGGGCATTTATAGCTGTGAAGGTAATTCACACACAATTATTTTCTTTCGCCAAAATATTTTTGGTAACTTCTGTAGACATCCAAAATGGGGTGGGGGTTAAAATTAGTAGGAAAAAAAAACTATTGCATTAAACAGTCTTGTATATCTTTTTGCCGTGGTATAGTCTTAATTTTCATTTAGATGTCTTGAAAAGGTCTTAAAAGTCTTTAAATTTGCACTTGGAAAATGTGCAGATACCCTGAGAAAGACCGTTGGTTAGCTAGCTCATTTAAAATATCCTAAACTTTTTTTGACCCTGCCTTTAAAAAAAATCGGAATCGAGAATCGTTAGGAACCGGAATCGAAATAAGAAATCGGAATTGGAATCGGAATCGTTCAAATTGAAACGATACCCAACCCTACCCCTGACTATCCAACCACAAACTCTTCGCTTCAGATATTTTTAGATTCTCTTTTCTCTCCCTCCCAAACTGAGTGAATAAAAAAAACAACATGGTTGAAACAAGCCCCCCTTATGAAATAAATAAATAAATCAGCCAGGCTGGGAAAGGGAACCAAGTTTGTCTGTCCCACATCTCTAACACCCACCACCCCCAAAACACACACACACACACACATCTTTGCAGATCAGCAGCTCTGTTAAGCTTCTGCTGCCCCTGCCCCCCCCCCCCCCCAACACCCACATACACCACCACATCACTACCCAACTCCCACCCCCACCGTGATACCCCTCCTCTGTGATACCCCTCCTCTATGATACCCCTCCTCTATGATACCCCTTCTCTGTGATACCTATCTTCTGAGCCTTCAGTCAGCATTTGATTTCCTGCCAAGAACAAAGCGCAGCCACCTGATCTGGGCTCCATCAAAGTCAAGGTTGTGCCTTAACACAATCTGAACATCAATCGACACCTCGGCGAGGCTAGTAAATAAACAGTTGTACCTCTCGGCGCCGCAACACGGTGAATGAATGGCAACCAATCTGCGCTGACAAAAGATTGGGATATCAGACTACTACCGAGGTGAAAAGTAAAGTCTCTTTGATCAACTTTTAAAAGATAAGCGGTGAAAGTTCTCCTTAGAAGGTAGCACGTGGTTTTGTTTTTAAAAATCTCTGTATGAGCTTTCATGTGGGTATGTTGTTCTGCGTGCATGTGTTCGGGTCAGTTGAGCGTGGATATTAAAAAATCTGCCTTATGTGTAGTAAAAAAAACATCTGCATACCTCTGGCAAACTCTGCAAAAAGCATTCCCTTTCCCTTCGTTAGGAAGTAGAGCTATAGTTATTTCACCTACATCACTGCTACTACTTAAACTCTGCTTGTGCAACAACACATACAGATGTTTTGAACAATGTGTGAATGACCTGTGTCAGACCCAACAAAACAAAAGTAAACAATGGAAGTGAGACAAAATTGCAGAAGTTTACGAGGCTATCGCAAAGCATCCGAGACCTAGACATAATATTTTCCAGCAGGGGATCACTGGCCAACCTCAGACTTGTAAACAGGAAAGCACTGAGTATAAAACTTAATTCTTGAAAAACACAAGCCATACACAAACTGTCTAGACAGGGCTTTTGGAGAAAGATTTTTTTTCACTGATTGTATCTAAACAAATAAGCAAATCACACACACACACACACACACACACACACACACACACACACACACACACACACACACACACACACACACAAACACTCTCACAAAACTGGATACAAACACATGCACACGTGTTCTAAACACAGACATATCCACACATACCTACACATATTTTAAACAAACAAAACTACAGTCAAACACATACCCATATGCACTTAACACAAACATATTATGTGTGTATAGTACACACACACACACACACACACACACACACACACACGCACGCACGCACGCACACACACACACACGTTTTATTTGCCTTAACTCTAAACAAGGATTTTATGGAAAAACACAGATGTCACTCCATATAGCCAACAACTCGACGTGCAGCTGCATTCAAGATGCAGCCAACGATTACCAGCCAAGAAAATATTCATACCCTCTGTAAGTGCAGCTTTTAATCAATACTCCCCTACAAACTGAGCAAAATAGTACAATTACATTGCTTAGGTTATGTCATATTTCATATTTATTTATAATGAAAATGGGTTTGTCATCCTGAAATGGACCCTTTATTTGTCTTACCAAACAGCCACTGGGTTGACAATGTGATAGAAACTCACTTTCATATTATTTCAATCGGTAAGCCAGGGGTGAGTCGGGGGTGAAAAAGCACGGTGGGTTATTTATGCGGAGACATAAATAAGTGTTTGGAGTGCCAGGCAAATAAAGAATTCCATTTGATCAATCCATATAAAAATTACAAAAGCAGACATCCATGTGAAGTAGTCTTATTCACTTATAATATTCTCTGAATTGAATGCTCCACTCAAAAACTCAAACTCACACTGCTTATCAATTTTCAGTCAACATGTTTTTCTCCTCTGACCAGATTCAGCATAAAGCAGGCTGTATTTCCTCAGCAGACCTGCACGTATGGGTGTGAGGTCGGGGTCTAATACATTCACTGCTAAATTAAAGATGCTTTCATGAATTCAGAATTTTTGGGAAAGAAAACAGACTGTATAACAGACGAATACACCCAAGGCTTAATGGCCAATCTCCTAGTAAGAATTGATGAGTGGTGTGTGTGTGTGTGAGAGGGAGAGGGAGAGAGAGAGAGAGAGAGAGAGAGAGAGAGAGAGAGAGAGAGAGAGAGAGAGAGAGAGAGAGAGAGACAGTGAGCAATGAGTGTGTGTGTGTGTGCGTGTGTGTAAAATATCAACAGGGACACACTAAAACCAAGAGAAGATCTCCCATCTATTCCCCTCAGTATCTTTCCCATGGGAATACAGATGTAAATGCATTTCCCAAACAACAGCTAACTGTGTGCAACAGTCCCTCTGAAAAAGTAGTACATCTGCTTTCTACAGAGGAGGCAACAGTTAAAAAAGCAAGCAAATGCCGTTTGTGACAGAAGTTCCAGGGAAACTAAGTCAAGTGCATTATGGGTAACCTCCTCCTTCTTTCACCTCCTGTAGGGAATGTCGGCCTTCTCTAAGATCTTTTCATTTTCCTCCCATACTCCTCAGCATCCTCTTCCTCTTCACCATTTGTAGATTTGTATGTATGTAGGGCAGTGTTCTGCAGGGATTTCTAAACCGATCTTCCTGAAGCATCCAGCAGCATAAGTATAACTTACCGAAGCAATTACACAATAAAAGTCTGCAGTTACATACACCCATTCAACCTCGCAAGGCAATCATAACATATAAGGATTCCTTTTGACCACAACATACACAGCAATTTTCCTCCCCAATTCTCAACAACATGCATGTTTCTGAAACATGGCAATAACACCGAATAGGATTCGCTTGACTCTTGGATGGGGTACTGATGGCACAGACGAGCAGTCGTTAAGTCTGACACGAGCACCCCAGCCCCACCCCATCCCACCTCACCTCGGCAGGCAATCTGGCTGATTTAGTGGAGGGTAAATCAGGCCGGGGTAAATCTGTGGCTCGGTGGCCCGTGATCTCCCCACCACCACCAATCCCCCTTCCTCCCCGATCAGTGATTTATCGCGACAACGGCTCTCCGCTTCATAAGGAACCGAGGACTGCTTTCCCAGAGAGCTCCACACGGCTTCCTTGCTCCGGTACGTCCAAGGCCAACACAAACGCTCCTTGTCGCTGTTATGTGTCTATATAGGGAAGCTGGGATATTTCCCTCACAGCTGATTTATGCCAATCGGAAGAAAAAAAAAAACCTGCACTTTCTGTGACTTCAGATGTAAAGATGTTCAGTGATACATTACTGGTGCTAATGTTTCTTTCAACAGGAAGTCGGTCTTCTTGACTGAGGTTTCAATAGAAACACCACTAAAATCTGTTCTGTATATCATGTAGTGTATTTCAAATAGACTGAAACTATTTAAACGGAAAGAAACATGTCAGACTCTTAATTACACATTACTCTGCATTACACAAAAACTTGTATTCAAAGGCAAATGATCCAGGAACAGATTGTTTCCGTAGATAGCCCAATGTTTCTAATGCAAAACATCTGCTTTGATTTTGTGTTTCATTGCAGAGACGGATGAATGTGATTCATGTTTTAATGGTGCAGGGTGTAAAACACACACACATCCACACACACACACACATACACACACACACACACATTCACACACACACACACTAAAACTCATTCATTACCTCTTTGATGGTCCACAAAGATACACAAAGATATGTGCACAAAGATACTGTATGACATACATACACAATTTACACAAAATACACAATTAAAAAAAATGGGGGGGGGGGGGGCGGTTCTAGCAACTGTCTATACCACATTTGTTCCCAACTGCCCACAGGGACCTGAGGATTTGAGTCCAACTTGAGTCCAAATCATTGGACTCAATCTCCCAATATCTCTCTCCCACTCACTTCCTGTCATGCTCCTCACTGTCCTGTGAGGCTAGAAAGTCCAAAAGTATACTTAACAATGGTTGAACACATAATCACCTTCTAACCTAGACAGACATCAACTCTCTTTTTTCCCTCTCTCTCTTTTCTCCCTCTCTCTCTCTCTCTCAAACACACACACACACACACACACACACACACACACACACCACCTACTGCCTCAGTGTGAACTCACAGAAGCCATATCAGTGTAATATCCTCCTGCGCTCCAGCCTGAGAAACTCATTTCCCTCTGACCATTTAACAGCACCTCTCGGACGGAGACTAAGAGTGCTGCCGGCGCCATAAAACTCCGGTTTAACTACGCGCACCCAGCCCACCGTGCTCCTGCGCCGCAGCCTCCCCAATCATACATCCTAACACGGCTCTTTAACATACCTGGATGGGTCTGGATGGGGACTGAGACTTTTATTTTTTCTGTCGTCACTCGTATTTAAGTGGCGCCTATCATTCATGCAAGAGTGCGTTTCATACAACCATGATGAAAAAGGTTACACTGTGATACCTTCCAGTATGCTCTCTGTTGGAGCCATAGCCCCCCCCCCCCCCCTTGAAAATACAAGGGTCGTTTTAGATGTTGATAACCATGGTGACAGACTCTGGGGGCCAGAGGTCGACGCCTCTGAGGGAACACCTGCTGAGGTACCTCTGGATGATCGGCCCACGCCTGCAGGGGTGTCGGCGAACACGCAGCTGTCCAAACGAGGACCGGAATGTGTAAGAATGTGCCCTGCCTGTCACCCTGGTTACCAGGGGCTTCTGACTGGGCAAATAAATACCGTGAGCTGAGAAAGCATCCCTGGACCCTCAACACACACACACACACACACACACACACACTTCCAATACACCCACAGGAGACAGAAGAGGGACGCGCTCCTAGTTCCCTGCAAGTTCTAAAAGTATCCGCACTGTAAAATCGTTCATGACAGAGAGAGTAAAATTGAAATGAAAGACTCTGGGTCAGCTTACACCCACAGGTCACTGTGTTCTTACTCTTGAAACATGGGACTATTCATCTTTCTCTCCCCTCTCCCTCTGTGTGTGTGTGTGTGTGTGTGTGTGTGTGTGTGTGTGTGTGTGTGTGTGTGTGTGTGTGTGTGTGTGTGTGTGTGTGTGTGACTGTGTATGATTGTGTGTGTGTGTGTGTGTATGGATGGGTGGGTGTATATGGTGTGTGCGAGCTAACGTCTTTCCCAGATCCAGGGACAGAGCTCCAGGGAGGACGTTCTCCTCATACTCTACATACATTCAGTACCCCCACATTCATTCTGGCAGCCTGTGTGTGTGTGTGTGTGTATGTGTGTCTGTGTCTGCACTTTAAAAGTATTCTGATTCCACCTATTGAGTTTATAGCCAGTGTTGAAAATATATCCATCTATGTCCATCACTAAAAGGTGTCTGAACAATCTGGGAACTCTTCAACAGCACCAGCTGTTTCAAAACAGACTTGGACACACTGACAAACGTTGTATCACGGCTATTTGTGAATGGTGAGAGCTATTGAAGACACTATTTGGTATTAAATGAGGGAACCTTGACTGACCCTCCCTTTGGTGTTTGATAACTGAAAAACAGCAGCTGGTCTCAGACCACAACAGACTGGACTCCTGATGCAAACCCCTGACCGAGTCCAAGGGTCAGCTCCTCTTTGGGTACTTCAGTACTCCGTCCTCCCTCCCTGCCTGAGTGAATCCTCTCATGGCCTGATTGACTAAAACAGCCCTCCCAACTTCTCTCCCCATCTCCCCAGCACTCCACTCTGGCAACTCGCAACTCCTGTCCTTCTGATGTAAATCAAAACAATTCGATCACTTCAGCAAGCAGCTCGATCGATGCAGCACAGGACACCCTCGCTCTCACCAAAAAAAAAACCTTGGCGTCGAGAGCGAACGCGGTGTTCTTCCTGCGGGTCGGAGTTCCTCCTCCCTCTCCAACTGTCCTCTCTCCCAGGAGTCGCATGCTCACCCATCTGCATTGTCAATTACGCCAGCAGCCTCGAAGCCCCGAGAATGTTGTTATTTCCTTTGATTGCGGCCAGTAAAAAACAAAAAAGTTTGTGAGGAGGGGTCTCCAGGAGGATGATTCACCGGGTGCTGTTCTCTGATTAGAAACTGTCTGGACACACGTCAGTACACGTACACGAATCCTGAATGTGGCTGGACGCAAGCTTGGCGTGGTCTGTTTACTGAGAAACAGGCTGAAGAGGGCTAGAGTGCAGCACATGTTTTTGTTCAGATGTTCCTGCAAGGTCTGCACACAGCTGGAGCAGACTGAAGCTGATACCTCAAGCAAAATTGAATACATGAATTATGTAGTTTAAAAAAACCTGAGATAGGACCTTCAATAAAATGGAAGATACTAAACTTTTTTAATTTCGGAGAAAATTCACCAATTCAATCACCAATTTTTGAGAAACAGCTTTTTATTTCAGAAAAAAATCTGCGAAAGTAAAGTAAAATCCAGTTGCCTTCTTCTTCTTTAGCACATATTTTGCAAGTAATGAAATCTACCCAGATACAACTACAACAATGGCAGCCTACTTGTCGGCAGTGTATTCTAATGGGATGCTATCATGCCATTAGTTGATGAATCTGGTGGTTAATTAGGTCTTTTTCTAGTAATTTACTATTTACATGTGAGTTTCATTAGCTGGGGCCTGAGTTACGCTGACTTTAATGGATTGGGAAGTATTTCTTAGATGAGTTTCAGATTAAAGAAACCCACATCGTCATTTAATAATCTACACAGAGTGACAGATTGCTTTCTGTCACTTAGCGGTTGTTTCATCCCTTCCAACACAAAGCATTTAATTCTGATTAAAAGACTTCAGAGTCAAACAGGAAGCAAGCTTGAAAGGACCTTGTTTTGAAAGTGATGCTTGCAGACAAAGCACCACTTTCATCAGTAGATATTTATAGCTATTCTACATCAGCCTAACTGCTTACTGCTTATGAGAGCATTATTAGAACAATAAATACAATACCCTTTACTAATTAATGACCATAACGGTAGATGGTCCTCTATTCTTTGACAATCAACAATACAAATATTCTCTCTGTCTGTCATCCACTGCTGCAACATGGGGGAGATTAAATGTTGTGGTGTTCAAGAACACAGAGTTCTGTCTCACCCATCATGCGCAAGTGCAAAGTCATGCCATTGACAAACTTGTAATGATCGTGCTTGTTTTATTTTCTCCCTCCAACGTTTCATTATCTTGGCAAACATTCTCCACCAATATTTATGGGGGAAACTTCACAGATGTACAACTCAAGAATTATTACAAGGCCAGAAAATGTAATGCAATAAAGGAATGGACCTGATATAGTGCAATATCTTACCTAATGGAAGGCATCGTTAAATACATAAGAGGACATTTTTGTATTGAATTGGCTGGCAGGGGGAAAATTCAGCAGAGGGTCCTTCCGCCTATTGGAAAATTAAAACCCAGGGAGAATGGGGCCCCACGGTGCAATGCATGTTATAAATATGTTAAAGGGCCATTCCACTTGTCCAGGCGCTATTTGTTTCCAATGAATCAGAGCAAAGCACCTCCAACAGACTTCTCAATAACGCCTTATTTGCTGGTACAGCACTATGGGTAATGTGAAACAAATGGAAATCGGATGCCAGCACGCCCCCGAGGAGAGAACTGGCTGGCGTACTGGGTCACCGTTCTGCAGCGCACCGCACAAGGGGAGGCCAAATGGCCATTTGTCTAGGTACCTGACAGCAGGGTTTAGTTCCCCACACACAGGCAGAAATGCTATGATGAACCTCCAGCTACAGAGAAAATGGAAAACTTTGTGTGTGTGTTTGGACTTTGGAGATGATCCTAGAGTTCACAGAACCTTTCAGTTCCAACTTGGTGAAAAATATGGGAGAAAGTACTCAAAGGATATTTATACTTACATAATAATTCTATAACAACACCTTCAGTGATAACTTACTATAGATGTCCCAGGTATATTTTTATCCAAAGAATATGAAAGAAAGACAAAAAGGAGATATGTAGGAAGCGGATAAAAAAAGCATCTCATCACCTAACGCAAACACAGACCTTATTTGTCTGAGTTTGTTTGTGTTTTGCCAGTATGTTTACCAAACTCCGAATGTGCCACATGCATTGATTTTCTTGAGCCTGTGGTCTGTATGTGTCTTCCCTCACATCACTATTGATCAGCTGCACTGTCTGTCATATTATATCAATCTTTGCACAGCACAGAATTTCCCTCTCCACACACTCTCGACGTTGGGCAGTTGCTGACGTCCCTTCTGTTCAAGAAGGCGGCGGAAGTTCATGTTTCGGAGCTGTGAGTGGGCAGCCGAACACCCAGGTGGACAGATGAGACGCCTCACAGTGACATGACGTGACAAGGGCGACAAATGATCTGGGAATGATCCTGATTCAGTCAGACTCTGTAACGCTGTGATTAACGCAGTAAACGGCTTGCAGAGAAAGATAAACACCCATTCGCGCACATTTCATGAGAATTTTCTATCTTGGAACACAATTGGATCTGTTACACAAGAGCATGAAAAAAGTAACACGCGGCAGTAAATGTCATCATGCCAGATCCGTCATATTTTAAAGAATCATGCTTCAAAAAATTGCATTTAATTCAGGTTAATAGCATCACTCTCTGAAAATGTTAATGGACGCTATGTAACATCTTGTGGCTGGAAGAAAGATTTGTAATTCCCCTCCTCTGCCCGGAGGGCATTGATACCATCCAACAAGAAACACTTTCCATCTTTAATGGCTCTATTGTGCTCAGTGCTGTTGAGGGCGTTCGATGTGACATGTCTGAGCGAGAAAATGCGCTCTTCCACGCTCATGAACTGTGCAAGACACCGTGTCTTTGTTTGGCTTAAAACCATATCCCTTGAACAGTGAATATTGACTTCCAGAATAGAACAGTAATGAACAGTAAAGAATGAAAGGGATGAAGACTGAAAGAAAGAAAAAAGAAAGAGAGAAAGAAAGAAAGAAAGAAAGAAAGAAAGAAAGAAAGAAGGAAAGACTTGCGAAGTGAAGGAGTGAGTTGTGGGCGACATTTGAAAGGTCCTGTTGTTCACCAAACATATTTCCCATGTCTCTCAGTATGTGACAACAGAGTTCTTTGAATGTTGTGCAATGTTCAAGGGAATGAACGATGAAAATAATGTTCCAAAAATGTCCATTTAATGTTCTCTCAGATGGGGTGCATTGATGCTTTCTGTACAGCACTGTGAAAGAAATACTATTTCCGATTAATGTTATTGATTACAACCATATTGCCTTGGTGACATTGTAAAACCATCTCAAGAAAAAAAACAAGCTGAATATGATCTAAGAGCAGAGATTCCCCTACACGTACAGTCCCAACCCAGGCCACTACAAGAGAACAGAATTTTTCTCCAGAACATATAATGTCATGTCCATACACTCCAGCTAGATTCAGACTGATTCTGATGTGTCTTTTTTCTCACTGATGCTCTTGACACACACAACCATTAGCGAACACTCACACCACCCCTATCAAGCGTGGCCACATCAGGACCACTGAAATGCCACCCTTAAATAATTCATAGACCAATCAAAGACTTGTACCAAAGAATCCCCTTGTCATCTGACATTAGAGCTGGAACCGGATTGGACGGAAATATTCAGCATCCGACACACAGAGACAGAGGCATTCATATTTGTTTTGCCCCTGGTCCTTAACATTTGCTTTGTGGTTGGCTAGCGCTGTGTGCCTTACCCATAACATTTGTAATGCAGAGTGAAATGCCTGACCCAATATAATAAGCATTTTCCTCGACCCTGCTAACTCCTAAGCCAACAACAGTGGCCATGTCCCATATATCATGGCAGGCATTATGAATTCTATCCCATTTTCCAGGAAAATAAATAATGGGCTGTGCTTTCGTTGTGCATGGCTTCATGCCTCACTGGAGTAATGTGGTATAGACAGAGTTTCTTTGAATCTCTCTAGAAACAGATCTTAATACACATGCAATTTGCATATGCATGATTGCAACAAAGACATAAAGTTGATGGGGTCAAGTTATCCAAATTTGATATAAGGATACCATCATAACCATGATTTGGCACTTGCGACTCCCAGTCAGTATCTCATGGATGCATTCAGTATGAAAAAGCGCTTCAAGCCCATAAGTTGCGCTTCAAGTCCATAATTTGCATCAAGGGGACATCTACACATCCGTACTCTTCCACAAGCAGCATAGTATCCACTCACACTCATGTGATGTACATATGGCATTGACCTATAGAATAGACAGACTAAGAGAGGCAAAAGGAAGTCAGGGAAGGAAAGTGAACTGAAACATAACCCTGGGCCTCTCCTCCCAACCATGACCCTTGCCACCGGTCTGGTCCAAAGAAAACAGTGCTAAAATATGAGTATAGCAAGAAGCCAGGTCACATTCCACTGGTCCCTGAGCGTGGCATTGGTTGACTGAAACTGACAGTAAAACGTCGGCACGCGGTAGGGGATACAGGAAGCTGACTCTCAAGAGCATCATAAAGGGTAGGATGGGGAGAAGCAGAGAGAGACAGAGGGAGAGAGAGAGGGGTGGGGGAATGGGAGGATGGTGTGTAGTAGAAAAGGAGGTAAAGAAAGAAAGAAAGAAAGAAAGAAAGAAAGAAAGAAAGTAAGAAAGAAAGAATAAGCCATCACAAACCAGGATGGAGAAAAGGAGAGAGACAGAGAGAGGGGGGGGTGGTGTGTAGTAGAAAAGGAGGTAAGGAAAGAAAGACAGACAGAAAGAAAGACAGAAAGAAAAAAAAGAAAGAATAAGCAGGGGGAATAAGAGAGGGGGGAGATGGTGTGTAGTAAAGGAGGTAACAAAGGAGGTAAGAAAAGACAGAAAGACAGGAAGACAGACAGAAAGAAAGAAAGACAGAAATAAATAAATAAAGAAAGAAAGAAAGAAAGAAAGAGCAAGAGTGAGCCATCAGAAACCAGGGGGTCAGGACAAGGCTCTAGGAAAACATGCACCCCATTGGCTGCCACAACGTGTCTGACACCACTCTGCGGACCTCCTCCGGGTCCCAGATGGCCTCTCACTGACCACAGCATGTCGCCCGAGTCAGGAGGTTAGGCTTCAGGGTCCAGCCCCCTAAGACAATATGGCCTCCATCAGAGCACTTCATATTGTCTTGGAAGAGCAGCTCACACAAAGCAAACTTCTAGCACTGACAGTGCCAGTCATATATAACTGAATAACTTTTCCATGTATTACATAAATGTTCATATTATGCTCAAGAAACAATGAATAGCTACTAAATTAATGATGCAATCAACTTGGCCTATCTGGCACCAAACAAGACTACAATGACGGACGTAATAGGTGGGTTTTAACACTGCTGCTTGAATTAGAATCCTGGCCACAACGAGGACATGCCTGCACAGGGTCATGATTCTATTTTTCTTCTCTTTGTTATTTGTTCCCTGCTTTGTGCCGTAATGTTCTAAAATGTTTTGTTCTCACACAAATGTGTGCAGACAGCCATTTATGTTTCTGAAAAACACCACAATTTTGTACGATTGCTAAAAGAGCCCATCAATTTATCAAATCATACTCTTAGCATCTTTTCATCAGTATTGACGAGGATATAGTCAGACTTGTTCTGGCTCCACTGTCTATTGCAGCAGCAGCAGAATTAAGTATTGATTTTCTCCTCTACAACATTCTGGGGCATTTTTTCCCTTTTTCCCTCTCTCTTCTTTCAGTGAATGTCTGTTCAAAGATACAGGTCTGTAGGAGAACACGTACAATGCCTGCAAAGCAGTTGCTTTTCTCCTTGCGAATAAAGAAGAAGCGAATGATGACTCTGGTGAAGGATAAAGATAACAAACAATTCGAGTGAGGACAAATGGAAAACAACCCAACCGGCACAGCCAGTGGGAAAACTCTCAAAGAGATGTATTTGTCAGTTTTAATGGTGCTATATAGCCTATTCAAGAGAGACCTAAAATATGACCTGCACAGCTTCAAACATTCACTTACCAACCCTCAAGACCTGAACATCGCAGGCTTGGTCAAAGAAAGGCAGACCAGTCACTAGGGCCTGTTCTTTCACAACACCTACAGAGGCAGATGTTTCATCCGCAAATAGTCTGGACTTGTAGGAATTTGGATATTGTTAGTACACTGAGCGTTGAAGCCTTCTCTAAGACTGGAGAGCGAATCCTTTCTAGGCCCTGAATTCCAATGAGTCACCTGACAGCAGGGCTCCCATAGTGCCGAACAGACACAATGACCGGGAAAAAACATTAACCTATCTGCCTAGATCACCTACTTGCATGTGTGTTACGCGACAGATAGTGATCCAGCAGGGATATATCAGCATGGCACACATCCGTCTCTGTCTTGTGACATCCTGTCACTTTAGAGATGAGAGAGGACTATTTCCGATTTGCACCCACCTAAATTTAGATTCCAAGCCTGGCACTTAGGACTCCGCCATAGAAGTCAGTGGCACCTGTTAATGGAACGGTGCCATCCATGTCATTGACAGGGAAGAGGACACACACAGCAGCTGGCCACAGTCCAACAAACACATGCAGCCTGCTCAGCTATCCTTTCATCAGTGCAGAAGAGAAGAGTGAGAAGAGTGTAGTCTAGCAAGGTGATTACTGTGCAAAAAGTTCTGTGCAAGATTTTAGCCATTATTCCCTCTGTTTATAGACAAGGCATTGCCTACACCCTACAGGTTGATTTCCCTTCACTCTACTGAACGAAGTGATAGGCTACTGCATTCACATTTTCAAGAAATGTTTAATTGCTGGCCCTCGGCACCAAGGCAAAGACAAAAAAAGTTTTGGAATATTACCATGACAGCTGGTTTGCTGTAGGCTATATATCCCAGGTATATCGTATGGATATCAATCGAAGAATTCCCACACTAGCTCTTGTTACTAAAATAATGGCTCGCCTTTTGTATCTACAATAAAGGTTAAACATGATCTGCTTTTATTCAGTAATTTTGTGCATTAGGGGAGAAATCTACACTGGTACAGACGACTTATCTAAGGGTAGCCTAATCGAGAGGCATGTTTAAAACGTCACGACACTTTACTTTGTAGTTTAATGTATTGATAATGTTTCTTACTCACTGAAGTCAATAAAACAAAGTTAACAGTAGGCTAACATAAGGCGGGCTGAACTATTTGAGTGATGCAAATTTTTACAATAATGGCTTAGGTCTGGTCGAAACAATCACATCATGGGAAACAAATTGCCTACAGCCTTCTGAAGCTTGTAATTCGCAACTTGCAAAAAAAATGTGATTTTAACTAGACTACAACAACAATTACAGTGGCAAATCTTTCACTCACCCCTTTGCTGAGCTAGACTGCATTGCCATAGCAACGCAATGAATGTGAAGAGAGATAGGGTTTTCATTTTTCCAGTCCGGTTATTTCTTCATTAGCGCACAGCCCGCCGGAGTCCGTTTTTCAGCGCGCGGCGGACAGCTCAGTGTTGGGAAACTGAGGGGAGAATGTCAAGAGTTACTTTTTCAAGTTCAGGAGGAAACTCCCGTTCCCCTGGAGGAGGAGAGTCACAACTGGAAATGAATTTATGGGGCGCCTAAATCATGCAACACAGAAATACTTTCAAAGTTAAAGCTCATGCTAGAAACTAGAAAGACTGTTGAAACGAGTCTTTTTTAAGCCTTTTACGTTGGTTGTAGAACACAGTATTTATTTTGCTCTCTCCAGTGTTAGCCTACTCATAACCATGTAGACAATGCCTTTGAGCATGAGCATTCTTAAAACGGACTTATTTTATTGAGGAGTTTAATACCAAATCAAAATAGGTGTAGGCCAATTAATGTTATCGCCAGAGGTGCTTAAATTGTAGCCTATTGCAAAGGCATGCAGAGGCTGCCAGTCTCCTATGAGTTGCCAGAATAGATTTTTTTATAAAGGTATAATGCACGTGGGGAGCTCTTAAAAGTTAAGTTAGATCAGTCACCCAAAGATCATGCCTAGACCTTTGTGGAAAAGTTTCATGTGAGGAAAGTTTGTCTTAGTTAAAGCTTAAGTTGCTCCCCCTAGTGTTCAACAGAAACTGCCACACAGAAGGGTAAAAAATAGTTGAGCAGTCTTGAAAGAGCACACAGGATAAAACTTCTGCTCAATGTTGTTAGTATAACCAAAGACTTATCTTGCATGACTTTCAGTGTTTTGTCAATTATATTGTGACAGACCAGTGGTCTGTCAATCAACCTCATTATACGATGAATGACTGAAATCCCTCAAGTAGGCAATTCAGTCTTTTAGATGCATGGTCTGTCTCAAGAACCCTGCTACCACTTCACGTGGAGAGATGAGATTGACACCTCACCTGTGCCTTACCTGCTGGGCCGATTCTGAGTTGCTGACAACTAGAGGAGGCGCCAATCATGTGGTTCATCTCACGCTGACCTGCAAAGTGGTTTTCCTCCACAGACCCCTTGGAGACAAATACAGAAACTACAAAAAAAACCTCCCCAGACCAGTGGTGAGACATGTCCTCTGTGAGGCTGAGCTGGTTGGGGGCTCATGGTAGGGCGCTGTGGTCCTCCAGGTTCCTCGCCGGGGACGAAGAGAGCCAGGCGTTCGCTCACAGGGATGAGCTGAGTAAGTCGTATGGGGAGGCTCACGCGGACGAGCCAGGGGGGGAACCCTGCGGCTCCAGTCCCGAGACCAGCGAGGATCTACAGGCGGAGGGCTTCCACAGGGGGTCACCTGAGGGCACCTGCCCCAAAATCACCACCTGGGAGGCAGGATGGAATGTCACCAATGCCATCCAGGTGAGTGGATTCATTGGACTTTTTTGATCGATGGGTAAGTTCATTCAAAATGAAAAACAAAAATTAAAAATCATCATGAACACTGTGGTAAACACTGCTATTCGTGATCAGTTTACATCAGTTCTGGTCTAACAAAGACTATTATGTATACTAAATTAGCTTGTTAAGTATTAAAACTAACAATACATTTTGAGACTTTAAATTGGTAAAATATTTATGCAGTTTAATTAAGTGAGTCTGTTTGAACAAGGCTGTTTGCTTTGGCATTAGTGCATCTCTTTTAGTTTTAAACAAGGATGATGATTATGTGAACAGCTCTTCACAGCTTCATCTGTTTGCTGCCACTCAATTCTCTTTGGCTCCTATGTCCTCCCCGAATCATATGCTGTTTCACTCTAATTGCCCAGCATCCCATTATCTGCCCTGGGCTTTTTTTTTTATCCGAAAAGTGCATCTACATATTTGTCCAGGCTCACATCTAAACAGCGTTGTTTACCTGCTGTCTATTGTTCCAGCATGTTCAATATACGGTAAGTGTGTGTGTGTGTGTGTGTATGGGGTGGGGGAAGGGGGGTTAAGCAATGTCTGGACTAATTAATTACATGTCATTTCCCAGTGTCCTACTTTCAATGAAAGGCATAATGCGGCTCTACAGTTATAGCAGTTACAGAGCCGCATTGGGGGTGATTTTCCGGTAAATGATACCAGGGCTGTATGCTTCATGATTAAGGTTTGCATGCACTTGTTTGTGACAATTTTCAAACAATTATGTGTGCAGGGAAAGAACATTCTTGTGCATTTTGCTGTAATGGGTAGTACTTTGCTAGCAGTTGTGTTATCACATCCATGCTGCTTACTATCACTGTCCCTCTCTAAGGTCCGTTGTGTTGGAAGGATTTGTAAAAGGAACAAAAAAATAGAATTGCAGTTAATTTTACAAAGAAATAAAGCCTTCAGAAGGATTCATACAAAGAATGAAGTTGGAGAGAAACTGTTCTAGTGTGCCATTTTAAGCTTGGGGAGGTGGTTTAGTGAATTTCCATTGTACTTAGAACTAAGCTCTGTGATTTTTGTTTGTGTGTTGTCAACTGAAGACAAATTTGTCAAATTAATTTGTTAATATGTGTTGGAAATCATGTATTTTAGGGTATATTCGTTTTGGGTCTGCCATACGCACTGCTGCAGAGCGGTTACCTGGGATTCCTCTTATTGGTCCTGGCGGCGGTCATCTGCAGCTACACGGGCAAGATCCTGATCGCCTGCCTGTACGAGGAGGATGAGTCTGGGCAGCTGGTGCGTGTTCGTGACACCTACGAGGACATCGCCAACGCCTGCTGCCGCCACGTGTGCCCGCGCCTGGGCGGTCGGGTGGTGCACGTGGCCCAGGTGGTGGAGCTGATGATGACGTGCATCCTCTACCTGGTGGTCAGCAGCAACCTGATGTGTCACAGCTTCTCCTTCCTCCCGCTGTCGCCCGGCGCCTGGTCGGCGGTGACCTTCCTGTCGCTGGTGCCGTGCATGCTGATCCGGGACCTGCGCGTGGTGTCTCGCCTCAGCCTGCTCTGCTCGCTGGCCCAGTTCCTCATCACGTTCGTGACAGTGGGCTTCTGTCTGCGGCAGGCGCACCGCTGGTCCTGGCGGCGCATGAGCCTGTGGGTGGACGCCGAGAAGTTCCTGGTGTCCGTCGGCGTGATCATCTTCAGCTACACGTCGCAGATCTTCCTGCCAACGCTGGAGGGCAGCATGGAGGAGCGCGGCGACTTCGCCGACATGCTCACCTGGACGCACGCGCTGGCCTGCGTCCTCAAGACGCTCTTCTCCGTGCTGGCCTTCCTGACGTGGGGCGAGGAGACCAAGGAGGTCATCACCGACAACCTGCCCGATGGCCTGCGCCTGATGGTCAACCTCTGCCTCCTGGCCAAGGCCCTGCTCTCCTACCCTCTGCCCTTCTACGCCGCCTCAGAGGTCCTCCAGGGTTGCATGCTGAACAAGGAAAATGGTGCGGCTCCGGAGGCGGCCATTTTGGCTCTGCGGGCCGGGTTGCTCATGCTCACCTTCCTAATGGCCATGTACGTGCCCCACTTCTCCCTGCTCATGGGCCTGACGGGGAGCGTAACCGGGGCAGCCATGACTTTCCTCCTCCCCTCGCTCTTCCACCTCCAGCTTAAGTGGACCACGCTGGACGGCAGACTGAAAGCTATCAATTTTCTGATTCTGGTGCTGGGATCGCTGTGCAGTTTATCAGGGGTAATTTGTTCAATTAAGGGGATGATTGAGGCTTTCGAGAGCAGATAGAGCATTAAGCTGCGTGGAAAATTGTCCCCCTGGGCTATCCACCTGATCAATATGCAAACGTGTCAGAGCTTGGCAGGAGATAACCACATACAGGCTGACAACAAGCATGCATTACACATGTATCTTTCAACTTTCCATTCAGATGTCATGTGAACAGATAGCAGTTTTTGATATATTTATCCATATTTTTCCAGGCTTTTTTGTTTGTTGCAGTTACGTGGCAACAAGGCATTTCATTACAATAATGTACAAATGTACATCAAATTGACCCAAGTTTCAATGATTGACAATGCATAATAAATGAATGCCTAGTGTTCATGTGTCATGATATATTCTGTTGAAGTTCCTCTCTAAATGGATTTAATTTTATTGAAAAAACAATGTCACATTGTGCTCTCAACACCGTTATAATTGTAGCAAAATGCGCATCTCATGCAATTATTTAATTCTAATGTTTTTCGTGAGCAGTTCTGTGGATTGATTGCTATAGAAAGCGATTGTAGATAGCACTCTACAAATAAAATGTACTATTATTATTATTATTAGACACAGTATATGTAAGGTTTTGTTCCATTTAAATACATGCAATATACAAATGAACAGCGGATTATGGTGTCAGTTAACTAAATCAAACTAAGCTAATACTAAACATTAATGATCTACACCCATTGAAAATGTAAGATTCTGTGTTTTGGTGCATATTGTAGAACACTATTTATCAAGTTAGAAGTGCTGTGAAGTTGTCAAATGTTAATGTCTTCATATTCTCATATGCTGTAATTACCAACTCTGCAGAGGTGTGGTGTCTGTCAATAGTCACTGGATGAAGATGTCATGGTTGATTATATTAACATCAATCACTGAAGGACTCACTTGTCAGGCCTAATTCAATTAGGCTATGCAACAATAAATATGGCATCAATTAGACCTGTCCGCCTACTTCACTTTCAGTCATTACACTGCAAATCTTTTCAGAACTGGTGGTGGACTTTAAAGAGAGAATTTTTGGCAAACCCAGGTACTGAATACAGCACAAACCATGCACACTTACTAAGTAGAGTCTCTCAACACCTACAGCAGCATGTTTGCCTCAAACTCGGGTAAACTTTGAGTTAGTTTTTTGAGTAAAAACAAAAGTTTCTTTTTTTTTTTTTTGTCATTGTTGCTGTTAGATGCAAAAAAGGTTCCATCCAGGCTCTTTTCTGTAATGTGACTCATGTTGTGTGACTCATTCATCTCATGTTTAAAAAGGCCTGAAAAGTAGTGAGGCTCATTTATTTCCATATGAATACAAAAACTGAAGCACATCTAAATGTGATGTTCCTCTCTGTTCAGTTCTCTCCAACGAGAGCATGTTTTACTCTATCCATGACATTATTCTCCTCAGTTAAATATAAAAGAAGAAACTTTTTGTATTAACACTACTCATTTTGAAATTTAATGGGTATTTTTTTAAGTAGGTCCTTCAGAATATCACACTATTTTCTTGATGAAGAGGAGACAGAGGTGATTTGACAGAGAAAATAGAAAAGAGAAAAACAATCTGTTTTAGGTGAGCATCATGGTTTACTACACAAGGTTAAGTGCCTGTGTGTTGTATCATCCAGCACATACACCTTTTCATTTGGTCTCCCTTTTCCTATCTTTTCCTTTTCCTATCTTTTCTTTCTCCTCACCTCTCTCTCTCCCTATCACTCTCTCTCTCTCCATCTATCAGTCTTTGCTGATGGACAAGCGAGTGTTTGTTCTGTCACTCAATAACATCATCATAAGGAGCCAAACATGAGGACACATATGTCTGACATAGGATAGACACAGGATAGGCAATCTGGGAAATAATACACAGAGGCGTACTGCAGGGAAATAATATGAAGCGTTTGGTTCCAAAACGCTATATCCTCCATTTTAGTGAATTTCCATAACTCATTTTTTTGCATTTTGTTTTCCAAGTAATTTCAGTACAGCTGTAATTAAGTGTGCTTGCTGAAAGCAGCACACTTATTGTTCTTCTTAAGTTTTATTATTCCCGTCTCCCTAATTTTTTGTCAGCTCTAGCGCCTAGGCCCTTTGAGACAGAGACACCGTTCCAACTTTAAAACGTCCGGGCAGTACCGGTGCAACTTGCTCGAGAAGATGACGTCAAGTGGGCGTGTTGTTTGTCCGCCATATTGGATTGAATAGAAAGCGAAACTAAATTTTCACAGGTCACAAATTTGGTCCGAACTTCACGAAACTTGATGTACATGATCCTTGGACCAAGCCTCACAGAAGTTACTAGAAGGATTTTTGATTTTCGAAAGCGTTTGCCCGTCACAGCCAAACGAAATCGGCGGCGAAGCTCCAAAACAGGAAGTCGTCCATATCTCAGGAACACTGTCACATATCGATACCAAATTTTTTATTTGAACTCGGGATATTGCCTCATTTGCATATTCTATTTTATTTTTTAGGCAAAGTGTAATACAAAAAGTATTTATCTTAATATGAAGATTAATCTGGTATGGGGATATATATAAAGGGAAAAAAAGTATCATTCACCTGTAGTGTGATAATAGTGTCATTTGTTGTGGTCATTTTCAGGACTTTTGTTCCGGGTAGAGAATTTGGCACACATCCCACGTTGTTCAATAGGGTCATATTAGTCTATAACAGTTGAGATATTCTCCGCTAAATGAAGTGCATACAAATCTTACCCAGGACCTAGACTAAATGCAATCAATTAAATTTAGACAGCCCGAGTGTGTTAGAAGAAATATTTTGGGTCATTTTCATTTTGAATTATTAAAATTTGCCATCATTTACATGGTTTCTTTGTGTATTTAATGGCTGAAACTCAGAAAACCAATGCATGCTGCTTTTAAATCAGTCTCAGGGAAGAGCAGGATCTTCTCTGTGAAACAGGAATAACATTAGCAGCATCCTTTGGGATGTTCCGGGGCCTGTTTTCTTATTAAACCAATGGGAGCTAAAACAGACGAACAGAGGCACAAAGATTTGCAAACTTGGCAGAGCCAACTGCAAACTACTTCAAGGGGGCCAAATCCTCTGGCGTAAAGAATTCACCATCCTTTGGTTTTTGTGGCAGAAAGCCTTCATCTCAAGTACATTTCATTTTTCTTTTCATTATTTTTTTCCTCTCCTGTCTCTTCTTCTTTTCCTTTTTCTCAAGTGTTTCTCTCTTTCTCTGTCTGTCTCTCCTTTCTCTCCCCCACCTACTGCCTTTAAATTGGTAGCCCACACGTCAGCACCATATACTACATGGTTAGCGTTTAATCCCCACGGCCAATGTAATGCCTCCTGATTTCAGGAGGGCCCACCGGTTTCTTCACTGCTGCTCGCTGGGAGATTAGGGCTCTACAGGGCTGCAGGAAATGTCAGGAATCGGCTTTGACAGAAGCTGGCGAGTCTGTTAGTGCCGGCGACACAAAATGGACCCTGAGTCCCTTTTATATTTCTCTCTCAGACTCGCACACTGGTGACACTGGGGATTTCTCTCTCAGACTTGCAGACTGGCAGACAAAGGTGCCATTTTAGGTCTTATTCCAGCTGCAGAAAAAATACATTCTACTTTGGTCAACTATTTGATCCTTGTGGGAAGTAAGCTTGCACATTTAAGTGGAATGACGTTTAGTACAGTTCAGATATTAAATCAAAATCAAGTTGAAGTGTTTCTGCAGCAGAGATACACATTATCCTTCTTAAACAATCTGTATTCCCACAGACTATGGGATGAACTCATCCATGTATGTATATCCAAGCGAAGCAGACAAGGCCCTGAGTGGTCATCCTTGGCAAGGCATCTTGTAACAATGCTAGGAACAACCACAAGAGGAAAACTCTGTCCTTGCCAGGGCAACAATTTTTCTCTGTCTGAAGATAACAGCCCTATAATTACAAATCCATCCCACATACAGTAGAGAGGAGAAATAGGACAGGTAAGGATTGGCTAGCTGCCTTGGGGTCCTCTCTGTGTAAGTGCCTGTGTGGTCTATTAACGTTTTAAATGTGACAAACTGACCTGTTTTGAAAGTAAACCAACACAGCAGAAGCCACTCACAATACTTCACAAAACCTCACAATGCATTCACCTTGAATACACCTCCCATTCAATTTTTAAAGGTCAAGTCCTTTTTTTTTCTTATCAAGCTTTATAATAATGAAGTTCCATTTCAATAGACTCAAAAATACATGGGTTTAAGGACAACATGTTTATTTATTATTTTTTGCTTTTTATTTTTGAAAGTCAGCATCCATGGCTTTCTCCTCACTACAAATGCAGAAATAACCAGGATGTTCCATTCCCTAATGGATGGAATCCTCTGCTATTCTACTGTTCTAAACCCATTGGTGTCAACAGCACACACTTGACAACTACGAAATTGTATTTGATGCACAGAATGGCTGGTGATTCACAGAACCCCACAGCTGCGCATAAAAAGTCCCCGCCCACTAACCATAATTTCCAGCCACTGCAGTAACTCATAACAACTGTGTGCATCATTACTGTGGGCTTATCATTAAAAACGTTCATTACCCCTCAGGGGCTTGCCAATGGATCAGCAGTAATTTGAGCGCGCAAGGCTTAGGCTGAAGCTCTGAGGAAGATCTCGGCATCGCTGATTGATTAAGCAGACTGCAGAGCGTGTGTGGAAGGTGGAGGCGGACGGGACAAAGGTGACGGAGGAGCGGGATTCTTTCCTGAGCAGTCATCGGCCTTTCCCGGAGAACGGGAACGACGCAGCTGGCATGACAACCCCTCAGATCGCCCTGGGGAGCCTGAAAGCTTGACGCAGAGCATTTCCTGTGTGTCCGGCAAGTTCCTCAGGGCCTAGAAGGCACCAGTGAAACAGCATGGAGGAAGATGAGGTGTGTGTGTGTGGAAGGGGGGGGGGGGGGTTGAGGAAAGGGAAAGTGAGAAGTGAGAGTCATGAACTGCTCCTCTCCGGGCCTGCGCTTTAATGCACCTCCAATAGAGGGCGCCAGCTCTCGTTGGAACTTGTTAAGACCACCCTCTCACACTCTCTCAGCCATGCAGACAGCCCCCCCCCCCTTTAAAAAAGAAAAAGCAATTATCTGAATGCAAGGCTTTGCACCGTGTGTTTTAAGAGACTACATTAACCCAGTTGTGTGCAATCGATTGGGGTCCTGTGCAGGGGAGGAGAGGAGAGGGCAAAGAGTCACTGTTTTCAATTCAACCCCTGTGTGGCTGCCTCTCCTTCCATTCCACTTCACCCTATACCAGTAATGAGCCCATTAAAAGTCTCCAATTCCTCCACCCACACAGTTGTTTTCTCACTGCGAAGGCCTTTTAAAACAGGAAGTCATTTTAGTTGAATGCTGAACTTGAGATCTTTGTCAGATGTAACACTCACTACACTTATATTAGATTTTTTGGTAACACTTTACTTGACAGTAGCAACATAAGAGTGACATGACATGAACACATGACACTGTCATGACACATGAACCCTAACCCTAACCCTAACATCTAACCCTAATCCTAACCCAAACCCAACCCTAATCCTAAATTGTTATGACAAAAACCGAATGTCCCCTAATAACAGAAGCGTTTTATGTTTATGATTGTTTATGACACGTCATGTCATTCTTATGTCGATACTGTCAAGTGTAACCGATTTTTATCTTCTTTAATGTCACCTTCAACTTCGAAAGCCATGCAAGAGATGATAGAGATAGAAGATACATAGATGATAGAAAACAAAGTTTTGGTTTAGTGAGGTCTGACTTCTTCTGAGCGTATTGGTCTGTGCCTGCACAGCTTCTGCTTCAAACACAGATAGTGTACATGTGCCACATTCATTCTTAGCTGGACTCTTAATACCTCTTTTTCTGGACACCAGGGAGTGGGGCTGGGGGGTCAGGCACAGTGAGATGACCTTGGCCAAGATGAACTCCCAGGATAAGATGCTCTCATCACGCCACTGATGTTTGTTTATTTATTATTTATTTATTCACTTAGGCTCCATGAGCATTCGGGGCCAATTCTGCAATTAGAGATATTGATGGTAGCAGATGTCGGCGACTGGAGGGGGGGGACACGGCCAAACATCACAGCCCCCCTGGTGTCACAGCAGGCGCGGCACACACAATCCAACCGTGGCCCGTTTGCGCCTGGCATCCCCCCTGACCCCAAAGTGATTATCCTACATGTGGAGAGGATAAGGGGCCCAGGGCACAAAAGGGTTTTTTTTTTTTCTGCTGTTGGCACCGCTGGCACAGCAACTGGCAGAGTGTGCCAATCCGACCTCGGATCCAAGCTGCTGTCTCCATGATACCCGGCGCAGTGTGGGTCTTTGGTGCACTTGAGTGCCACTGCGGCTATGTTTCTGTGGGTTGGCGAGCCACTGCTTTTTGCTGGAATCTCCGCAGCCACTGCTTATCTAAGCCAATGTTCTTCCAGTTAAGTGAGTGATATGGTTCATGAAATGAATCCATCGTGTCTATTTCTGTGCCACTTACCAGAAGTAACGACAAATGCACACACACACACACACACACACACACACACACACACACACACCCCGACACACAACCACACACACACACACAAAACACCACTGCCATTTTCTACAGTAATTTAAGGAGTTTTAGGGAAGACAATGTGCAGATGCTATTTCCAGCTATCGTCTAGGTTACTCCACTTGACAGAATAACATACCTCCCAAGAGCTAACAGACGAATAATGGTCAGCTGTGTTCCCAGGCTGAGATGGCCTTCGGTAGGAGAGAACACTGTCAGGACTATTTATCATGATCACGACTCAATGGAGCCATTGTTTAAGTAAGGTGATGAAAGCCAAACACTTAATGAACTGATAACAGGGAAATTATAATGGCGGCTTTCCATTGGCAGACTGGACCTGTCGACAGATGCCTAAAAAGAGTCGACAACACAATGACAAATAGAGAGTAACACACACACCCATGCATACACACTATAGATGAAGAGGTAGAGGAGAGAAGAAAAGAAGAAAAGAAGGGAAAAAGGGAAATTCAGGAAAGAAATGAAAAGGTATAGATGCAAGACCTTAAATGATTCCTTGGACATGCTGTACGTCACCAAGTTTTTGTTCTTCCTCTTTCTCTCAGTTTTCCCAGCGAGTTAAGTGGAACATAAACAATCAAGTTCATTGTGACGACGGAAAAACAAAAGCCTCCCGGCAGCAAAAAAAACTCGGCCGCGTCCCATTTGTTTCTCCCAAGGCAAAATCGCCGAGCGTAAAGCACATTTCACTCCCATTCAATCTCCTCAACAAAAGGCCTCATGGTCCATGTGGGTATAATTAAGAAGAAGTAAGTGATTATGATAAATGCCATTGTGATGGTGCAGGCACTTCGCCTGATCCCAGTTGGTTTGTGAATACTCTCTGGCAGATAAAACCGTGTCTCCCTTTCACAGCAACCTAAAGGAAACAAAAGAAGTGGAAATATCCTTCCAATACACACACGTGTGCACGCACACACACACACACACACACACACACACACGCACACACGCGCACACACACACACACACACACACACACACACACACACACACACACACACACACACACACACACACACACACATTCAAAGCTCAAACTCCCCTGATCTCAGAGGAAATATTAATATATTGGATGCTTCTGAATAATTTCACTTAAATTTATTCTACTCTACTCTAGAAAGTGAATCTGCTGCAACTGAGAGGTATTCACAGGATATTATAGGCTACTATATAATATACTATATGACTACTAGTCTTTGCTTTGATTACATATTTAGTGGCATTTTTAACGTTTGTAATTCTAATGATTCTAATTTCTAATGATGTTTACTGGGAAGTGCTTAGAATAGCTTTTCTAAATGCACACACAGACCCAAACTACTAACTAGGACAATAAATTAAGTAATCCTGTGAATTGTTACCAAAAATGCTTTCCATTAAGGACATGCCTATGTGTTGAGGACAAAAGAATTAGAGAGGGGAAGAAAATAACAGGATTGAAGAAATGACACTTCAATCGGTAACATTAAAAGGCCTCTGTTATCACCTTTCAAGTGACAAGCTACCATTTGTTGCTATTCTGGTACTGGATAAGATAATTATGGACCTGGTTAATTATTATGAAATCAAATGTGAATAAGGCAGCTGGCATTTTCAGCCAAGGACTAGGGCAGGTAACCAGCCCCATGCCTTTTGCCTAGACAATTTCTTTCATTCTCTCTTTCTCTCTCTCTTTCCTTTTGTTAAAATATCAGTGACTGGTGAAATGGAAGCCTTTTGGAATGTGCCATGTATCTTCTCTGCACAGTGGCATGATCTTTAAGTTTATTATTCACAACTGTGCCGTTCTTTCACAAAGGCTTCGCTTTTATCATATTTGTCAGCAGTGCTCTGTTAAGGAACACAACGACGGACGGCAGCAATAAGCAGAAATCTTATTAACATTACTGTGTAGCTTTATCATAATCAAATTATGAACACAGCCAAAACAATTATGAACACAAATGGAATTAGCAGAGTTAAAATGTCCATATAATTGGATTGCATTGTTCAACTTTTGAGAACCTAAAGCTGTTGCCAACCTTTTAATCAATAAGCTAGCTGACATTTTGTCATAACCCATTAAAATTTGGGATCCCACAATGATTACTGTCACCTAAATCAGTGACGTACAAAATCAGGTGACAAAGCAATTGCATATTCTTTCACATAAACAGTGCTTTGTCTTTGTGAATGCCTTCAACAAGTTAATTAGTAAAGCACTCTGCAAAAACTTAATTTAGTCCAAACCTCAAGCATTATCTCATATTTATCCAACGTGTACAGTCAAAGATGTTGCTGACCATGTCTTAGTGCTTAGAATCTGTTACTGCCAATGTCACATTCATTAGAATGTCCATTGTCTGAGATGCATCAGAACTGAGATGCATCATGTAAGTTCACACTATAGATACAGTATGTGGTCAAATGCATCTTAGACCACCTCAGGAAACAGTTTCAGTGATCAGACTTATTTAGAACTGACCACTTCTAATCGGATCATCCAAGACGCTATTTAAAAAAAAAAACATAAACAGAATCTTAGACAAGGATTCTGAACCCTGAATTCAGGGTTCCTCATTAATAATAATTTACTTCAAAATATCAACAAGCATTGGGTTAAAAAACGTCCACATCAATTAAGTGACTATGCTTAGATGGTCAGGCACAGTTTTACTTGAGGAGTGTACAGGATTGTAACTGAGTGTAAATGTATGTGAATATGGAGGGAGCGTGGTTAAAAGTTTTACCAACATTACAATTTGTGATAGATGTGTCTTTCTATGTTCTGTTTTTTAGCTGTAGGATGATAGACATTGTTGCACTGGACCATTATCAATGGGTCACTACAGTAGTTTACTGTAAGGTGGATTTGGGGAATGAATGTAGACTTATGACTGTACTGTATATCAAGATGTAATACAGACAGAAACTGAGAAATTTTTTGTTATATGTCTCAATTAAGTACTGTAACATTGGACATTCAAAGTAGAATATTTAGCTTTCATTACATTTATGTATATGTGATGATGAAACATCACATCAATGGAAAAGTTTAATTTTCCATTTAGAGTAAATCTAATTACTCTCCATTTAGAGTAAATCTAAAATATTACAAAATCCTCTAACTCTGCATTCTTGTCTTCTCTCACTGAGATTAGATTTATGTCTAAAACGGCACTCTCTATGAGGCTTCTCATGCACACAATGATGATCCGATCAGTTATTATATTCTTCTGTAAATTGATTCTGTTTAATCAATTATGTATGATGAAAGCTTGGTGCGAGAAGCACGCTATCCGTGACGCCGCTCCATGTCACAGAAATCAATGAAGAACTGAGAGCTTACAACTTACCCGGGCATCCAATTACCTGAGAACAACGTATTCCTGTACACCCGTCTGCGGCAATCACCCTTTCTCTGTGCCTTCTCCGCCTGGTCAGAGATATGCATTCCCCGTCCACACAAGGATTCACAACACAATGAGTGAAGACATCGATAGCCCAACAATTGCAATGACCTTACCAGCATAATGTGGAGACATAAAAAGGTTGCAATATGGCAGAATAAAACTGATTGCTTCCATTTCAAAATATAATTTCCAAATTACCCAAGACCTCTTTTTCAGTTTCACTGATTTGCTTGCTCACCTTGACACTGCCCTTCCTTCATTCATGCAATCCAAAGTTTGAAGTAATTTACAATTCGTTTTTAAGCCCTCAATTGAGCCACTCATTTCCCCCTATTCACACAGAATTGCAATCGTGATAGTTGCATCACTAAGCCAAAGAGACTATCCTCGCCCAACGGATTGAGAACAAAGAAGAAAAGACACCAAATATGAGTGCTTCACAGTTGACCGGCAAGCTGAAAGAAACCCTGAGATGCTCTTGCTATGGGTGCTGCGTCAGTTCTATAGGTGCTCTGATCCACTGTAGACTTACATAGTCTAGTTTCTTGTGAGCTGAAAAGAAGAAACATTCTCAAATATTTAATAATGAGCACTAGAAGAACACTGCAGTGAGACACTCTTGCTGCCTCGGTACTCTAACCGGAGTCAAATTCCTGGAGTTTGTTTTACGCAAACCTGGCCAATAAAGCTAAAGCAAAATTCTAATTCTGTTCAATCCCTGCACTGTTCACTTTTGCACTTCCGCCATTACCATAACACTATATTATGGTCAATGCATCACATGGTCAGTCTATACCAGACCCTTGTCATCACGTCACATGCACTTTACATTTTTACTTCTGTATTTCTGTGAGAGATTTGTATGTATGTGAGATATATGTGTGTATGTGCATTTGCACAATGATGACACAAAAAGTATTCTTTGGCTAATGATCATTAAGTTTCATTTTACGCTATTCTTGGTAGTTTTTTTTTTATACAACATCAAAATCCAGTTGTAACCAGTTTTTTTGGATCCAATTCTTTTCAGTCCTTTTTTTTGCAAAGGATACAAGCTGATCCTCTATACAGATCTCAGTTAATGAGCTAATAGATACTAAGGGAGTGTGAAACTATTCTACTCGAAATTGAAAGCCATAAAATTTCGATTATACACATCACTGCTGTTTTTTGGGTTGGTCAAGAGAGTGGTCTAATTAGGGCAATTTCACTGGAACTACCGTTTTAATCATGTAGCAACTTTGTGGCAGCAAAATCAATCCCCTAAACCATGCTTGGCTGATGCTAGAAAGATTCATATTAATTAACACCTTGGTCTTCAGTTCAATAAAAATCAACAGGCTACTGAAGTAATTGTCCTTATTAAAGGAAACAGGTTGAGTTTATTTTTACATTGCTTCACATGACATAACTCACCAAACCTCATCTAGCTCATGATCTCGTTGTCATCTCCAGTTACGAGGACCCACCTCCATTATTAGACAGCCATCAAACTCCATCCACACTGCTCCTGGAAACTGACTCCAGATGACATGAGGGCGTAACTGACATATGCCACAGACAGCAGCGTGACACACCCACCGAATGACACCCTTGCCAGAGAAAGAAAGTTAGGGCACTTGTCATACTAATAGACTGTAATAGGCAATACTGATATTTTTTATTTGACTAATACTTCACTTCCAACAACAGCTGAAAGAGGTGTTGCATTGTCAACAATAAACACAAAAACACGTGCCTTCCTTATGATTGGGACAGAATCTAGTTCAACTAGTCCCTCTTCACATTGTTTATTTTACTGTCATTCTATGTTGCCATGACTACACAAACTAGTTTATCAAGCAGAGCATATCCATGTTAATATTTTACCACACCTATACAAACTAACATTAACATCTTCAGACAACTTACTAACTAACATTATCATCTTCAGAAACCTTACTAACAGGATAGACCATAATAAATGGAGCTCTGTTAAACGCATGGGGTGATGAATGATTGTTCGAATTGGTATGCCACAGTTTAAAGTCCAGCACACAGTAGCACATAGCTTGCAGGCAAATGCATCTAGTGCACCGTTTGCCTTGGTCATTTAGTGACCCAAATTAGGCAGAATAAATGAAGTGCAACACCAGAACCACTGCCAGTTTCGCTTAGGTCACAAAATGTGAAAACACCATTAGTGTGATTGGCTAATGCTGTAAATCCCCCTCAAGCAAACATTCAAAAACTCATCTTCCTCCCTCCCTCCCCCTCCCTCCCTCTATCTTTCTCTCCCTCCCTCCCTCCATCTCTCTCTCTCTCTGAAAAAACGCCAGCTGTGCTTCCCCGACGCCTCCGAAGGGTGATGCCCAGATCCGTAGCCTGTGAGACTCGCTGTAGGAGTGTGGCTGGGGGGTTGCTCTCTGTTCCTGCTCCAGCTACGCTTGACGGCCCTGGAGGCAGTGGACCTGCCACAAAGCAACGCACAACCCTGCTCTCTGCCAAGGCAATACGCCTTTGGTGCCCTTCCAGAGTGCGGTGAATGCAGTTCACATATGGGGACGCGGAGCCAAGCCACAGATTGGAGCCCTATCTCCAACATTTTAGCATTTCTCCCAAAGCGAGACGAGAAAAAGATTGACGTTTGAAGTGTGCTCTTCTGCCAGATGAGGGAGGGCTTTATTTTGTGTTATTTTAGTGGTAGCAGTTTCTACTGCTCAAGTATGGAAACTCACCCTGTAAAATGCCCTCTTCTCTCTTTTAGTTGAAATGCAGAAAACAGTGATGGCTACGAGAATGTGTCCGCATTTATTGTTAGATTTAACCAGAATCTCTGACAGGATTAAGGTTAGGTATAGATGCACGCTGTTTGGCTTTGATTTAATTTACTCATACAGCTGTTGCAAAATTATACCATATACAAAACTGTTTGATACCAAATACTGAATTGTACTTTTGTTGAAATTGAATTGGCCAGCAACTACCCTCTTCTGTAAACCAGAGGTTTGTGCATTCACACACAGAATGCATTTTCTATTATTCAGATTCAGTGATATCATTGTGAGAACAAAGCTACATTGGGTAACTAGTATGACAAATGGCAACAGAATAACTGTCTTATGTTTCTTATCCTTGCCATGGCATAAGCAACTACTTGCACTATGAAATAGATTAGAAAACACTAACAAAATAACGAGTGATATATAACGAGTATATGCTATCCCTGGGTCGTTGTGTTTCTCCACCACAATCCAGACAATTCTGAGAATTCCTGCCCTAACATCTCTAACAAACAACATGTCCGACTCCCACTTAACATGACTTTTTTAATCTACTTACTAGACTACCATCTATCCCTTTGCTTTATTTAAACTTTGTACTATCATCTCTATCATCTTGTAGACCTAAAGGTATTTTATTGTTACCACAAGGTCTCCCACTGCACTGTAGATTAAATGTTCCTCATATGACACTTTGGATAAACATGTCAGTTAAATGAAATTATGTCAATGTAAAAAAACAAATATCCCTTCTATGTTGACATTGCAAATGTAAATGCTTTCTGCAAATGCAAATTCTGTTTCTGTTCTGTTTTTGCTGTAGGATGGACTTCAAGCAAACTGTCTGGTCCAAGCTTTTAGACCCAACATGAAAGATGGATGACTGGTGGTCAAACAAAAGATAAAATCAATCATCATTTGCATATGACAAACACCTAATAATAAAATGAATCCAGTGGACTTTTAGAGCAAAACAAAATGCTTTAAAGGACCTTCATGAAATTATGTATAGGCTTCAAGTTGTCTTGAGCACTCTATTGACTTGCATTGTCAATTTGACAAGATCACCCAGCACTGTCAGTAGGAAAAATATCCAACAGTCAACAGCTAGAGCAGCCAGGCAGCTACAGTGCTGTTTTTTCCCGTAGAGTACTCTGTGACCTTGAGAAACAGAGATCTATGTTACAGTTTTTTTCAACTGCTTACACACTAAATCTTGCTTGTCACACAATTTTCTAAACATGTCCTCCAAACATCACAACCCGACACCAAATCTGCAAAACCATACACTAATTCTCAGTGTTTGACTCAGTTTTCAATTGACTAAAACACATTTTGCAAAACACCACACACAATTTTTTACCTAACACACAAAAATCTAACAGGAAGTGATTTGATTTTGTTCTTCAAACACAATCCATCAAAATGCCACACTAAATCACCAGTGCGTCACTCTTTCTCCTCACATGTGTAAACACTCTTTACTTTACTGAACACCATCCAATCATTGCCTTAGTATACAGTAGGTCTATGAATAGATGTAGTCTCTATATACTGTAGGTATGGACCCTTTCAATCTGCTCCTAGAGGATTTCCGGTTGAAATATTCAGAACCAATGCAGATACTTTGAAAATTACAGTAATCGGACTTTAGCTTACAGTAATGTTCTACAAAAAGCTGACTTTATGTAAAATTTGTCTTTTTACTTTACAGTTTTTTTCAACTGCTTACACACTAAATCTTTGCTTGTCACACAATTTTCTAAACATGTCCTCCAAACGTCATAACCTGACACCAAATCTGCAAAACCATACACTAAATCTCAGTGTTTGACTCAGTTTTCAATTGACTAAAACACATTTTGCAAAACACCACGCACAATTTTCTACCTAACACACAAAAATCTAACAGGAAGTAACTTGATTTCGTTCTTCAAACACAACCCATCAAAATGCCACACTAAATCACCAGTGCTTCACTCTTTCTCTTCACATGTGCAAACACTCTTTACTTTACTGAACACCATCCAAGCATTGCCTTAGTGAGTCAAACACTGAAAATTACAGTTTTTTACAATTGTTTACACACGTTTTCAAAACTCTGTGTCTATTTTTCAAAACTCCACACACAAAACCCACAATTGCTCGCACAAAATGCAAAATGCCTCAAATCTCCAGCAAAATGACACACTACATTCAAAATGTCAAAAACACATGTTTAAATCAAACATTCGCCTCACATTACAAACACTTTTGTCATAATATGACATTTTGGATACATCATATAGACACTGTTGCTCAAAACCTAACGCTCTTCTGTCTTTCATAGGCTTTATGTATTTCCATAGAAGAGTGAAAGTTACGGTACAGAGAGAAGTTGAAATACACAGAATTATTGAAACCAAAAATAGTGATTTTTCGCAAATAATTTGCTGTTGCAAATACAGTATTTTACAGCAACAAGAACAAAGCAAAGCAAAATACAATGACCACCAGATGTACATGGAGTTCTGAAAAAGCTGATCTTGCCTAAGACGGAAATGACTGACTACTATCAAATTATTTTGCTTTTTCCAAAGAAAAGTGTGTGTGTGTGTTTATGTGTGTGGGCCGGGGGGGGGGGGGGGGGGGTTGTGTATGTATTCATAGGTCTATAGAAAAAATTATTGAGCTAATGGTAACTTGGGGAGACACAAAAATATAGTAAAAAAGACAAGTTTTACTGTACATAAAGTCGACTTTTTGTAGAACATTCCTTTCAAAGTATCTGCATTGGTTCTGAACATTTCAACCGTAAATCCTCTAGAAGCAGATTGAAAGGGTCCATACCTACATAGAGAGTACAGTATGTCTACTCATAGGCCTATACTAAGGCAATGACTGGATAGTGTTCAGTAAAGTAATGAGTGTTTACACATTTGAAGAGAGAGAGTGAAGCACTGGTTATTTAGTGTGGCATTTTGATGGGTTGTGTTTGAAAAATGAAATCAAGTTACTTCCTGTTCGATTTTTGTGTTTTGCAAAATGTGTTGAAAACTGAGTCAAACACTGAGAATTAGTGTATGGTTTTGCAGATTTGGTGTGGGGTTATGATGTTTGGAAGACATGTTTAGAAAATTGTGTGACAAGCAAAGATTTAGTGTGTAAGCATTTGAAAAAAACTGTAGTGTATGGTTTTGCAGATTTATGAGTCAAACACTGAGAATTAGTGTATGGTTTTGCAGATTTGGTGTGGGGTTATGATGTTTGGAGGACATGTTTAGAAAATTGTGTGACAAGCAAAGATTTAGTGTGTAAGCAGTTGAAAAAAACTGTAATACTACAGCCACAGTGGTGCAATGTGGTATTACAAGAGAGCTGGCCCGACGCTAGTTGGGTTGCATGCTTACAGTTTTTTACAATTGTTTACACACGTTTTCAAAACTCTGTGTCTATTTTTCCAAAACTCCACACACAAAACCCACAACTGCTCACACAAAATGCAAAATGCCTCAAATCTCCAGCGAAAATGACACACAACATTCAAAATGTCAAAAATACATGTTTAAAGCAAACATTCGCCTCACATTACAAACACTTTTGTCATAATATGACATTTTGGATACATCATGTACACACTGTTGCTCAAAACCTAAAGCTCTTCTGTCTTAGGCTTTCTATATGTATTTCCAAACAAGAGTAAAAGTTACGGTATCAACATTTTTACTGTGTATTTCAAAGAAGTTGAAATACACAGTAAAAATGCAAGCAATATTGAAACCAAAAATTGTGATTTTTCCCAAATAATTTGCTGAAGAATACAGTGACCACCAGATGTACATGGAGTTTTGAAAACACTGACTTTGTTTTTTTTCTAAAGACAAGTGTGTGTGTGTGTGTGTGTGTGTGTGTGTGGGAGGGGGGGGGTCGTGTACAGTATGTATTCATAGGCCTATAGACCCTTTCAACTGCAGAAACAAACAATTCTACAGTAAGCGTTCCTAAGGCATTTCTGGAGGCACAGAAAAATGTATTGAGCTAATGGTACTGTAACATGGGGACAAAGAAAAATAGAGTAAAAAGACAAATTTTACATACAATAAAGTCAACTTTTTGTAGAACATTACTGTAAGCTAAAGTCCGATTACTGTAATTTTCAAAGTATCTGCATTGGTTCTGAATATTTCAACCGGAAATCCTCTAGGAGCAGATTGAAAGGGTCTATACCTATATAGAGAGTATATCTATTCATAGACCTATACTAAGGCAATGATTGGATGGTGTTCAGTAAAGTAAAGAGTGTTTGCACATGAGAAGAGAAAGAGTGAAGCACTGGTGATTTAGTGTGGCATTTTGATGGGTTGTGTTTGAAGAACGAAATCAAGTTACTTCCTGTTAGATTTTTGTGTGTTAGGTAGAAAATTGTGTGTGGTGTTTTGCAAAATGTGTTTTAGTCAATTGAAAACTGAGTCAAACACTGAGAATTAGTGTATGGTTTTGCAGATTTGGTGTCGGGTTATGATGTTTGGAGGACATGTTTAGAAAATTGTGTGACAAGCAAAGATTTAGTGTGTAAGCAGTTGAAAAAAACTGTAAGTAGCGTAGTAACTTAAGTAGGTTAGATATAGGGATAGCAAGGGATTTTTGACATTACGTCAAAATGGTTGTTTCTTCACGTTCTGATGCTATACTTGTAGGTCATTTTGGGATGTTTTACACTAAAAAAACAACACATCATATATAACAATCAACTCATTTCACATTTTCAAATATGCTAGACCGTGAAAGAAAAACTGTGAAGGTTTTTTTTTTATGATGACATTGTATTATATACAGTACCCTCCAGAATTATTGGCACCTCTGCTAAGGTTGACTAAAAACTGGTATAAAAAACAATCTGTTGGTGATTTGTTGTAATTTCACAATGAAAAAAAAAAAAATAGGAAAAATCCAACCTGGAAGGGAAGCAAATTTAGGACATTTTATCAAATAAATATTTTTAACTAAAACACGTTGCTCACAATTATTGGCACCCCTGAAAATCTTAAATTAATCAGAGTGTCTGAACTTTCAAAAGTAGTTCATGACTTTCTTTTTCACTAAGTCACACAGAGGCTAAATCCTCTAGTTATTTTTCAACACCGGAAAGACAAGAGAATACACTAAATTTAAATACAAAGAAAGTGTGCTGACATTTGTAAGTCAGAGAATGTCTATGCCAACTAGGTACTTTGTTGAAAATGCCTATATTTACAGTTAAAACAATGATTAAAAGGTTCTAATTATCTGGAAATGTGACAAACATGCTTGGACAAGGACCCATAGTTATCTTGCCCCCACGTACAGTATGGAGGATCGTAAGATAGGCAAAAAAATCCATAAGAACCACTGTTGGAGAGAAAGGTATCATCTTGGGGTCACCAAGTCCCCCAAAAAATCTTCAAAAGTGACCTCACTGCTAATAGATTATTTAGAGGGCATGCCAGGTAAAAGCCTGTCCAGTCATTTAATTACCAATGTAAACGGCTGAAGTTACTGAATGGTACAGTCACTTTGTCTGGAAGTGTGGTCTATTGTCAGATGAAATAAAAATTGCGCGCTTTGGCTAGAAACACTTTAGGTGTATTTGGCATACATAGAATGGCTATACTGAAAAGAACCCCATGCATAATGAGAATTATGGTGGAGGGGCTGTACTATTGTGGGGCTGTTTTTATTCCCAAGGCCTTGGGAACCTAATTAAAGGTGCTCTAAGTGATGCCGCACATTTTTTAGGCTAAAACATTTAATGTCACTTACTGCAAACATCACCTAACTAATCGATAGCTGTCTGTGTCCTGAATACACTGTAAAAAAACGTGATCTCTGTGGACAGCCCACACTCCAAAAACGGCAACAAAAACAACCTGGGCAAACCTAGCCTGACGTAGTCAGTTCGGAATGGCACCCAGGCTAGGGCAAACCTAGCCCATAAAAACATAAACTGTTCCAGCAAATCAGACGAGATGCGCATTTAGGAGAGTTTAAATTGCACGGGAGGGAGGGGGAGGAAGTAGCGAGCTAGCTCTCCGTTTTGTTTGAAAGTCAACAGAAGTGACATTACCCAGCATCGCTTAGAGCACCTTTAAAGGAACACGCCACCCAATGTCCGAAGCTTGATTTTGTGTTCAGCAAACAATATTGTTTTGTTCTGGATGTTTGTTTTGGTTCATTGACCTGATGAATGATCCAATCATGACCAACTTTTAGTGTCTTGGCAATGATTGACAGATTTCCTTTGAAAATTTTCAGGTTTTTCTTGGTGTTCTTGAAACCATGCACCTTAAAGGAACACGCCACCCAATGTTAGTAGTAATATATGTTCTTACCTTAACTTTCACGAGTTGAGTCATACCTCTCCCGTGTCGGTACGTGCACTCAAACGCTCTGGTGCGTGGCGCGAATGTGTTAGCATGCTGCTATTGTGGCAAGTGGTATGGTTGTTAGGGGCTTTGAGCCCAGATATATTTGCTGACTACGCCACGATGGGACTTGCACCCAAAGATATAACTCACACATCAGTAACCTTAACCCAATAAGGCAATCAGGTTCGTGAACTGAATTGGAGACGTGGTTCCATAAAGGAAATCAAGCTTTTATTGACAATGAACAAACATGTTGCACCAACACACATGGATGCGCATACACTGGAAGGGGAGAAGGATAGGCAGGACTGAGGCTTACCAGTGGGAGGCCAGCGAGCCTCCAGGGGGTCACCCACTCACACGTGCGCAATCACACACACAGGAAAAATATGGTCACAACAAGTGAAAAAGAAGGCACGGCACACAAAGGCAGGGGGTATCCCGCCACCGAAAGGGACGCTACACCTTCACCTTGGGCCTCAGCTCCTGGGAAACAGAGAGGAAAGCAACACAGGGTTAAGGGGACCCCACACACACACACACACACACACAACTGAACAGGTTAACACAAAATACAGTACAGGCCAGGGACCTTGATGGCCCTGGCACTAGAGATCGATCCACAGCTATAAAAGGCCTCCGGCTAGTGATGGGTCATATGAACACAGGACAAACACAAAATACAAATACTTCTCAAAACAAGGCTGCTGACACTGAGGATCAGCAGCACTATGGAGGGCCTCTGTCAGTGGTACAATGAGATGAGATGTAAAATAAAAGGAATAACACAGTAACACAATCAATTAAAAGGAGCTAAACGCTGTCACACTGGGTATCAGCAGCGCTACACAAATGGCCTCCTTCCAGTAGCAAACATAAAAAGATAACTGACAAATTCATAAACAAAAACGCTCAGTTGCGTCAATCAGGATACTCAGACACTCAATGTATACTCACAATCACAACATATTCAGTTGTTCGCTCATTCATTCATTCATTCATTTAGACGCTGCACACACAAAAACAAAGGACGCAACACTAAACACAGTCCAATCCAGCTGGCAAGCGAATCACGCTAGCCGCAGGCGTTGTTGTGGAATGTTGGTGAAACAGTGGTCGGCAAAGCAGCAGTATGTTCAGGTGTTAGTAGGACCAGCGTAATGATTGCCGCGTCCTTGTGCTAACTGGCCATCCCTGCTACACATAAAACACTTGATTAAATTCCCATAATTTCAGCGAGAAATAAAATCAGTGCCAGTGAAGGCAACATACCGTTCAAGCGAGGTCTTACTTCACGGAGCCCAGCGTGACTGGTGTAAATTCCTAAAACCCCAAAACATCTGTTTACAAAGCTAAAATGACATGCTGAAAGTTTCCCTAGAATGTTGTGAAATGGGTAACGTACCACCGTAATCTATGATGCACGCTTGGCAGGTGGAAGTCCAACACAAGGGATTCTATAAAGAGGAAGCGCTAGGTGTAAGCAGCAATGTAAACAGATTTAGTAGCCTAAAAGAAACATTGGGAGCTCAATCATACCTGCGGCAACGACGAATGTCAGGGAGGCAAAACCGGGGTGGGCCTTTGACGTCTGGCACCTCGTAACGAGAGTGATTCTGGATTTAAATAGAGGCGCACCGATAGTGGTTGGCTCACATCTCGTTACAGAAAGCCATTCACTATGCAGCAATCAGAGCTCAAATGAGAGGTGGGCACTACACCACTTCATCCTGCTAAACTAAGCTAGCGAGCTCAGACGTAGCCAACAATTAGGCTCAGACGTAGGCAACAATTAGGTGTTAATTAATATTACTACGCTAGGTCGAAGTACTCCCAAGTGCTATTGCACATAGTTTTCCTGTTTATTCGCTTGGAAAATCGCCACGTTTTATGTTTTGTGTGACCTTACACATTTTTATCAACTACTCGTGCAACTGTATTTAAGTAGGGAAAACGTGGATGTTTTTGATTGCTGCTATCTTCCTCCCTCTATGGCTACGTCTGAGCCCGCTAGCATAGCAACATGCTAACACATTCGCGCTGCACACCAGAGTGTTTGAGTGCATGTACCGACACGGGAGAGGTATGACTCAACTCGTAAAAGTTAAGGTAAGAACATATATTACTACTGACATTGGGTGGCGTGTTCCTTTAAGGTGCATGGTTTCATGAACACCAGGAAGGAAATCTGTCAATCTCTGCCAAAACACTAAAAGTTGATCATGATTGGATCATTCATCAGGTCAATGAACCGAAACAAACATCCAGAACAAAACAATATTGTTTGCTGAACACAAAATCAAGCTTCGGACATTGCCATTTCAGTCCCCTGATCTGAACTCCATAGGAAAACAGTGGGGTGAGTCAAAGAGGAGAATGCACAAGTGTGGGGTGTCATAGGAGAATATTACAAGCTGTTTTATTGGCAAAGGGAGGCTTAAGAAGGTATTACAAGCAGGGGTGTCAATAATTGTGAGCGACGTGTTTTTGTTAAAAATATTTATTTCTTTATGAGATTTTCCTTTTTCTCAAAATAAATTTGCATCCCTTCAAGGTTGTATTTTCCCTATTTTTTTCATTTTGAGATTACAACAAACCACCAACATATTATTTTTATACCGGTTTTTAATCAACTTTAGCAGAGGTGCCAATAATTCTGGAGGGTACTGTATGTGTTAGATACTTCAATTAGTATAGCTTGAGAATATAAATATGCAATGCTGCTCTGGTAACGGGTAAAGAGTAACAGAACACCTGTAAACACGGTGTGTTGTTATTAAAAAATAAGGGTAAATAAGCCAAAATATGGTCTCTGATGGAAACACAATGAGCTCATCTTGTTTGCAAAAAAGGTGTGGCGAGCCACCCAGTCACTCCTTTGTTTACACACAACAGACCAGGATGAAACAATGTAAGAGAGCTGTGGCCGTGCGCCTGGATCAGTGATGAAATGAAGCTAGCTCACTCTACAGAGTCATGTGACGGGTCAGCCAACCACAGCGACCGGTGTCCACACATCATGAATATTCTCTCAGTTCACTGGGATGGAGAGTCATTTGAATGTGCTTGTGTGCTGAGAGTATAAAACCTATGACATCCCCTTCCCCTACACCACCACCACCCCTACTGATTTCCAGTAGATGGGTAATCATGTATACTCTATGACCGCTTCCTCCATCTGTTATACGGATGGCATATGGTTCAGATTTGACTGGCTTATTTTTCCTCTCTGAGCAAAGCAGAAAATAAATGCTGTTGATGCTAAAATCCCTCTCTCTCTCTCTCTCTCTCTCCCTCCAATGCTCTGAACAGATCCACACTCTCATTAAAAGCTGCAATTCATTAAAAAAAAGTAGTAATGTGACCAAATTTAATTGTATTTTTCAACAGAGTGATGGACATGAACAAAATGTCTAAAACAAAGAAGCCGCTGTCTCTGCTCAGTTCTTCTCATTGAAAGGATTGAGGACAACGTTGACAGAAAGACCTACACAAATAGCTGTGGAGTTACTTTAATAAGCAAGGCCTACCTCTCACCCCCTAGCCTTGGTTATCAAAGGCTGTGTTTGAAGAACATGTTTATGTTTCTTTCTCTTTCATTTCCCCCCCTTCGCAGACATGGGCCCAACCTGCAGCCTTGAGCATCTCCAACATGCACTTTGTTGTCTATGGGATTTTACCCCCCCCCCCTCCCCCCTCTCTCTCTGCCTCCCTGTTCTCACTATTTCAAACCTTGTCTTGTTTTGTTACCACCGTGCGGCTCTCCACAGATGTTCCCTTGGCGGATCAGACAGTGAGCGAGTGAAATCGGGTGTCGGTTTGGAAGGTGTTGCAAAGGCAACAGGCTGACTGTATCCTGTCCAAACATTTCTGACACCTGAAATTGGCACCCCCTCTTTCACTGAGAGACATTGACAGGAGGCTTTGATTTGGACTGTTTACATGGCAGCCAGGCCCACCGCCCTGACTCTGGCAGGAGAGTGTGACCGTCTGCTCTCGCCCGATGCTGAACTGAACTGTTAACTCGGAGCCTCAAGCCCAGTTCACTGACTGGTGCCTGATCTGAAGCCCGCACCATACAGTCCATGCTCACAACCCTGCGTTTAGAAATGTGATAAGTCACACCCACATGACAGAAAGAAAAGTGCCAGGAATCGTGAAGCTATATGAATCAATGTTTAACACAAAGTGCTGTCATCGCACAGTAACAGGAGCCGCGCTGCAGTGTTTTCTTAGCTGACAATGTTTAGGCCTATGTTATGGTCCATGCAAGCCATGTAAGCTCAGTTCACATATAGAGGAAACTACAGTGACAAGAGACTATAAAAAGCCCCATTTAGACAGCATTTGACTCGCGACAAGATATGACGTTAATGTCACTCAGCAATTAGACAAATAAATACATACATAAATAAACAACATAAACAACAACTACAAAGAACACTGGTGACGCGAAACTTCATGCGAGAAGGTTTAAATGATTCATATTTTTGAGGCACCAGATGACTCGATTAGTCACAATGAGAATGCAGATTTAGGTATAAACTAGCCATTTCAACTTACATTTGTAAAAGTAGGCTGGCATGAATGCATGCTTGGCACATTATGGACAGAATAAAGATATGAGGAGAACATCATCCTATACAAGTAGCCTATTGATGTATTTCATCCATTTTCATTTTTAGCTTATTAAAAACCTCCACATCTATTTAATTAAAACAAAATGTAACTGCATACTGACGGCAGAGGGAGCTTGCCATCTCCAGGAGAGAGTCGCGTTTGATAAGGCAGCGTTTGAATCGGAGAGAGCGCTGACGTCATGGCCCATCTCTCCACACTCTGAGCAACAAAGTAGCAGAGAGAGGCTATGAGAATGGAGCGCATGGATCGACTGGAATAACAACCTTTCTGAACTATTTTGAAACTTCGAAAACTCAATAAACAATCATGGATATGAGTATTCTGGGTTTCTTGCTGTTGTATTCACCCTTTCTAAGCGTCGGAGCCCAATTCCCAGCCGGTAAGTGGACATCTTAACATATTTCTATGCTGCCGTGTGGTGGTCCGTGCGGCAGGGAAAGTTGTGGATGACTGTTGGGCAAGTTAATTATCATCCCTATATGCATTAAGGTGGATTACTATCTACGTAAAATGATTATTTGAAAGTATCTATTAAGATATTGTTCTGTTCACACCGTCCGTGACGTATTTTTCTGATGGGCGTTGGGTTGTTCGTCTTTCTAAACTTGCCCACAGGTAGGCTACGGAATTATAGCAATGTGCTATCTTTGTGTAAATAAACTTGTAGCATGCCAATTGAGTATTCGTTCCTGTTTCTAATCATGCGTAGCTTACGACTTCATAGTTGGCTAGAATTTATCTCGAAAGTTTTTGACTCCCAGTTGTAGCGTATGCTATGTCTTTGCTGGCAATTCGTAAGGGAAACTGAAATTGAGAGCTTGCACACCGATGTTGTGGCGAGTTTTTAAAACAGGTAACATTAGGCTAACCTTAGTAGCCTACTTTAAGAAGTAAACCAGCTCTCTCCATGGTATTAAATAAACATAAGCCAACAAATATACAAGTGTTTTGCCGAATGCAGTCTATGCAGTAGGCAACAGTAAAGTTAAATGTCCGCAATTCTAACCCCATGCACTTTTTGTGAAATTCAGCGAATCGCTCCAAATGGTCAACTCTGTGTTCGTAGCCTCCACAGTCATGTCCATGTAGCCGAACGTTAATGGGAATAGAGACAGCTAGACGATCCCAGCAGTAAACACGGAGTTTCAGAAGCACAAAAAATGAATGTATTGATTTGCATGATGTGAGCTCAAATACCAACCTTTTCCGAAACCAATTCACGGACAGTGTCGTTTATGAAGATGTTAATGTAGGCAAGCAATAGGATAACATTTAATTTGAAAAGTTGACTAACTCTAATTCAGAGGAGCAGGCAGGTATTCGATAGGCTTGTTTTTGCCGGAAAAAACGTAGCCTAATATGAACAACAAAAGGACAAGTGTATCTATCCCAGCCCAGGTTTTACAGTGCACGCTGTGTTAATTTATTTGCAGCACTGAAAACGGTTGTTATCGGCTACGCGTGGGAAAAGCAGTTGCTCAGTTTTTGTTTCCTTTGGCGAATTCTGCCGAACTGGCTTCTGTGCCTTGGCAGATGAAGAGACAAACAGCCTACCCTACATGATCAGTTTAAACAAGCCCAGCCTATGCGAATGCCAAACCCAAAGTTGTTTAGGTTAAATTTAAGGTAAAATTTGCCCAAAATTGTAACATTTTGGTTACAGTAGGCCTACCCCTCACTCTTTTGTAGTTGGCCATGCAAATGAAATCCCGGGGGGATATAAGAAGGATTCCCTGGACGCTACCCAAAAGCTATTTGAAAATGTTCATTCAACGAGCCGAGTCCGATAGCTTCAGTTTTGGTTATCTGAATGCGCGTAGCCTGTTACGCGTAGTCAAGCTGTCAGAAACAACTCCTTACCTTTTTGCTCTTTCTTTAAAGTGTTCTGAGAATTGTTCAAAGTTGCCCCTGTCATTTTTTAAAACGCATGTAGAGTAGTAAAGAGAATCAGAAAACTTCCTAGTCTATTTATAACGCAATTGTCTCAATTTTCAACATCTGTCGGAACGTAATCTAACCTGCATCGTATCATAGATTAATTCTCCATAGCCGGAGAGAGATAAGCTGCAAAATACAGCTGTCTTCATAGGTGATTAATTAGTGAAAAAAGTCTTATCCGTGGATTAATTAAATTACAGCAATGCAATCAAAAACACGTAGGCCTGTATGTCATGGGTATTTCGTATTTTCGGAGATTCATTACCAAGTGGGTTAATAACGCTCGTAGAGTTATGCAAATTACGTGAGAGATTATTTAACACTGGTAAACAGTGGTTTCAACGCAGGCGGTCAAATTGCTGTGCTAATCCAGCTATTATTTTCTCTCTCGCATCTGGACGCAGCGCAAATGGGACATGCGGAGAAAGGTGAGTGTGTGTGTGCAGCGCAGCGCAACATCATACAGTGAGAGCTTCTGTCTTGGGTAATTGTGACGCTATGGTTTGATAAATCGCCCCCTCAGCGCCCGACGGGGTTTCTTTAAAACTGCTCACTTGCAACAACACCCCCACCCCTCAAAACTCGCCAGGGGCTTGCATGCTCCAGGCGTCAACACTATCACGCTAACTTAATTCTTCCTCTTTAAATACGCACAGCCCGAATAACCATTAGTTAACGTGTTAAACACAAGCCACTAGTATACAGAATTGAATGCCACTACCAATTTAAGAAATAAGATGGCCCTCTTCTTTAGAATAAGAATGAGTTTTAATGGGCAAATATATGTTCACACATACACAGTTGGTCACAAGGTGGTCATAACTAATGACATAATGATGCACTGTACTTAGCACAATGAATTACGCCCAGAGTAGAGACATGTGGTGGTGGACATAAGTAAGGCCCTCTTCTAGTCATACGTGAAGCATGCAAATGCATATCTGGGAGAACAGAATCATTAACAGGGCTGCATAATCTGGAGCTTGAAGTGTGTAAGGTATCCCTGTCAATTATTCAGGTTCAAAAGCTCTCATCTTGAACAGTTATTCATTTACTTATTTTGTTTATTATTTATTTTTCTGCATGTCGGTGGACATTGCTGTCCATCTGTTATGTTGAGATGTGTTCTGTTGTTCTGTTCTGTGGCCTGGTTTGTCATTATAAAGCACCACCATGAACTATCAGTGCTCTGTGAAATGTGAAATATCTCTTTGGAGGTCCGTTTTTTTACTGGTTGATTCTCAACCACTGATGGCATTGCACCATAGCTATTTATATAAGATGGTTTTCAGTGTTGCGAAGTTGGTTTGATGCTCCAAAAAAGTGTCTCACTCTCTAGTCGTGCCTTTGTTTTTAAATCAGAGGACATTGTCGTTTGCTGAACAGGGCTCAGGGGCACACTGTCGCTTGTCAGGGAAAAGAGACAAGTCAGGCAAAACTAGGACGTGAGGCCTTGCTGTTTGGCTTTCCGTGACAGTTCACTCCGAGGTGCAGGCAGTCTAATGTCATTGTTTTATTACAGGTTAGGCGACGAGTCACAAGTTGCTTATCACAGCACTTGTGGAGAGGAAACATACTCTCTTTATTTTACCTGCCATCAACAAAATCTATTTGTGGCTGGCCAGGTATTGTTTCTTTCCCCCTTCAGTTGTTTCCCTCAGCGTGGAGATTATGCATGGTAAATCAATACCTGACAAAATGTGTCAAGTGATTTTTGCAGTGGTGTGGATTTTTAATTTAATTCCCTGGAATTCGGCGAGTTCCGCATAATTTCCCCCTTGCATTTCTTCATCCCATGCCGCTCCAGTGAAGGTTTGGTCAGCATGTTACTTGAATATAGCAAGCCCCCCCCCCCCCCCCCCCCCCCCCATCCAGGATTATGCATGGACAAGTTATTCTTGTTACCATCCCATACAGAATGGGCTTTCTCACGTAGTATCCCGAGTTGTAATCTAATACGTATATTTCAAATGACCTTGCCTGTTGAGTGTCAGCCAAATGGTTGCCTGTTAGCTTTTTTTCCCCCTTCCCTTTTTGTATCAAGGTGGAATCGTGTACTCAAGGAAAAAAGCAAAAAGGAAAGGAAAGTGGCTGACAGGTTCATCTGGATGCTAACTGCTCAGCCTCTCAGCTCTTTTCGGGCTCTTAACGCGCGCTGGCTTGGTGGAATAGAGCACTCGCAGGCATTTTAGTCTTTGAGCAGGCCTGAGCGGATGCTGTGACGGGCCTGGAGATGATGGGGCCTGAGTGTGCTTAAAAGCAAAAAAAAATGGTGGTGGTGGTAGTGAGGGGGGTTGTGGGCTTGTGAAGTGCAATTGTTCGTGCCGAGGGCCTCAGTGTCCATCTCCAGCTGCAGTTATCCTCGCTCTTTGTCATCGCAGCACTTTTTGGATTAGTGGCCGTAATGGCCTCCGCTGCCCTGTTCGGACTCTTCCCTCTCTTAAGCTCCTTTGGAGAGCTGACTGGACTCTTCCAAAGAGGGTGAGACGTCAAGGCCAGTGCAGGATCTTACTGCTGTGCTTATTTCCATTTCTCTCACTCCCTGCGTGATTTCTCTACTGTTGTTTTGTTGTTTTTGTTATGAGCTTTTTTTTGGAGGGATGAGAGATTTTAGTATCATGACTTATAACCCCATAAAGATTATGACGTTACTAATAGCTGAAATTAATCCGTGGTCTCTGAGGGGAAACGCTGTCTTTGGTCATTTTACAGCTGCCCATTACATCCGTCAGTGTCAACCTCAGATTTTGCGTTTCAGCCGCGAGCTGTCGAGAGTTGTCACACGCTCTCCCCTCAGGTTTGTGTGGAGTGGAGTCATCACACCGGGTTGAACCCCTTGTGTTTGCCGGAGTTGACGCCGGAACAGTGGTCAAGGACAGTGCCGTGCCTTCCTGCCTTAACGGCATATTATGTTTGGCAGAGATTTATTTTCCAAACCCCCTTCTGAGTCTCTCTCTCTTTCTCACTCTCTCTTTCTTTCTCTGTCTCTCTCTCTCTCTCTCTCTCTGTGTTTGTGTGTGGTGGTTCGTGACGTGTGTGTATAGTGTCTTCCTCCCCCCTTTTCTCTCCATGTCTGTGAAAACTGTCAGATGCGGCCCTGTCACACCACACGCTATTGGAAGCAACACAGACACGTCACGAACCACCACACACACACACACACACACACATAGATAGATAGATAGTGTATCAACTGACTGAACAGAAACACCACCTGTCCTCCTGTCATAAAGCCTCCTTCAATCACAGTGTTTCCTCTAGGATTTTTTTAAGCAGTGGGGGCAGGCCTGTCCGAACCACCCCACCGTACCCCCGTCCCACGGAACTGACAACTGACACTTCGCTGCAACACAAACAATTATATGTATTCACCTCTATTCACACACAATGAGGCATTATTTTCAGTTGTGATTGAGCTGTATATTTGGAGAATCTACAACAGGTCTGCACAATGAATTTTGAAAGGTTACTGCGACTATGGTACGTCTGCCCCATTTCTGATACCGTGGGGGAAGAAAATTAAACCGTGGGGGGCCGCCACTACCAAATCAACATAGAGGAAACACTGAATCACTCAAAGTAGACACTCCTTTCATTTATTCCTTCTGACTCAGTCTTACTCCTCATTCCTTTTATATTTATAATCTTCAGTAGCATCTTGGTTTAGTTATTTTCCCCTTGCATGCATGTATATGCACGTTCTAGTCATGCTCTAAACGCTGCTGTTACATTGGTGTACATATGTGAGCGATCTGTCAGGTGCTTGGTTTGTGTCTGCCAACTGTCTTAATGGGATCTCTCAGTAGACAGTGACGAGTCAAAACATGTCTGCGTGGGAGTGTGCATATCCCAGACAAGTTGATGTGACCTGACCAGTCTAATTCCCTGATTTGTTCTACATTTATTTTTTCCCCTTCTCCATATATGAATAACTCTGAGCAAATGCTATTTTTGTTGACGAGAATTCATATAGATTTTTTTTTAAAGAATTCCCAACTAAGTAAAATTAGTTTTCAGGTCTTTGACTGAATTTTGTGGCCAGATCACCTCAGAAAACCAGCTGAGAGACCTTTAATGACCGATTTCTGGCTTTTCATTAGTGTAGTCAGTGGTTTCTTTTCTGCTTTATCATATTTGCTGTATTCTGCATGGGTATGAGAGAAAACACCATCAGTGAGGAAAACACCATCAGTAAATAAAGAGCAACATACTGAAGTGGTATTGTTATTGAATAGGTAAGACCATTTTCTTCCTCCACAGAACAATTTACACTTTCCCCTCTGCAGATTTTGTTTACAATCCCTCCCAGGAAATCACTGATGTACAAAGCTCTCCCTTTTTACCATTTTTATTATTTGTTTTATCTGTGTGTTGTGCCCTTCATTGGCTTTCAGCAGAGAGAGAGGCTGCGAAGAACGCGGATTTTCTCGTTAAGTCGGCGCAAATGAATGTTAATGATATAGATTTGAATCCCCACCACACGGCCTGTGAGCCCACCTCCTCTCCTCCCATCCTCCCATCCTCCTCCTCCCCCTTCATCTGTTTTGCGTGTGCTGATGTTAAGCAGCTCTCTCCTGCTGCTCGCAGAGACAAGTGGGGCTGTCACTTAGTGTGACAGTGAAGGCAGAGCAAGGCCCAGCCGAGTTGCTTCGTCTAACGGCAATTTATGGCCACTTTTTTTCTCCAACAAAAGAGGGGATTCTCTCTCTATCTCTCTCTCTCTCTCTTTCTCTTTCTCTCTATTTCTCTCCCTCTATTTTTCTCTTTTTATCCTCTAGTTTTTCCAATTGTCTTTCTATTTGCCTATCAGAGGCTTAGTGGCTTCATCATGTCTCACCTGCTGCTTCCATCTTCCCCCTCTTCCATCACTCTCATCGGGCAGAGTCGTGATCCACTTCCCTTATATACATATAATCTCCATGTATACCTCAAGGGAGGTGTGGACTGTAGGATGGTCTCATTAGGCTATACGATCCTAGAGTCCATCACTTAAGGTATTGCTGATGAGGCAGCTTTACCTCAGCTGATGTAGTTGTATGTGAAGGGCTTTTCTGTTGTTGTTTTCCCTCTGTAAGTTAATGTGGCACGACCCTCTGTGAACAGCGGCTTCTTGGTTATGCTCCGTAATAAACATGGCCGCTGCCTCAGTCAGAAATATTACACGGGAGACGGGGGAGAAAAGAGTGCGTCCACTCGGGGCAGATAACGTTGCTGAGGGCCTGCCTCCATGTGACAGAGGATGTCCACGGGAGTTAAGTTCAGAAGGAGATTCGCTTATACATACAGCGGAGCTTGTGAGATGTTTGCACAGTGTTTTTCTCTCTCTCTCTCTCTCTCTCTCTCTCTCTCTCTCTCTCTCTCTCTCTCTCTCTCTCTCTCTCTCTCTCTCTCTGGGATGTTTGTTCTTTTCGTGTGTGGTAAGTGTAGTTGAAGGGTACATGAAAAGCAGTAATTCCTCCCCCCTACACACACACCTCCTCCCTGAAAGCCTTCCTGAGAAGGCCTCTGGCTAACGGCGGAGTGTTTGTATTCTCAGGGTCCTGCTCAGGAGACTCTGCCCACATGTGGCTTCGGTTATACACGGACCTTGCTTAACGTTTGAACTCAAATTAACAGGATCGTCACGGTCACAGAGCAGCTGCAAAGAATTTGAAACAACAACTTTCGAATCATTTCGACCTATTCTTTAGTTCATTTATAGCCTAGTTGATTTATGCTTTCTTTGCTGCTGTTGGCGCCATCATTTGCTTAATTGTCGATGCGGTTGTGCAGAGGGTGATAGAGCAAGCCGGGGGTTTGTTCATGCATGCCTTAGGAAGGGGCCCCACACGTTCAGTACTCCTGGAAGAATTCAGAGATGTCGGATGCACCTCCGCTCCGTCTCATTAGCATGCAATGCCGCTACACGGGTTGCAAAAGTTCAGCTCTTGTTTGTCAGTGACATCATTCTCGCCCAGCTGAGAACTTTGATAGGGTCAAGCTACCCCCAGCGGGTTAACATTATTTCATGGCAGCACCTCTCCAATAAAGAAATTGAAGCAACCACATTACCCCTGGGTGAAGGTTAAATAGCTGCCTTTTGAGAGAAGAGGTGTGAGACAGAGAGGCACACAATCTGATTAGACGATCAGAATTCCAATGTGCACACCAACAATGGCTTGGTCACGCTTAATGTGGCAGTTGTTATTGTCTCGTGGTATTGGTAAGGATCAGTTCAGCTCCTTTTGGTCTCCAGACTGTAATGTTCTGAGTTAGTCTCAATTTGTGGTGTTTCATTTTTTATTTCTCATTATCGAGTTCTGTCATTTAAAAAGGCACAAGATGGTTGTGAAGAACAGAGAGTCAGGAAAGGAGGAAGAGAGAGGAGGAAAGAGAGAGAGAACTAGCTGAAATGTGTGAGTGAATAATCATCTGAAATTGGATCCTTTGTACAGAAGCGAACGCTTCAATATCAGACAGTTCTCTGCTCATTTGATGAAGTGAACGGTGACTGTTTTGATCTGGCTTGGCTAAAGGACGCTTCATTAAAGTTCTTAGTAACTGGTGGGGTAACGGCAGATTGTCTCCATTAGTTCAGTTTTGCAACTCCTGCTATCGACAGATCTCTGAAGTACCCTGAGCTTGCCACAGAATATAAACCAAAATGGAAACCAAAGTGCTAGGATGAACAAATAGTCCAGCGCTAACGAAAGTGTTTTTTGATCGGGATAAAAGAAGCTAAGACTTTAGAACAGCGATGAGTCAAGCCCTGGAAGAGTCAGGCCCAGCATCCTGATCACACATCTTCGTGTTTTCACCTGCACACATTGTTAGGGCAGTCGCTCATCCGTCACTGCTGCCTCTGCTCGGAACGCTTTTCAGTAGATTAATCAGGAAATGGTCCTCTTCCTTTACCCATTCCTGCATGGCCACTAGTGACCTTGATGTGGGAATTCATGCGCCGCTTGCTCTTTCCACAGCTCAACGTCTTATTGCCCGTGAAGGCAAACGCTAATCATTGGATTTTTTTTTTTTTTTTTTTGAGGTTAACATGTGGACACCATTTTCTGAAGTGCCTTCTTTGTTCCTGTCTTCTGTGCTTTCATTGTCCAGTATATTACATTAGCCACCACAGCCCAGTTCATTCCGTGCTAAGTTTATTAACTCGACTAATTTCAGCGGATGCATCTTGAGGGAGCTTTTGTGGTTTAGGGGATCTTCCCTCATTCAGTTCCCAGTCGCTGATTCAGGACCGGTGTTTGCGGAGGCACCTGGGCCTGCCAGTTTTTGGATCAGTGAAGCTCTTTGATGTAAGCCTGCCATTTTAGTCACAGTCTCCTTGCAACTGGGGGGAAGATTTGAGGCACAAAACGCTCCATTGTCCACAGCCTCTCGCCAAGAAGGGGAAGGGATGCCTGTGAACCTGGAAGAAGTGGTCACGAATTATGATAAATCGTCTTTGACTGAGAATCCACAGCTTTGTAATCTGTTTTGAGGGTGCCTTTTGTGCCATACTCCGTAGTCTTCACTTCAAGGTTGCTTTGCGTTCCCCACCCCCCCCCACTCCCGCACCCTCCTGCCTTTGCCTCACTCCTTTGCCCTATGCTTCAGACTTTTTATGTCCTCCAAGAGACAATTATTTCTCCCAGAGAAAAACTCTTTTGACCTTTTCTGAACAAGCTGTGGCAAGTCGATTTAGGCAGAGCTGGTGTCAAGCGCCCGCTCACTCCCAATTCAAGCTCCTTATCAGGACCAAGCTGAAGCGTCTGAGCTCCAGTCTGGCTCCGGTCCACAACCGGCATGTGGGCCTCTACACCCCCCCCTCCCCCTCCCCACGTGTCAATCAGGACAGCACAGCGTGTGAAGAATAATCTGCTCTCCAATAGTCAAAGGACTACTCCGGAGAAGACACTCGTTGCTGAAGGAAGTGTCCGCATTGCGGAAGAAAGTTGAGTTGTTACTTTGCATATTTTTATTTTCGTAGGCTACCGACAGTGTCATCGCAGCTCCTTGTTGGCACTTATTAGCAAATGGGGGTTAAGTGCCAGTGGCCCAAGTGCAGTGCATCGATGATGCAGTTAAGTAATCCACAGCTTAATTTTAGCGCATCATTTTAATGTGAACTTGCCCACGTTCACGGTGTGTTCCTCCTCTTCCTCTCCACCTCCTTAGCTCATTCCCTCCCTCCTTCCTTCCTTCTCTCTCTCTCTCTCTTGCAGTTGGTAGTGTAATTAGAGAGTTTGTTGTGGCACGTTGTTTACAGTGATGCGTCTTGGCACATTTTTAATTGTAGGACTGTGGACTTGCTGGTCTGACAGGCTGTCTTAATGAGCGGGCTGTCTGATCGGCGCGGATGATCCAGGGTGACACTCCTCCACCGCTGAACTAGTGCCCACAGTGGACGGGTAGGGGGGCAGTCAGCCTCCGTCGCTGCCCCTCCAACCTCCTCCCCATCCTTCTCTGCGATCTGTCATCTCCCCTGTTTGAAGCCCCGTCGGCCAGTGTTAGCCCACATGCTTTGATTGACTTACTCCCCCCTCCACATTCCTTCCCTGGCTTCTCCTTGCTTGATGTATTGCGAAATTGTTTTAACTAGTGTGACTGAAAAGGGAGCCACTGTCACCTTCCTGCAGGCTAAAGAAGCAAGTGGCAAAGGAGAGAGTCCATAGCCCCTATATATCGTTCCCTCTCTCTCCCCCTCCCTCTTGCTTTCTCTCTCTCTTTCTTCTCTCTCTCTCTCTCTCTCTCTCTCTCTCTCTCTCTCTCTCTCTCTCTCTCTCTCTCTCTCTCTCTCTCTCTCTCTCTCTCTCTCTCTCTCTCTCTCTCAGATATTGCTCCAGCTATATTAATATTTGAGGGGTCTATCTTGACTGCGATTTTCCGTGACGGATGTCGTTGGGCCACAACATCTGACCCTGCAGGTGTTTCATCTCCTTACTGCATAGGGTTTGCAGTTTGCTCAGGGAAATTGGGTCCTTGGCTCTGCCTTCTGTCACAGGCAGACACTTACACAACTACTTTTTTCCCCCTTCTACATCTGCACTAAAACATGTCATAACTATGAGATCAAGCATGTCTTAAAGCATGCGTGTCTTTTGGCTAGGCCAGATGTATCAGGACAGCGATAAGCGTGGGAAGAAACAGTAGATGAAGTGAAAGAACACACGGAAGTGATTGCATTTTGTTCTCAACCCGGAGGAACCTATGATCTCTATTAGTCTCATTTTAGTATGCCACCTCACATTTAATTATATTATTCTTTTATTATTCATTGCAATAATTATTCATCATCATTGAAGTAATTTTACCCTTTTGTTTGACCTTTTGAGTGCAGGCGCCTTAATGTTGTTGTTCTCTTTACTCCAGAAACACAGTGGCCATATGTCTTTGGATGACGGGGCATTTTTTTGTGCTCAGAGCAGGTCACATTATTGGTCAGTGGCAGAAAGAAAGCCTGAAACAAAGTTATGTTTAGACTTAACAAAACAGTCCATGTGGTTTTAAAAGAGAATATCAACAGTGGAGTAGAACACCCCTCAGAGTCTTCTAAACATGCAGTAGCCATTGCGCGGGTCATTTTACATCAGCTGTCTCAGCTGAGACTAAGTGCAGACAAGATAAGCATGTATAAATGTGAAGGCATCAGCATGCGTAGCGAAACATGAGTGATATCTCTTCTTTACGAGTCTGGTTGCATGTTGGTTGTCAAACTGAAGTAGCATATTTTGACAAGCTGAGGTCTGCAGTGAATCTTAATCACCCCCAAGTTCAACCTCTCACCCTCCTACAGATGATTGAATGCAGAGTTGGATTCTGTCTCCAGCCACTGCACTCCAGCCATGGAAATAAACTAACCCTAACCCTAGCTAGAGATAATATGTTGAGCTCAATCTAAATCAAAAAATGAGTAATGACAACTGGTAACCTAATTTGTTGACAGGTAATTTAGGAAATTATGTATTATCATCAAATCCAAATCAATCCAGATCCACTATGGATGGACCCTGAACTGTAACAATTACCATGTTTATCGAAAAGCAAAAGAAAGATCTTCCATGACTTGTACGTGGAAATTATATGATATTGTAACATTACGATTTCACATCTTTGCTGTATGAGACCATTTATAAGAATGAAATTGTCCTATATAAAGTGCTTCTCAGACCTGACATTTCCTCTATTGAAATATGATGGAATACATGCTTTGATTAAATTGTGTTTTTATCATTGTTCTATGCATTGCTATAAAGAAAGCCCCATAAAATATGTTAAACAGTCTGTCTACTGTCTGGAATAGCAATTCCCAAGGTAGGGACCAAATGGTTGTCATTGTTGCTGTGTTGCACTTTGCCTCTTCGATCTCCATGTCAGATTGGATGCATCATAACACAGATGAGGTTAATCAGAAGGTTAATGATGGGCATTTGTTCTCCACTCTACCCGCAGACACAGAACTAAGCCTCCAACCAGCAGCTCGTTGACCTTATATCACAAACAATCACAGCTCATGATGGATAACCGCATTTGATCTGGCCCTGATGGGACTAGGCGTAGCTCAACAGAATCTGATGCCAATAAGTTCTGGATTAATGTCACAATCAGCTATCTTTAGGTTTCTTTGCGATTTCATTTCTTGTGTTTCATTTCTTTATGTTAGTGGCCATTATGAACTTGAATACCAATGATTGATGTGAACTGCCTTGACAATTAGTTTTGGTCATCGTATTTTTTTGAAATGGAGTCAAAGTTACGTGCTGTTAAACAATGCTGGCCATTGTGCGCATCTATAGTCGTTGCCAGCGCTTGAACCGGGGAAATTGGCTTGTTGGAGTAATGGACTGATCTTTGACTCCTTGGCCCCTTCTCTTTGGCTTTGGCTGCGAGTGCACACGGCTGCTTGACCCAGTGGAGCAGGGAAACCCCCCCCCCCCGCCTGACAGCGGTCTGACCGTTGGGTCTGCGGGCATGACGGTGAATTGATGACGACAAGCCTCGACCGATTCGCATCGAACGGGGAGGCTTAATCAATCATCTGGGCCAGACTCCCGCCGAGGTGATGGGGCATTAATTGAATTCCAGGCTCGTTACAGCAGTCGTCATTGCAGAGGTCACGTAGCGGGTTGTAATTTTTCACTTCTCGCTCTCTCTCTCTCTCTCTCTCTCTGTCTCTCTGTCTCTCTCTCTCTCTTTCTTGTGTTTACCCTGGTGGAGTGTCAATCTGAAAATGAATCCATTAAGCATTTCTCCATCGCAAAATCCGTGCCACGCATTTTCTTCCGGAGCTCTTGCTGTCCATTCATTTGAAACATGCACCCACACCTCTCCCTGGGGCTCATCCTATACATTCTACCACTCAAGTGATGGTGATCCCCGTTCACCCCGGCAGTCAATTAACAGTCCACTTCATGGGAATGTGCGGACAGAACTGTAGCAGAACAACATTCCATGTGGTGTTGAGTGGGTAGGTAAATGTGTTTGTTTGTGTGTGTGTGTGAGTGTGTCCGAGAGAGCTCGAGGTCAGCGTGAGAGTTCGGATGTCGCGTGGAGGAGACCCCAGGGCGGTGTGTGTGGGGGCAGCATAAGAGACAGATGGCGTTGATGTTTGCACAGAAATAGGAGTGCTTCCTTCCCAATGCCTTCAAGACAAGCTTCTTCACTCCCTCTCTCTCTGTCTCTCTAGCGGTGTAATGTGTTAACGAACACAAAGATCGATCTTATGTGTGAGGCGATTGAGGGTCAATTGCTTTCTTTTTAAGTTAATGCCAGAATTTCACTTTCACAATGGAAAGTCATTCATCAGGGAATAAAGCTGATTTAATTCAGTACGAAGGCACTTACGTTTTACCCTGTTAACACAGGCTATCTATTAAATTCAGAGAGGTGACACTTTCAAAAAATAAAAACTCTGGCTTTCTGTATGGAAGTTGCCATCGCACTGTCAAGAAGGCCGACCCTTCCCATGATGCACTGTGAACTGAATCTGTCACTGGGTGTAGAGGGTACCCAGTGAGTGGCCTTCTCCTCCAACACCCCCACCCCCCGCCGTGGCCGACCCACTGTCGCTCTGCCCACTTGCGTCAGCTCATCCGCCCGGTCGTCCCCGGGCGCTGCTGTCTCAGCAGTGCAGGAGGCCGATGATGAGCTCATAGCTGGCGTCCATTTTGAGAGACCTCATTCTTTCACTGACTTGAGTACATCACAAAACCTTCTTATAGAACTGGTTAGTCCAAATCCTGAAGTATCCAGGCTAATGTTAAAAGGAACACATCAACTTTCTTGGGATATTAGCTTATTTGACCCAGTCTGACATCTTAGCATAATTGGCTGGAAGTGGGTTAGACCAGTCAGCTTCAAGTTAGCCTATAGCTAAAAGGAAGCTATAGGCTAACTGGTCTAATCTTATCTAACTCGTTAATTATAATTTCTTAGTGTTTTTAATTCTAATAAATAATTTAATAATGTGCTTTCATATCATTCAAGGCTCTTCTCCACTGTTGAGGCCACAGTGAACTTTGTTAAGTTAAGACTAAGCCTAATCAACTCTACTATGAAAAAACATTCAAATGCTATTGGGACTTGATTTGAGTCTGAATGCCTGTTTGCAGTGGGGGTTGAGTGAGCCCCCCCCCCCCCCCCTCCCTCCCCCATATTGGCGGTACCTCCTGTATGCACTGATTACAGCCCTATTCTTCTCCTCCTTGGCCCAGCAGAATCATTAATTACATAACCTGACTGTCAGAGTAATTTGTGAAAACTCTCTCTGGTCAGTGAAAAGCTCCCCACAGCTTCCAGCAATACACGTATGCAACGTAACGGACAACGATAAATGATTTGCTTTGTTTTTGAAGTACCTTTAATCAAGGTCATTAGTGTGATTATCACTAGGTGAAGGCGCTATTTTTTTTTTTTTATAAATCAGTGAGAGTCTGTATTTGCCCTTCACATTGAACAGCAGAACAGTAGGGAGGGTAACTGCGGAAGCGCGCACTTCCTTCCAGGCAGACCTGGACAAGCCACAGCGGCGGACTCTCCCGAAGCCAGCCCCGACCTGGTGGTGTCCACTGGGCAGAGCCTGGCGCCGCCATATGGGCCGGGAGACTGAAGGTGGTGAACAGGGGGTCGCTCCAGATGGTCGGTCCATCCCGTCCACCCCCCCTTCACTCCCATCTCACCCCGTCCCCCACCTCCCCCTCCGTCAGCGGCCAGCTGACAGACAGTAAATGTCATCTGTAGCTTCCATTGGCCTGATGGCATGGCTGGCATGACTGCGGGCATCTTTCGTTCCGCTCTGCTCCACTCCACTTCGCTCCCTGCTCCTGCAGGTATGTGCGATGCTGGGAGGAAAAAATGGCCATGCGATGCTTCATACGCCAGATCAATTTCCACTTGAGTGTTTAAAAAAAAAAAATATGTCGTCGTTAAAGGTTTTTTTTGTTGTTGTTGATGGTGGATCTGCATGGCCATTAGATTTTAATAAGAGCAAGAGGAAACGGGAATGTGTTGCATTCCTCTTTTTCTTCCTTGGATGAGTGCCGCTGAAAGGCCAGTTCAGCCCACATAATGGCAGAGGGAGTGTGTGACTCTCTGCACTTAAAGATAGAGCCTCAAAGTTCTTGGAGTCTTTGTGGAGGAAATACTTTTCTGGTGTCCAATATTGACTCCAAATCTTGTAGAGATGCAGTGGTGCACAGTGGGGCCGTATCTCTTGATGGGGAAAGTATTGAAATGGGGGCAATTCGGTGCCATGGATGTATCGTTTGTGCGGCTTGGTCTGAAGATCATCTCCGCCAAGTTCCATGAAAATCGGATGAAATTTGTAACCGAAATTTGAAAGCCATAGTTGGCCATAGTTGGTCCAGGGATTGGAACAGTGCCTGATTTGTGAAAATCGGGACGCACAGTTCAATGGTCACATGTGTGAATGCAATCCAGGTTGGTGAACCCATTGGTGGCGCTAGAGTGTTGGGCATAGAGTTCTGTAAATTGGTGAGAGTGATCATGGGACGGTCCTGAATCAGTGCACCGAATTTCATAACTTTTGACCCGTTGGTGGCGCTAGACGGCTGGGTTTAGAGATCCCGAAAACTTTCTGCCAAATTTCAGTACTTTTTAACCAGGCGTTCTATGGGCTGCCATAGACTCCAATGGTGGATGTATAATAATAATAATAGGAAAAGCTAGTAACTCAATGGGTGCCTTCGCTGCTAGGCCCCCAATTATTAACTTCCTGGAACAAAGTCTGGTGCCATTTCAACATGATGTTCTCTTAGGGGACAGATTTTCTGTGATGTGTTCAACAGAATATTTCTTGATTTGAATCAGAATTAACTTCCAAATGAAAGACTTCAGAAAGAAGTGCACACATCTTTTTTTAAAAAACGTCCTCTAAGGAAGATAAAATAGATGACATTATGCTTAATGACATTGTGTTATTCATTCAAAAAAGAAGCTGATTCCAAACACTATATTGACCCTAATGTTAAAATGCCTATTTCTATGCTTACAGTGAGCGTGGGAAGAATACATTTGCATTATCTATAATGAAATCAACGTTACCTTTTATAAGCCAATATCGCCTATTCAGACCAACACTCTCCTCTCTTTGTTAGAGTAGCCATTAGTAATCTGAAAGCGTCTTCATTTCGGAGAGGATGCTATTTTTCAATCTTTCTGAGAGGTACGTTTTCAATAATGTTAGGACCAATAGCTTGTATGGGGGGAGAATGGCCGCAACAATCTCAGAGGGCACTCTTCCTGGCCTCAAAGAAAAAAACAATTCCCATGGAGGATTTGCTGTCGCCAGTCAACTCCATGCCAAGCAATTAACAGCCTCCATTCAGAGGCGTCCTTCCCCGTGTCCTGGAAAACAAGTGTAAACTTGCCCTATTTTGTTTCGCTAGGGTTTGAAAAGAGAAAAGAGAGAGAGGACTCACGGATGACCGACCCTTGATAAATGTACCCTCTCCACCCCCACCCTCCTCTCCAGGCCCCATCAGCAGCGCAAAATCAACAATGTGCGAAAAAATAAACACATGAAAACGAAAAAGGGGGGAGAAAAAAAAATGAACCACATGCAGGAACAATCCTGACATTGTCGTGGTGGGTCACATGACTCCATCTTGTCACCACTGCTTAATTGAGATTGGTTCTGCGGGATGCAACATGCACATGGGAGCGTGCCTCACTAGTCCTCTAGCGTGCTCTCTCCCTCTCTCTCTCTCTCTTTCTTTCTCTCTCTCTCTGTCTCTGTCCCTCCTCCTTTTCTTTCTTTCTTTTCTGTCTTACTGAGGGCCCTCTGTAGTTGTCCAGTTCCATGTAAGTAATGAAATCGGACATTTGCCTTTGTGCTGCCAAGAAGCATGGCATCTTATATCTCCCAACCACAAGCCCAACGAGTGCCCCACTTTGTTGATGGAAGGTCAACATTGTGACAGATAAAGAGATGGAATTTAGGGATTTATCTGTTGTTTTGTGTGTTTGTTTTGTTGCAAATGTGTGTTTTATTTGGCATTTTCTGATTTCCTTTCTCCTTTTTCCTTTTGGCTAACGGACTGAGGTTGTGATATTTGTGAAAAATGTGCAGGCATTTTTTTTTTACTCGCCCTTGTTCCCATAGCTCTGATGATGATCCATATCCTTCTTTTATTTCTTGCTTGTTTCAAACACTCGAGCAGGTAGCTGGTTTGATAGTGGTACAAGACCTCTCTCTTGACTCATCTCAATAACTATAAAATCGCTTCTGAGGAGAAATGAGCTGACCGGAAAGATTGTATGTGTGTGTCTGGTTTATTTGTTTGTGTGTGTGTGTGTGTGTGTGTGTGTGTGTTTAGTGCCGGGAGGAGGGCAAATCCCTTCCAACAATGGCTAAGTGTAAACAGCTTTTTGGACTGGATGTCTGGCCCCAGGGTGGCTTCCTCTTCTATCTAGGTTGTCCGTCAAGCCTCTGTAGCTCTCCTTAGGCAAGTGGGCAATGGGATTGCTTCATGCTTGGAAATACATGAAAGGTACTGCAGAGAGGCAACTGTGTGCACAGACCAGTTTTTTTCTCCTCTTTTTTAACACCAGTGCCTCCACATAGCCAATCCCACACAGAAAGCCATCCATGCCTATGGATGTGAACAACCCCCTTTAGTTTAGTGTTGCTCAGAGAAGATATATATATATATATATATGAGAGAGAAAGAGAAAAGGCAGACACCCTTATCAATCCATGGCAGCGTTTGGATTTGACGACCATTCCCTTTCAAAAGTTTTCCTTCCTCCCCCCTTTTCCTTGTGTAATTGGTTCAGCCCATAATCGCCCCGATCTAAATTACTCATCAGTTGCTAATTTTCTTACATTCAAGGTCATAGAGATTGTTATTGAGGAGGGGGCACACTGGACACGCGTGCCAACCAAACCCCAACCCTCCGTATCGTAATGCGAAGAGACAGCACAGGGAGAGACAAAGATACGGTGGGATGAAGGGAGGGAGAGACGAGTGGGGCAGGGAGAGTGTATTTAACTCAAGGGGGTTTTGTCTGAGCGAAGTCTCTTAATAGCACCGTAACATTACCCTGCCTTTGTGATAGTGGTAGTGGGCAGGTCTGCGGAGAGTTGGGTGACGCTCCAGGACAACAGTCTGAGTAAGTGTGTGTGTGTGTGTGTGTGTGTGTGTGTGTGTGTGTGTGTGTGTGTGTGTGTGTGTGTGTGTGTGTGTGTGTGTGTGTGTGTGTGTGTGTGTGTGTGTGTGTGTGTGTGTGTGTGTGTGTGTGTGTGTGTGTGTGTGTGTGTGTGTGTGTGTGTGTGTGTGTGTGTGTGTGTGTGTGTGTGTGTGTGTGTGTGTGTGTGTGTGTGTGTGTGTGTGTGTGTGTGTGTGTGTGTGTGTGTGTGTGTGTGTGAGCAGACTGAAAGAGGTACAGAGTGAGGGCTCTCAGGTGTCTCAGCCCTAGGCCACATTCTTACCTGAATGTGTCTGTGTGTGTGTCACATACCTAGGTAAGCGTCAAACCAGTTCACACCCATTTCTTACTTACTCATTCTCAGACACCTATTGCGAAATCTGGCCCTTTTCCAGTCCTATCTACTCTACCTATCTCTCTCTCTCTTGCTCTCACTCACTCACTCACTCACTAACTCACTCACTTGCGCACACACACACACACACACAGTCTCTCTCTCTCACTCTCTCTCTCACACACACACACACACACACACACACACACACACACACACAGTCTCTCTCTCTCTCGCATGCACACACACACAAACACACGCACAGAGAGAGAGAGGGAGAGACAGACAGACAGACACACACATGCACGCACACACACACAGAGACTTTCTCTTGCCAGGGCTCAGCTGTCTCTCAGTTCTGCGGGCCCCCCCCTCGGATGACTACTGACTTTCAGGCCGTCCTCCCCGCTGATGATTCATGTACGTTGAGTGTAAAGCAAAACTATTTCCATCGCTCCTAATGACTACCCATAAAGTTCCTCCCAACTCCCTGGCCTCGTTTAGCGTCGAGGCGGGGGATGCTTGTGGCTGAGCTCATTTTTTAAGCTGAACATGCCATTTTTTCCCCCCTGCCCGTAAGTGGTGTTTGACCAAATTTACAACTAAAGGTGAACCTTGGAACACCCCCATCCACCCACCCCACCTCATCTCCACCATCTCTGGGTGCTAGGTTATTTATTGCAGAAGCTACTTGAGACTTGAGAGACTGCTAATGGCTTCTATTAAAATGTAATTGGCGAGGGTGCAGCGAAATGAGCTGTGAGTCGGGCATCATGTTCCTTTTAATCCTTCTGAAATGAATTTGTGGTATGATATTAGCTTTTGTTATGGTCTTACCCCTTGAAAGTAGCATTTCAGAACACCAGGTTTTTCAGGTCAAAACTGGCTCCCTGAGCTGCAACAGAGTAGCAGTAGTCCCCTGCGGGCTGCTTGGCGAGGCTGATTGCTCTGCTGCAAAGTGTCTGCTTGTTTTATGCCCCTGTGCATTATTGAGGTTGCTGATCTTTGTTTAACTGATGCTGCATTAATGGACTTCCTGTCCGCACCGGCAGAAATTAGTGCACTGTAACTGCTGCTGTCAATGGATGAATAAATGCCCCCCCCCACACCCCTCTCTCTCTCGGTGGACTGGGAGCATGGGCCCCTGCCACGGCTATCTACCTACTTCAGCAGCTCGTTGCACCGGTGCTGCCAAATGTTTGTTTGGTGGAGATAGCGGGCGGAAAAACCTGGCTCTGTGAATCCAGCGCCGTAAGCCGGCGAAATCCTCTGCAAGGCTGAAATTCTGTTTGGCTTAATGGCGGCAAGGCCTGGCACCGAAAACGCCACCGGTCCCCTGACGTTACTAAACTCCTGTTTTTATCTCGGCACGGAAATATGGCTCGTGATTGAGGACATATGTTCTGGTTTTCAACTCTTTTTTTTTTTGGTGCAGCTCATCATGTATGCCAGGACGAATAAGCAATAACCGATTGTTTTTGCGTTTTTTCTGTCTACTTGGATGACAGCATTGTGTTTTCAGCGAGGAATGAGCCCTCAGAAATGTAATAGATTTTACTAGTGGGTTTGTTTGAAGCCACATGGGGTTTCACTTTTGTGAGACAGCATCTTGTAGCAGATGTAGCTCACATAGAATGGCAACAGGAGGTCGGTGCCTTCCTCCAATATTGCTTGTGTTTATCAGGCAAAGAAATCTGTATTTCATGGTTAGCTCCTTTAGCTCGAGTTAGAGGCAGAAAACAAATTTTGTTCTGAAATCTGATCCTATTGTCTTGTGTACATCAGATAACAATGGGAGAGGGAGAGGCCTACTTGATGGATTGCTGCAGACATCTGAGGCCTATATTAGTTTGAGGTTAGGAATGCAGGTAACACACACACACACACACACACACACACACACACACATACTTACTACACACACACACACACACATACTAACTACACACACACACACACACACACACACACATACTTACTACACACACACACACACTAACTACACACACACACACACACACTAACCACACACACACACTAACCACACACACACGCATACTAACTACACAAACACACACACACTAACCACACACACACACACACACACACACACACACACGCATACTAACTACACACACACACACACACACACACACACACACACACTAACTACACACACACTACACACCTTTTACTCCAAGGACTCTAAAATAAAACATTGCTGTGTGTTCTTCCCCCAAAGAGCCTGAGTTTATCAGTTGACCCACCCCCATTTCCTCCTCACCCTGGCAGTATCAGTTAATGAATGGCCAGCCCCAACTCTCACCCCCTTCCCCACACCAGTGAGCCTGACCTGAATGAGAGTGGCCCTTCCTGTCCGAAATTTGTGCTGTCCCAGGGAGTTCTTTATGGAGGTGTCAGTCATGTCCCCCAGGCCTGAATGAAAGCCATGCCAGCGGTTAGACAACAGAAGTGCTGCGGCACAGCAAAGCTCTCGCAGGTCGCCTGGCTGCATTGTGCCCCCCCCCCCCCCCTCCCTCGGCCAGACACTTATCTCAGCTGCTCGTCCGGAAACTTTTTCACCCCCGCCGAGCCCCCATT